>NC_092104.1:10928317-11292067 GCF_045679555.1 Salvelinus alpinus | reverse complement strand
ATGTTATATTGTCACATACACCAGATAGCATAGGGGTGCTGGTCCCGTGTGGCTCAGTTGGTAGAGCATGGCGCTTGCAACGCCAGGGTTGTGGGTTCATTCCCCACGGGGGGACCAGGATGAATATGTATGAACTTTCCAATTTGTAAGTCGCTCTGGATAAGAGCGTCTGCTAAATGACTAAAATGTAAATGTAAATGTGGGTGCTGAGGTTGCTGCAGTGCTGCCTGGTAAATCAGAATAAATAAATAAATAAAATAAAATATTTCTATTTATTTATTACTATTGTATGAGCGGACCAAAACAGTCAACAGCAGCGCAGAGAGAAAAAAGGATTTCAGTACCCACACAACTAACCTTCTTCCCGCAGCCATGCCAGATAGCTGCAGTGAAATGTGTTGCTTTGTGTAACTTTGTGTTGTTTTGTGTTATTTTGTCTTCATTTACATTTACATTTAAGTCATTTAGCAGACGCTCTTATCCAGAGCGACTTGTTGCTTTGTTTTGCTTTGTGTTGCAAATGAGTTGTTTGATAGGCTGGTAAGTACATGTAATACAATTATAATTAAATGTTTTAACTGAAAACATTTAATTATAAGAAATAAGCAGTGGGAGTTGTTAACAGCATTGGCCTCATGACACTACTCATGGCTTCATAACATACACTATGAGGATCAGTCCTATATCACTATGCTGTATCTCTGACTCTTCCAAAGGTTACACCCCATTTCACCCCCATACAGATGTAGGATCTTCATTTGATCACGCTGTTGTTGAAATAAAAACTTGCAATGTATTCAAGGTTTAAAAAGCCTTCTAAAGTTTGTCATTTTCACTTTAAAATGTCAGACTTTATTTGCCCTAATTAAAACGTATCAACCATTAAAAAAAACCACAATAATTCAGATTTCCTGTTGCTGCAAGATTAAGATCCACAGCTTTAAAAGACTCTGTAATGGTCCAGCTAGACAACAGAGACCAGCAGCAGCAGGCTTTTATTTAGTTCTATTCTATAGAAGAACCTGAGGAGAGGAGACTGAGGAGAGGAGGATGAGGAGAGGAGAGGAAACTGAGGAGAGGAGACTGATGAGAGGAGCCTGAGGAGAGGAGACTGACGAGAGGAGACTGGGGGGAGGAGAGGAGTCTGAGGAGAGGAGTCTGAGGAGAGGAGACTGAGGAGAGGAGAATGAGGAGAGGATGCAGGGAAGAGGAGACTGAGGAGAGGATAGGAAAGTGCGGAGAGGAGACTGAGGAAAGGAGAGGAGAGGAGACTGAGGAGACTGAGGAGACTGAGGAAAGGAGAGGAGCCTGAGGAGAGGAGACTGAGGGGAGGAGATTGAGGAGACTGACGAGAGGAGATTGAGATTGAGGAGAGGAGACTGATTAGAGGAGACTGAGGTGGGGAGACTGAGGAGAGGAGACTGAGGAGAGGAGGCAGAGGAGAGGAGACTGAGAGGACTGACGAGAGGAGGCTGACGAGAGGAGACTGAGGAGAGGAGAAAGAGGAGAGGAGACTGAGAAGAGGAGACTGAGAAGAGGAGACTGAAGAGAGAAGAGGAAACTGAGAAAAGGAGACTGAGAAGAGAAGGGAGAGGAGCCTGAAGAGAGGAGATTGAGGGGAGGAGACTGAGGAGAGGAGCCTGAGGAGAGGAGACTGACGAGATGAGCCTGAGGAGAGGAGTCTGAGGGGAGGAGACTGACAAGAGAAGACTGACGAGAGGAGACTGACGAGAGGAGACTGAGGAGAAGAGACTGAGGAGAGGAGGATGAGGAGAGAAGAGGAGACTGAGGAGAGGAGGATGAGGAGAGAAGAGGAGACTGAGGAGAGGAGACTGAGGAGAGGATACTGAGGAGAGGAGACTGAGGAGAGGAGTCTGAGGAGAGGAGACTGAGGAGAGAAGCCTGAGGAGAGGAGCCTGGGGAGAGGAGACTGAGGGGAGGAGACTGAGGGAAGGAGGCTGACAAGAGGAGACTAACGAGAGGAGACTGACGAAAGGAGACTGAGGAGGGGAGACTGACGAGAGGATACTGAGGAGTGGAGACTGATGAGAGGAAACTGATGAGAAAAGACAGAGGAGAGGAGACTGAGGAGAGCAGACTGAGGAGAGGAGACTGAGGAGAGGAGTCTGAGGAGAGGAGACTGAGGAGAGGAGTCTGAGGAGAGGAGACTGAGGAGAGGAGCCTGAGGAGAGGAGCCTGGGGAGAGGAGACTGAGGGGAGGAGACTGAGGGGAGGAGACTGAGAGGAGGAGTCTGAGGAGAGGAGACTGAGGAGAGGAGCCTGAGGAGAGGAGCCTGGGGAGAGGAGACTGAGGAGAGGAGACTGAGGGGAGGAGACTGAGGGGAGGAGACTGAGGGAAGGAGGCTGACAAGAGGAGACTAACGAGAGGAGACTGACGAAAGGAGACTGAGGAGGGGAGACTGACGAGAGGATACTGAGGAGAGGAGCCTGGGGAGAGGAGTCTGAGGAGAGGAGACTGAGGAGAGGAGCCTGAGGAGAGGAGCCTGGGGAGAGGAGACTGAGGGGAGGAGACTGAGGGAAGGAGGCTGACAAGAGGAGACTAACGAGAGGAGACTGACGAAAGGAGACTGAGGAGGGGAGACTGACGAGAGGATACTGAGGAGTGGAGACTGATGAGAGGAAACTGATAAGGGGAGACGGAGGAGAGGAGACTGAGTAGGGGAGACTGAGGAGAGGAGACGGAGGAGAGCAGACTGAGGAGAGCAGACTGAGGAGAGGAGTCTGAGGAGTGGAGACTGAGTGGGGAGACTGAGAAGAGGAGACTGACAAGAGGAGACCGACAAGAGGAGACTGACAAGAGGAGACTGAGGAGAGGAGACTGACAAGAGGAGACTGAGGAGAGGAGACTGAGAAGAGGAGACTGAGGAGAGGAGATTGAGTAGATGCTCTAAAGGCTCTAAATTAAGGGACCAAAAACTAAGACAGGCGTTAGAGATTAGAACCTATCAAGGAGGAGAGAACAGAATCATCAAATCACAACATCAAAAGTACCCGCCTCCTTCGGCCTGGTGCAGTATGGGTATCGTAATGCTCAATTACAAGGCACTTACCTGGGAAGATGAACTGCTGCTTGTATTTGAAGTAAGAAGAGGCTGGATAGAAGGGGAGAGGGAGAGAGGGAGAGAGGGAGGAGGGAGGAGCGAGAGTGGATCAGAGTTATGGTGCAGACCCTTTTTGTCTTCTTTCACTGACAATCAGCACAGAGCTGGGATCATAGAAGGGTAGAAATGTCTTTCCTAGAGCAGACATGTTGAACAGACAGCTCTAAAAATCTAACAGTAGTAACACTATATGTACTACTTCTATCAGAAGAAATGTCTAAATGAACTTTAAATAAAGTTTGATTTGAGACTTTATCTGGGGGGAAAAACTCAATGTTTTCATTTAAACCCCTTACCTGTTAAACTGAACTGTTTCTGTAGCCGTGCCGACTGTGGGGAGGGGTGCAGGGGGGAGGGAGGGGTGGCACTGGAGGGGAGGGGGGGAACGGGGGAGGAAGGAGTGGAGGAGGTGGTGGAGGAGGGGTTACTACTGGAGTCTGGCTGGTACGGGACAGGTATGTGATCCTGAGAACAGAAAGAGATAGGGAGAGAGGGAGAGAGAGAGGGAGAAAGAGAGTGAGAGTGAGAGAGAAAGATAGAGGGAGAAATAGGGAGAGAAAGGGAGAGAGAGGGAGAGTGAGGGGGGTAAAGAGAGAGATACAGAGAGAGATAGAGGGTGAGAGGGAGAGAGGGTAGAAAGAGATAAGGAGAGAGATACAGAGAGATACATAATTAAATAAACCAGTATTATAGTTTATCTCTATGGCCATTAGCAGGTGGAACTAGTATATTTCCAGACTCTTCCTCATTCACAAGATAGCACCTGACAACGCACCTGTTGTCTAATGGTGTTGTTATGATGAGGGTCCATAGAGATACTAGAGAGATATGTGCTCTTGGAGCTAAAAGCTCTTTTACGTGGTAGGGTAGAAATGAGTGGCCTTGGTTGACCTCTCTCATTATGGAGCGTTGCTGTGTGTGTTGTTGACTTATAGCTGCTAATACTATGTTCATTTCCTGGTTGTATTGGGGAAGTCGTACAGAGTGAGGGAGTGAAGAAACTCTGGTCTCAAACTACACTAGTAACGGTCATAGTGAATTAGTAGATGTCCATTAAAAGTATCTCATAAAAAAAAAGGCAAAACTAATGACAGGACACAGTGAGGTAAAACGCTGAACTGTAAGGGCCACAAAATGTTGCCTGAAATGTATCAGGGCAGTAAAATGCCCCTGATGAAGTTATGATGAGGGTGTAGAGGTTTTCAGTTCTGTTCCCAAACAGTGTTTGAAGAACTGTAAAGTATACATCTGTTGGCTACTGTTTGAAGTGTGAAAATGAATTAGTACAACAACAACAAAACATCCAATAGGCGGATTAATCCAGTACTGCTAGTCCGTCTGAGAGACTGAGATTCACAGCATTTCAAACAGAAAGAAAGAACAGATGGACTTTTGATAAGACAAACCTCAGATGTGGAGCCCAGAGCAGTGTGTGTGTGTGTGTGTGTGTGTGTGTGTGTGTGTGTGTGTGTGTGTGTGTGTGTGTGTGTGTGTGTGTGTGTGTGTGTGTGTGTGTGTGTGTGTGTGTGTGTGTGCGCGCGTGCGCGCGCGCGTGCGTGTGTGTGTGTGTGTGTGTACGGTGGTTCCTACCTTGTTGATTTTGCTGGTTTTGGGCAGCGTCTGACTGATGGTCAGGTCTGTGTACCTGAGGGGGTTGTTGATGTCACATGGTACCGATTCAGTCCGAACCAAACGAGCTGGTAGAGACAGAATTAGATGTAAACAACAGAACACCGAGTGAGGTCTTTGAGCAGATGTGATATGGCTGTCCATTAGAGAAAGTCTTTATCTACTCAAATTTCTAAATGTGTTAAATGGAAGATGGTCCCTTGTTACTATCACAAGGGAACACTTAAGAACACCGTAAGATAGCTGGCCAACTTCAAATAGCAGAGACTTCAGAAAGGTTCTGTCGTTAAAAAAAGAAAGGTTGATAAATTGATTGTTTTACCTTGATTTCCTTGGTGATCTGTCGCACCAGTTGGGAGAAAAACAGAGACGTGTAAAGAACATACAGTAAAAACCAACTTCAGATGACAGAGAACCTTGTAAAGAAATACTTCCATAACTAAAGCACTATGGCAGAGAATGAGTATTATTTTAAAGTAATACTTCTATAACTAAAGCACTATGGCAGAGAATGAGTATTATTTTAAAGTAATACTTCTATAACTAAAGCACTATGGCAGAGAATGAGTATTATTTTAAAGTAATACTTCTATAACTAAAGCACTATGGCAGAGAATGAGTATTATTTTAAAGAAATGCTTCCATAACAAAACCACTATAGCAGAGAATATAGCAGAGAATGAGTATTCTTTTAAAGTAATACTTCTATAACTAAAGCACTATGGCAGAGAATGAGTATTATTTTAAAGAAATACTTCCATAACAAAACCACTATAGCAGAGAATATAGCAGAGAATGAGTATTCTTTTAAAGTAATACTTATATAACTAAAGCACTATGGCAGAGAATGAGTATTATTTTAAAGAAATACTTCCATAACAAAACCACTATAGCAGAGAATGAGTATTATTTTAAAGTAATACTTCTATAACTAAAGCACAATAACAGAGAATGAGTATTATTTTAAAGAAAGTAATACTTACATAACAATCCTAATAAGTATTCCTAATATGAATATGTTTTGCGCTGCTGAATTACAGTAGGGCTATATACAGTACATCTCTCCTAACTTGAGATACATGTGCAGTTTGTATTACTGCTTATGTTGAGAATACTACGAAGACGTTGTGTGGCCTGTGTATCAACAGCTATCAACAGCTATCAACAGCTATCAACAGCTAGGTCTACAGCTATTAAAATGGTGCATTAACGCTTTCAGTCGCTTTAATAAACACATCTGCTAAATGACATGATGTATGAATTGAAATAGCAGTGGTGAAATGGTCCTTGAAGTTATGTGGCCTGTACATGAAGTCAGGCTTCAGCCTTACAGTAAGCTGCTGGTATACAGTCCTTTGTTACCTTTGAGGGGGTTACTCCCTCCTCGCTGGATGATCAGCAAATGGCAAGGCGGGGCTTCTTTGGTGCATTTGTTGTGGCACTTCAGCCTAGTGAAAAAACAGAATGATATACACCCTGAAACCAGGGTCGTGTCTGAAATGGCACCCTATTCCCTATATAGTGCACTACTTCTGATCAAAAGTAGAGCACTATATAGGGAATAGGGTGCTACTTCAGACATAACCCCTGACATCACTGAATCTCTGCTATTCATTTTCAAAACAGTTCAAATAAAAATGTCTTGAATGTTTAATAGTCTGGGTCATTAAGGAAATAAAAAGCTGTCCTTCTGTCAAAGATGTCTCATTCGGTCGATTGAGAAATTGGTTCATTTCTTTGAGTAATCTGTTTAAAATGATAATGGTAATTGCTGTTCAGTTCCTTTACAGAGACTTTTCAAAGTATACCGTGACAAATGATCTTTACAGAATTCTAATAAGAATGTATGGATGACAAAAAAGAGCTTATGACCCATAACCAACCAGCATAATGATTGATGTAGATTTGTTTTCTACTTCACTAAGCACACCAGGATAAATTGTAAGAAACATTTGATGAATGGCAATAATGTTTTGTCATGGTGTAGACATGCTTTTCATGAACCGAGATCATTTTGGGAAGAAGGACCTACTTGCAGTTTTTACATTTGAGTCCAAACAACATTCCTTTTCCACATACTATGCATGTCTGAGACATCCAATACTTGGTGGAAAACCTGCAACGACAAGAGAGAGAGAGAGAGAGAGAGAGAGAGAGAGAGAGAGAGAGAGGTAGAGAGAGAGAGAGAGAGAGAGAGAGAGAGAGAGAGAGAGAGAGAGAGAGAGAGAGAGAGAGAGAGAGAGAGAGAGAGAGAGAGAGAGAGAGAGAGAGAGAGAGAGAGAGAGAGAGAGAGAGAGAGAGAGAGAGAGAGAGAGAGTTCAGATCACATAGACAAAACATCTCTTCTACCTGTTTCTCCATGCATAAATGAGTCCCCAATAATAATAATAAACAGCAGGTGTGCATCACTGCACAGAGGAAACATCACTGATTGCTTGTGACCTTTCAGACAATGATTCCTATTCCCACGTGATGACAGGTTAACCTTTCCTTAGCATATGAAAGATGGGCGCCTTTAGGCTTATTCTTCCCCTCCTTCTAAAGATTGTCGTGCCAATGCACCTTGATTCAATTTGGGGTTCACCTGGCACTCCTTTCATTATCCCCCTCCAATGGTGAGTTTGTGGCTGTGCTCTTTGAATAACTGCTGTGACAGCCCACTTGAATCAACGTAGAATAGATGTTGAATTGACGTCTGTGCCCAATGGGGAGAGACCATGCTGCTGCATCAAGACGGTAAGACAGCAATCATTCCCAGAGATGAAGATGGAGCCAGGCAGAAACCGCGGCACGGCCCAAGATCTCAAGATGCTGCCACTTATCAAACAGGCTAATCTACAGTGTGTCTTAATTCTCTTGAACGATAAAAAGCAATTCCCTACTTCGAGGTTCGATGGAGTATCTGAGTGCCAGGAAGCCCAGGGAAGAGCTAGGGAGTTTATTGACTGATAGATCTGACACCTGGGTTTAAGTAGCAGGCTGGCTGGGGTAATGGAATATGACTGATACAGGCTGACACCTGAGTTCAAGTAGCAGGCTGGCTGGGGTAATGGAATATGACTGATAGAGGCTGACACCTGGGTTCAAGCAGCAGGCTGGCTGGGGTAATGGAATATGACTGATACAGGCTGACACCTGAGTTCAAGTAGCAGGCTGGCTGGGGTAATGGAATATGACTGATAGAGGCTGACACCTGGGTTCAAGCAGCAGGCTGGCTGGGGTAATGGAATATGACTGATAGAGGCTGACACCTGGGTTCAAGTAGAAGGCTGGCTGGGGTAATGGAATATGACTGATAGAGGCTGACACCTGGGTTCAAGCAGCAGGCTGGCTGGGTTAATGGAATATGACTGATACAGGCTGACACCTGAGTTCAAGTAGCAGGCTGGCTGGGGTAATGGAATATGACTGATAGAGGCTGACACCTGGGTTCAAGCAGCAGGCTGGCTGGGGTAATGGAATATGACTGATAGAGGCTGACACCTGGGTTCAAGTAGAAGGCTGGCTGGGGTAATGGAATATGACTGATAGAGGCTGACACCTGGGTTCAAGTAGAAGGCTGGCTGGGGTAATGGAATATGACTGATAGAGGCTGACACCTGGGTTCAAGTAGCAGGCTGGATGGGGTAATGGAATATGACTGATAGAGGCTGACACCTGGGTTCAAGCAGCAGGCTGGCTGGGGTAATGGAATATGACTGATAGAGGCTGACATCTGGGTTCAAGTAGCAGGCTGGCTGGGGTAATGGAATATGACTGATAGAGGCTGACACCTGGGTTCAAGCAGCAGGCTGGCGCAATAGAATATGACCGATAGAGGCTGACAGAATCAGAATCTCTTCATTAGGAACCCTCGTATCGCCTCGTACCGTCGCTAAACAGAACCAGGGAGAGCACAATTCAATCTCCCGTCCTGGCGGTAGAGCCTCAATGATACGTTTGTTTTAGCAGGCCATACCTATGCTACCAAAGTTAGACTGACATTAAAGGTGAGATATGTTTTCACAGATATCTCTTTTCCATTCCCAGCGAGATGGTGCTATAGCCAAAGTAGTTGATCACATTGCAATCATTTACTTATGCATAATAACCTGTGCTTGCAATATAAGCTACAGTAACAGACACACCTAGTTTTTCTTTATTTTTACTATTTTCTAAATTGTAGAATTATAGTGAAGTCATCAAAACTATGAAATAACACATATGGAATCATGTAGTAAGCAAAGAAACAACCCTTTGCCTTGATGACAGCTTTGCACACTTTTGGCATTCTCTCAACCAGCTTCATGAGGTAGTCACCTTCAATGCATTTCAATTAACAGGTGTGCCTTGTTAAGAGTAAATTTGTGGAATTTATTTCCTTCTTAATGCATTTGTGCCAATCAGTTGTGTTGTGACAAGGTAGGGGTGGTATACAGAAGATAGCCCTATTTGGTAAAAGACCAAGTCCATATTATGACAAGAACAGCTCAAATAAGCAAAGAGAAACGACAGTCCATCATTACTTTAAGACATGAAGGTCAGTCAATACGGAAAATTTCAAGAACTTTTAAAGTTTCTTCATGTGCAGTCGCAAAAACCATCAAGCGCTATGATGAAACTGGCTCTCATGAGGACCGCCGCAGGAAAGGAAGACTCAGAGTTACCTCTGCTGCAGAGGATAAATGCTCCACAGAGTTCAAGTAAAAGACACATCTCAACATCAAATGTTCAGAGGAGACTGCGCGAATCAGGCCTTCATGGTCGAATTGCTGCAAAGAAACCACTACTAAAGGACACCAATAAGAAGAAGAGACTTGCTTGGTCCAAGAAACACAGGCAATGGACATTAGACCAATGGAAATCTGTCCGTTGGTCTGATGAGTCCAAATTTGCGATTTTTGGTTCCAACCGCCATGTCTTTGTGAGACGCAGAGTAGGTGAACAGATGATCTCCATATGTTTGGTTCCCACCGTGAAGCATGGAGGAGGAGGTGTGATGGTGTGGGGGTGCTTTGCTAGTGACACTGTCAGTGATTTATTAAGATTTCAAGGAACACTTAATCAGCATAGCTGCCACAGCATTCTGCATTGATACGCCATCCTATCTGGTTTGCGCTTAGTGGGACTATGATTTGTTTTTCAAATGATAGTCCCAGTAAGTTTGGGATGAGTTGGACCGCAGAGTGAAGGAAAAGCAGACAACAAGTGCCCAGCATATGTGGGAACTCCTTCAAGACTGTTGGAAAAGCATTCCAGGTGAAGCTGGTTGATAGAATGCCAAGAGTGTGCAAAACTGTCATCAAAGCAAAGGGAGGCTACTTTGAAGAATCTCAAATATCTCAAAACACTTTTTTGGTTACCACATGATTTCATATGTGTTATTTCATAGTTTTGATGTATTCACTATTATTCTACAATGTAGAAAATAGTAAGAATAAAGAAAAACCCTTGAATGAGTAGGTGTCCAAACTTTTGACTGGTACTGTATATAAATGTGCTTGTCTCTGGCTGATGAGGCATTAAGACATGTGTACACAACCACTCTCTTTCCTCCTCCGTGACCTTCAACAGTGGGCAAACTCCCACGTACTTCTGTGGCTGAGAGAGAGAAGAAGAGAGAGGGAGGGAGGGAGGGAGGGAGGGAGGGAGGGAGGGAGGGAGGGAGAATAAGAGAATAAGAGAGAGAGAATAAGAGAGGGAGGGAGAGAGGGAGGGAGGAGAGAGGGAGGGAGGAGAGAGAGAGAGAGAGAGAGAGAGAGAGAGAGAGAGAGAGAGAGAGAGAGAGAGAGAGAGAGAGAGAGAGAGAGAGAGAGAGAGAGAGAGAGAGAGAGAGAGAGAGAGAGAGAGAGAGAGAGAGAGAGAGAGAGAGAGAGTGACAGACAAAGAAGTAGAGAAAAGTCGGTACGTAGGCAGGTTCTCGTGGCCAATAGCGGTGGTGTATTGCTCAACTTGGAAATCCGTAGCATTTGGGAGTCATCAGGGGTTCAAATGTGGAATGAGCACGAAGATGACTTCTGCCCCCTATAATTGGTCTGACATTCTGTTCGTCAGGTGTGGAGAAACAGACACATTAAGACACACTACACACATGTGCATGCAGGCACACACCTTAATTCCTGAACACTCAAACCATCACACACACACACACACACACACACACACACACACACACACACACACACACACACACACACACACACACACACACACACACACACACACACACACACACACACACACACACACACACACACACACACACACACAGGGTACCTGTGTATTATGGAGTTTCCCAGGTCTCTCTGGGGGATCTGTGGGGACCAGCGAGGCACTGAGAGAGTGTCTGGAGGAGGAGAGATATAAAGAGGGATGGATAAGAATGTAACGATGATTAGATATTGGACCAAACGTAGGGCTTGATTCAGTCAAACATGCAGCTTTGTAGCCTAAAACGTGTGTCTTAATGTGTTTGGACGGTGGAGGGTAGGACTAGATATCAACACACGCCCTTGCATTGAATAGTTCCCTGCTGAATACCACAGTACACTGATTGTGACTGGGCTAAAGCAAACACCGATTTGTGTACTGCATGACATTTCGCCGTATTAATAGATGAGTAAAAACTGGTCTGATCTCGCTTTGGTCTTTACTACAATCAATTATAATAACCTATTTTGACTAACAATTCCTGACATTCAAAAAGTGACAAAAGTCTGATCATCGTCAGAATCATGAGATGAAATGATTCACTTCTGGATGTTTACGACCACACAGTAAATGAATAAACAAATGTTGTCAGACTTCTCAGTTACATTCACGATTACAAACAACCTAAGCCTCAAGGTGTACGATACATGAAAGATATAGGAACATGGCTCCAAAGAACATTCTTCTGACACCACCGTTAGTACAGTATACTGCTCAGATATTCAGCATTACTACAGTATACTGCTCAGATATTCAGCATTACTACAGTATACTGCTCAGATATTCAGCATTACTACAGTATACTGCTCAGATATTCAGCATTACTACAGTATACTGCTCAGATATTCAGCATTACTACAGTATACTGCTCAGATATTCAGCATTACTACAGTATACTGCTCAGATATTCAGCATTGCTACAGTATACTGCTCAGATATTCAGCATTACTACAGTGTATTGCTCAGATATTCAGCATTACTACAGTATACTGCTCAGATATTCAGCATTACTACAGTATACTGCTCAGATATTCAGCATTACTACAGTATACTGCTCAGATATTCAGCATTACTACAGTATACTGCTCAGATATTCAGCATTGCTACAGTATACTGCTCAGATATTCAGCATTACTACAGTGTATTGCTCAGATGTTCAGCATTACTACAGTATACTGCTCAGATATTAAGCATTACTACAGTATAATGCTCAGATATTCAGCATTACTACAGTGTACTGCTCAGATATTAAGCATTACTACAGTATAATGCTCAGATATTCAGCATTACTACAGTGTATTGCTCAGATATTCAGCATTACTACAGTATACTGCTCAGATATTCACCGCTACTACAGTATACTGCTCAGATATTAAGCATTACTACAGTATACTGCTCAGATATTAAGCATTACTACAGTATACTGCTCAGATATTCACCATTACTACAGTATACTGCTCAGATATTCACCATTACTACAGTATACTGCTCAGATATTCACCATTACTACAGTATACTGCTCAGATATTCATCATTACTACAGTATACTGCTCAGATATTCACCATTACTACAGTATACTGTTCAGATATTCACCATTACTACAGTATACTGCTCAGATATTCATCATTACTACATTATACTGCTCAGATATTCACCATTACTACAGTATACTGCTGAGAAATTCAGCATCAGCAAAGTGTGAGATTGAGCAAAAAGCCCAGACCAGACTTAACCCGCTACACACACACACACACACACACGCACACACACACACACACACACACAACCATAATAGGTGGTATGTTGATGACATGGTCCATATGAGAAGCATTCTGTTGTAGGTGCTCCATTGTGAGGGTATGCACAGAGAATGACTTGATGGCAGAAGCAGCAGCAGCAGCCTAATACTTTATGGACCTCTCAATGCACTGTGTGCCACCACTCAACCACAGCACACCCACATGCTGCACGGCTATAGTCAGGAGTGTGAATAGAGTATGTACCATACCTATTCTGTGCATTGCATTCCTGTGTGTGTGTGTGTGTGTGTGTGTGTGTGTGTGTGTGTGTGTGTGTGTGTGTGTGTGTGTGTGTGTGTGTGTGTGTGTGTGTGTGTGTGTGTGTGTGTGTGTGTGTGTGTGTGTGTGTGTGTGTGTGTGTCTGTGTGCGTGCGTGCGTGCGTGCGTGCGTGTGTGTGTCAGAGCTAGAGAGAGAGCAAGGGAGGGAGCGAGATAGAGAGAGATAGGTGAAATTCCACAGTGTGCCATCACAGCAGCAATATTTGTGACTTGTTGCCACAAGAAAAAGGCAACCAGTGAAGAACAAACACCATTGTAAATACAACCCATATTTATGTTTAGTATTTTCCCTTTTGTATTTGCACATTGTTACAACACTGTATAAAGCCACAACATGACATTTGAAATGTCTCTATTCCTTTGGAACTTTTGTGAGTGTAATGTTTACTGTTAATTTCTGATTGTTTATTTCACTTTTGTTAATGACATATATGACTTGCTTTGGCGATGTTACATATATTTCCCATGCCAATGAAGCCCTTTGAATTGAATTGAATTGAATTGAGAGAGAGAGAGAGAGAGAGAGAGAGAGAGAGAGAGAGAGAGAGAGAGAGAGAGAGAGAGAGAGAGAGAGAGAGAGAGAGAGAGAGAGAGAGAGAGAGAGAGAGAGAGAGAGAGAGAACACTCCCGATTCTTCTCAAAGAAGCACCATCTACTGTAAATCTTTTCTCAGTATGAAAACAGAGATGTCTTCAGTTTCGCCACTCAACCACATGGTCTGAAGAAGGACGAGGAATAGCAGAAAGAGGAAGAAGAGGAGGAGGACGAGGAGGAGGACGAGGTGGAAGAGGAGGGGGTACCACTTTATGTTCCGTGTAGGAGTGCTTGATCAATGAGCAATAAGGAAGGAACCTCAGCTATTTTGAAAATAGCTCCATAGATTGAATCCAGATGGAAGAGAGATACAGTATTTGTAACATAATTATTCACACTGAAAAATAATTTTGTGTATTGTCCAATCCCCTGTCAAGATAAAATCATTTGAACATTTGGAAAAGTGAAGTAATCTCTTTGGACCTACTTCATCACTGTGTAACAGCTCTCAAGGTTGGCTAGTACCTATCCCTAGTGTGTAGAATTGCGTTTTTCATGTTTGATATTTTCAGCCTGAGCCCTACTCGCCTTGAATATTAAAGACATTTAGTAATTCTGTTCATATAGTCCATGTGTGTGTGTGTGTGTGTGTGTGTGTGTGTGTGTGTGTGTGTGTGTGTGTGTGTGTGTGTGTGTGTGTGTGTGTGTGTGTGTGTGTGTGTGTGTGTGTGTGTGTGTGTGTGTGTGTGTGTGTGTGTGTGTGTGTGTGTGTGTGTGTGTGTGTGTGTGTGTGTTTGTGTGTGTGTGTGTGTGTGAAAATGTTCTGTGCAAATCTATTCTCTATTCTGTTTCACGTTCAATAACATGACCCTAACCTGACCTGTCGTTAGCAGAGCCATGTGTTTAGAGAGCTGGATCATGTCAGATCCCCATTAAAATAACGAAGGGTATTAAAAAAAATACTACAAAAGTAAATGTCTAGAATGTCCATTATGATGCATGTACATGACACTACAAAATTCTATAGCAGCCATGTTGGAGCCCCATTAACATGACACTACAACATTCTATAGCAGCCATGTTGGAGCCCCATTAACATGACACTACAACATTCTATAACAGCCATGTTGGAGCTCATTAACATGACACTACAACATTCTATAGCAGCCATGTTGGAGCCTCATTAACATGACCCTACAACATTCTATAGCAGCCATGTTGGAGCCCCATTAACATGACACTACAACATTCTATAGCAGCCATGTTGGAGCCCCATTAACATGACACTACAACATTCTATAGCAGCCATGCTGGAGCCTCATTAACATGACACTACAACATTCTATAGCAGCCATGTTGGAGCCTCATTAACATGACACTACAACATTCTATAGCAGCCATGTTGGAGCCCCATTAACATGACACTACAACATTCTATAGCAGCCATGTTGGAGCCTCATTAACATGACACTACAACATTCTATAGCAGCCATGTTGGAGCCTCATTAACATGACAATACAACATTCTATAGCAGCCATGTTGGAGCCCCATTAACATGACACTACAACATTCTATAGCAGCCATGTTGGAGCTCCATTAACATGACACTACAACATTCTATAGCAGCCATGTTGGAGCCCCATTAACATGACACTACAACATTCTATAGCAGCCATGTTGGAGCCCCATTAACATGACACTACAACATTCTATAACAGCCATGTTGGAGCTCATTAACATGACACTACAACATTCTATAGCAGCCATGTTGGAGCTCCATTAACATGACACTACAACATTCTATAACAGCCATGTTGGAGCCTCATTAACATGACACTACAACATTCTATAGCAGCCATGTTGGAGCCTCATTAACATGACACTACAACATTATATAGCAGCCATGTTGGAGCTCCACTAACATGACACTACAACACTCTATAACAGCCATGTTGGAGCCCCATTAACATGACACTACAACATTCTATAGCAGCCATGTTGGAGCCTCATTAACATGACACTACAACATTCTATAGCAGCCATGTTGGAGCCTCATTAACATGACACTACAACATTCTATAGCAGCCATGTTGGAGCTCATTAACATGACACTACAACATTCTATAACAGCCATGTTGGAGCCCCATTAACATGACACTACAACATTCTATAGCAGCCATGTTGGAGCCTCATTAACATGACACTACAACATTCTATAGCAGCCATGTTGGAGCCTCATTAACGTGACACTACAACATTCTATAGCAGCCATGTTGGAGCCCCATTAACATGACACTACAACACTCTATAGCAGCCATGTTGGAGCTCATTAACATGACACTACAATGTTCTATAACAGCCATGTTGGAGCCTCATTAACATGACACTACAACACTCTATAGCAGCCATGTTGGAGCTCATTAACATGACACTACAACATTCTATAACAGCCATGTTGGAGCCTCATTAACATGACACTACAACATTCTATAGCAGCCATGTTGGAGCCTCATTAACATGACACTACAACATTCTATAACAGCCATGTTGGAGCCTCATTAACATGACACTACAACATACTATAACAGCCATGTTGGAGCTCATTAACATGACACTACAACATTCTATAGCAGCCATGTTGGAGCCTCATTAACATGACACTACAACATACTATAACAGCCATGTTGGAGCTCATTAACATGACACTACAACATACTATAGCAGCCATGTTGGAGCCTCATTAACATGACACTACAACATTCTATAGCAGCCATGTTGGAGCCTCATTAACATGACACTACAACATACTATAACAGCCATGTTGGAGCTCATTAACATGACACTACAACATACTATAGCAGCCATGTAGGAGCCTCATTAACATGACACTACAACATTCTATAGCAGCCATGTTGGAGCCTCATTAACATGACACTACAACATTCTATAGCAGCCATGTTGGAGCCTCATTAACATGACACTACAACATTCTATAGCAGCCATGTTGGAGCCCCATTAACATGACACTACAACATTCTATAGCAGCCATGTTGGAGCCCCATTAACATGACACTACAACATTCTATAACAGCCATGTTGGAGCCCCATTAACATGACACTACAACGTTCTATAACAGCCATGTTGGAGCCTCATTAACATGACACTACAACACTCTATAACAGCCATGTTGGAGCCCCATTAACATGACACTACAACATTCTATAACAGCCATGTTGGAGCCCCATTAACATGACACTACAACATTCTATAACAGCCATGTTGGAGCCCCATTAACATGACACTACAACATTCTATAACAGCCATGTTGGAGCCCCATTAACATGACACTACAACATTCTATAACAGCCATGTTGGAGCCCCATTAACATGACACTACAACATTCTATAACAGCCATGTTGGAGCCCCATTAACATGACACTACAACGTTCTATAACAGCCATGTTGGAGCCTCATTAACATGACACTACAACACTCTATAGCAGCCATGTTGGAGCTCATTAACATGACACTACAACGTTCTATAACAGCCATGTTGGAGCCTCATTAACATGACACTACAACACTCTATAGCAGCCATGTTGGAGCTCATTAACATGACACTACAACATTCTATAACAGCCATGTTGGAGCCTCATTAACATGACACTACAACACTCTATAGCAGCCATGTTGGAGCTCATTAACATGACCCTACAACATTTTATAACAGCCATGTTGGAGCTCATTAACATGACACTACAACATTCTATAACAGCCATGTTGGAGCCTCATTAACATGACACTACAACATTCTATAACAGCCATGTTGGAGCCTCATTAACATGACACTACAACACTCTATAGCAGCCATGTTGGAGCTCATTAACATGACACTACAACATTCTATAACAGCCATGTTGGAGCCCCATTAACATGACACTACAACATTCTATAACAGCCATGTTGGAGCCCCATTAACATGACACTACAACACTCTATAGCAGCCATGTTGGAGCCTCATTAACATGACACTACAACATTCTATAGCAGCCATGTTGGAGCCTCATTAACATGACACTACAACATTCTATAACAGTCATGTTGGAGCTCCATTAACATGACACTACAACATTCTATAGCAGCCATGTTGGAGCCCCATTAACATGACACTACAACATTCTATAACAGCCATGTTGGAGCTCCATTAACATGACACTACAACATTCTATAACAGTCATGTTGGAGCTCCATTAACATGACACTACAACATTCTATAGCAGCCATGTTGGAGCCCCATTAACATGACACTACAACATTCTATAGCAGCCATGTTGGAGCCTCATTAACATGACACTACAACGTTCTATAGCAGCCATGTTGGAGCCTCATTAACATGACACTACAACATTCTATAGCAGCCATGTTGGGCCCCATTAACATGACACTACAACATTCTATAGCAGCCATGTTGGAGCTCCATTAACATGACACTACAACATTCTATAACAGCCATGTTGGAGCCTCATTAACATGACACTACAACATTATATAACAGCCATGTTGGAGCTCATTAACATGACACTACAACATTCTATAGCAGCCATGTTGGAGCTCCATTAACATGACACTACAACATTCTATAACAGCCATGTTGGAGCCTCATTAACATGACACTACAACATTATATAACAGCCATGTTGGAGCTCATTAACATGACACTACAACATTCTATAACAGCCATGTTGGAGCCCCATTAACATGACACTGCAACATTCTATAACAGCCATGTTGGAGCCCCATTAACATGACACTACAACACTCTATAGCAGCCATGTTGGAGCTCATTAACATGACACTACAACATTCTATAACAGCCATGTTGGAGCCTCATTAACATGACACTACAACATTCTATAGCAGCCATGTTGGAGCCTCATTAACATGACACTACAACATTCTATAGCAGCCATGTTGGAGCCTCATTAACATGACACTACAACATTCTATAGCAGCCATGTTGGAGCCTCATTAACATGACACTACAACATTCTATAACAGTCATGTTGGAGCTCCATTAACATGACACTACAACATTCTATAGCAGCCATGTTGGCACCTCTTTAACATGACACTACAACATTCTATAGCAGCCATGTTGGAGCCTCATTAACATGACACTACAACATTCTATAGCAGCCATGTTGGAGCCCCATTAACATGACACTACAACATTCTATAACAGCCATGTTGGAGCTCCATTAACATGACACTACAACATTCTATAACAGTCATGTTGGAGCTCCATTAACATGACACTACAACATTCTATAACAGCCATGTTGGAGCTCCATTAACATGACACTACAACATTCTATAACAGCCATGTTGGAGCCTCATTAACATGACACTACAACATTCTATAGCAGCCATGTTGGAGCCTCATTAACATGACACTACAACATTCTATAACAGTCATGTTGGAGCTCCATTAACATGACACTACAACATTCTATAGCAGCCATGTTGGAGCCCCATTAACATGACACTACAACATTCTATAGCAGCCATGTTGGAGCCTCATTAACATGACACTACAACGTTCTATAGCAGCCATGTTGGAGCTCATTAACATGACACTACAACATTCTATAGCAGCCATGTTGGAGCTCCATTAACATGACACTACAACATTCTATAACAGCCATGTTGGAGCCTCATTAACATGACACTACAACATTCTATAGCAGCCATGTTGGAGCTCATTAACATGACACTACAACATTCTATAGCAGCCATGTTGGAGCTCATTAACATGACAATACAACATTCTATAGCAGCCATGTTGGCACCTCATTAACATGACACTACAACATTCTATAGCAGCCATGTTGGAGCCTCATTAACATGACACTACAACATTCTATAACAGCCATGTTGGAGCCTAATTAACATGACATGGGGAATATTTAAATAATGCTATGATACTGAATGTATAGAATAAGAACAGTATAAAAAAAAATCTGAGCTTGTACCAGTAACCCAGTAATAACCTGATGAATTAAGGGTTTACTGTGTGACAGCAGGCCACTGAAGTGGATATCAATGATTAATGATAGGACTGATTAACGTAGGTCCAGAAACACTGCATTTCCTAGTTCCTGTTGCACACACAAACACACCATCCCTACACCTCCCCCTCCAGGAGCCTGTAACTCTGTGTCTCTGGTTCACAGTCCAATACGTCGCTAAATTACACTCAGTCAGCCTGATAATCTGATAGAGAATGGGAAGTGACATCATCTGCTTATTGTTTAGTCTATTTACACTAACAGCCTTGTAACCGCAACATCGCATGGTGTTGACATCTCTGGGCCTGACTTGATGAGTCTTTGCACATGTGTGCCACTCAAGCCAACAAACACGTGCACACACACACACACACGCACACACACACATGCACACAGACACACACACACACACACACACACAGACGGATGTCAGAGTAACCCAAAGGCGCCAGACAACAGTGTCCCCCATTCTTTCTCTTTAATTTGGATAGACTCACAGCCTCCTTACCCCTCCACCCCCCCACCCCGCTCCCCACTCATGTCATAATCTAATGAGATGACAAACAGCCAAACAACAGGGAGAGAGAGAGGATACATAGACATGGAGGATATTACACCATAAAGTAGAAAAAACATGTCTGCCTTTCTGATCACAGGCACCTACAGCAGGCTATGGTATCTTTATGTGTGGAAACCAACTGAAATGGAAAAAGAGTCAAAAGACAGGGCTGAATGATATGAAACACAATAACAAGTTTGAATAATGATATGAATCTATTTTTCTTTAATAAAACTACCCCATGTGTATTCTAAGTAGCAGAAGTTGGCAAAGAGCGGTGGTGAAATGTAACTGTAATTTCCACGGTGTGAAACAAACTCCTCCGTTCGACTCGAGACAAAGAGCCTTGTTGCCAGCACTGTTTCCATGACAACCATTCAACGCGTGGGTATGACCTTTCTACAGAATATTGTTTTGATGTCATCTTTGACGAGGAGAACATCCCTCCCTCTTCTCACCTATCACCAAGTGGCCTAGAATTCCTGTTGTACACATCATGGTGATGGTCATTAAAAACAACATGTTAGAAAATACATATTATCTTCTACAAATGGGCCAAAGCCCCTCAGACCTGGTCCCAGATCTGTTTGTGCTGTCTTCCCAACTCATATGGCAGGTAGCCTAGTGGTTAAAAGCGTTGGGCCAATAACCGAAAGGTCGCTGGTTTGAATCCCTGAGCCGACAAGGTGAGACATCTGTCAATGTGCCCTTGAGCAAGTCACTAAACTGTAATTGCTCTGGAATAGAGTATGACATAAAACAACACAAACAGATCTGGGACCAGAACTACCTCAGGCAGTGAATGTCTGTCCTAGTCATTATACTGTTTATGTGGGGAGCAGAATTGTTCATTAGAAGTGGTGGTCAAATTATAAAGGCAGTGTTTTGTTTACCTGGCAGAGGTGGTAAAATGATCCTGGTGGTGTCTGTGTTTAGCTGGAAGCGGTGGAAAAATGAGCCTGGTGGTGTCTGTGTTTAGCTGGAAGCGGTGGTAAAATGAGCCTGGTGTGTTTAGCTGGTAGCGGTGGTAAAATGAGCCTAGTGGTGTCTGTGTTTAGCTGGAAGCGGTGGTAAAATGAGCCTGGTGTGTTTAGCTGGAAGCGGTGGAAAAATGAGCCTGGTGGTGTCTGTGTTTAGCTGGAAGTGGTGGTAAAATGAGCCTGGTGTGTTTAGCTGGAAGCGGTGGTAAAATGAGCCTAGTGGTGTCTGTGTTTACCTGGCAGCAGTGGTAAAATGAGCCTGGTGGTGTCTGTGTTTAGCTGGCAGAGGTGGTAAAATGAGCTTGGTGGTGTCTGTGTTTAGCTGGTAGCGGTGGTAAAATGAGCCTGGTGGTGTATGTGTTTACTTGGCAGCAGTGTTAAAATGAGCCTTGAGGTGTCTGTGTTTACCTGTCAGCAGGCTCTTTAGGGTGATATTAACCTGGTGGTGTCTGTGATTACCTGGCAGCAGGCTCTCTAGGCCTAGCAGGTGTTGGTGTGCTAGGAGCAGCCTCCCAACTAGACACACAAAACCTGTCTCCCTGCAGGCACCACTTCAATCAGGCAAACTAAAATAAACCTCAAATCTCTAAGCTTCATGACGAGACACAAAATACAGCCGCCCTGAAACATGGTTCTAATTTTTGTATCAAGGCAAAAATGTTTAAGAATACTGAAATCAAGGCCTCCCGGGTGGCGCAGTGGTCTAGGGCACTGCATTGCCACCAGAGTCTCTGGGTTCGCGCCCAGGCTCTGTCGCAGCCGGCCGCGACCGGGAGGTCTGTGGGACGACGCACAAATGGCCTAGCGTCGTCCGGGTTAGGGAGGGTTTGGCCGGTAGGGATATCCTTGTCTCATCGCGCTCCAGCGACTCCTGTGGCGGGCCGGGCGCAGTGCGCGCTAACCAAGGGGGCCGGGTGCACGGTGTTTCCTCCGACACATTGGTGCGGTTGGCTTCCGGGTTGGAGGCGCGCTGTGTTAAGAAGCAGTGCGGCTTGGTTGGGTTGTGCTTCGGAGGACGCGTGGCTTTCGACCTTCGTCTCTCCTGAGCCCGTACGGCAGTTGTAGCGATGAGACAAGATAGTAATTACTAGCGATTGGATACCATGAAAATTGGGGAGAAAAGGGGATCAAATAAAAAAATAAAAAATAAGAATACTGAAATCTATTACATTCCGATGCAGTGCAAAACCGTATGACATGCAACCGATTTCAACTGCCACTGTAAAAAGATGTGATATATAACATCATTATTTGTTTAATTTTGTATTATGAATAAAGGCAAGGACAGCATCAATTCAGCCTCCGTTCTGACTCAATCTGATCAGGCCTATTGGCCAGCTACCCTCATGGGGTCCTTGCTCCTTGATACAGATATCAGAGCCAGTAGCTTGGTTCTTGTAGTCCCAGAAGGGGCTTTGATGAGCTGTGCTGAGCAGATCCCAAGCAGATACTTTACGGCACAGCGTGCTCAATAAAACTGCGGCAGCATTCTGGATATCTATCTTTCCTTCCGGACCCCAAGCAGACCCATTAACAGACTGACGACACCCGCCAGGCCTGCTCCGTGGCTCTGTGCTGCTATGAGCCGCACTAAGCAGACAGATAAAAGCATTAGGGATGCCGCCACTTACTATGAATAACTGCCTTAGATAGGCAATTGTCTTCATCTCTAATGTCTTTGTCAGAGCCACAGTAAGATAATGAGCCAGACTGGAGGTTTCTCACTGCCTGTACCCGGGATAGTCCTCTATATTGTAGTGCTTGAGGGCCTAGCCATGTTGGTTGTTCTGGAGTGGGTGGAGGGCCAGGCCATGTTGGTTGTTCTGGAGTGGGTGGAGGGCCAGGCCATGTTGGTTGTTCTGGAGTGGGTGGAGGGCCAAGACATGTCAGTTGTTCTGGAGTGGGTGGAGGGCCAAGACATGTTGATTGTTCTGGAGTGGGTGGAGGGCCAGGCCATGTCTGTTGTTCTGGAGTGGGTGGAGGGCCAGGCCATGTCGGTTGTTCTAGTGGGTGGAGGGCCGGGCCATGTCGGTTGTTCTAGTGGGTGGAGGGCCAGGCCATGTCGGTTGTTCTAGTGGGTGGAGGGCCAGGCCATGTTGGTTGTTCTAGTGGGTGGAGGGCCAGACCATGTCGGTTGTTCTAGTGGGTGGAGGGCCAGGCCATGTCGGTTGTTCTAGTGGGTGGAGGGCCAGGCCATGTCGGTTGTTCTAGTGGGTGGAGGGCCAGGCCATGTCGGTTGTTCTAGTGGGTGGAGGGCCAGGCCATGTCGGTTGTTCTAGTGGGTGGAGGGCCAGGCCATGTTGGTTGTTCTAGTGGGTGGAGGGCCAGACCATGTCTGTTGTTCTAGTGGGTGGAGGGCCAGACCATGTCTGTTGTTCTAGTGGGTGGAGGGCCAGGCCATGTCGGTTGTTCTAGTGGGTGGAGGGCCAGGCCATGTCGGTTGTTCTAGTGGGTGGAGGGCCAGGCCATGTTGGTTGTTCTAGTGGGTGGAGGGCCAGGCCATGTTGGTTGTTCTAGTGGGTGGAGGGCCAGACCATGTCGGTTGTTCTAGTGGGTGGAGGGCCAGGCCATGTTGGTTGTTCTAGTGGGTGGAGGGCCAGGCCATGTTGGTTGTTCTAGTGGGTGGAGGGCCAGGCCATGTTGGTTGTTCTGGAGTGGGTGGAGGGCCAGGCCATGTTGGTTGTTCTAGTGGGTGGAGGGCCAGACCATGTCGGTTGTTCTAGTGGTGGAGGGCCAGGCCATGTTGGTTGTTCTAGTGGGTGGAGGGCCAGGCCATGTTGGTTGTTCTAGTGGGTGGAGGGCCAGGCCATGTTGGTTGTTCTAGTGGGTGGAGGGCCAGACCATGTCGGTTGTTCTAGTGGGTGGAGGGCCAGGCCATGTCGGTTGTTCTAGTGGGTGGAGGGCCATGTTGGTTGTTCTAGTGGGTGGAGGGCCGGGCCATGTCGGTTGTTCTAGTGGGTGGAGGGCCAGGCCATGTTGGTTGTTCTAGTGGGTGGAGGGCCAGGCCATGTCGGTTGTTCTAGTGGGTGGAGGGCCAGACCATGTCTGTTGTTCTAGTGGGTGGAGGGCCAGGCCATGTCGGTTGTTCTAGTGGGTGGAAGGCCAGGCCATGTTGGTTGTTCTAGTGGGTGGAGGGCCAGACCATGTCGGTTGTTCTAGTGGGTGGAGGGCCAGGCCATGTTGGTTGTTCTAGTGGGTGGAGGGCCAGGCCATGTCGGTTGTTCTAGTGGGTGGAGGGCCAGGCCATGTCGGTTGTTCTAGTGGGTGGAGGGCCAGACCATGTTGGTTGTTCTAGTGGGTGGAGGGCCAGGCCATGTCGGTTGTTCTAGTGGGTGGAGGGCCAGGCCATGTCTGTTGTTCTAGTGGGTGGAGGGCCAGGCCATGTCTGTTGTTCTAGTGGGTGGAGGGCCAGACCATGTTGGTTGTTCTAGTGGGTGGAGGGCCAGGCCATGTCGGTTGTTCTAGTGGGTGGAGGGCCAGACCATGTTGGTTGTTCTAGTGGGTGGAGGGCCAGGCCATGTTGGTTGTTCTGGAGTGGGTGGAGGGCCAGACCATGTTGGTTGTTCTAGTGGGTGGAGGGCCATGTCGGTTGTTCTAGTGGGTGGACTTTGACCTTAACCTCTGGTTCTGGGTCAGATATTTTGTCCAAATGACTAATGGTTACTGGTAGAACTGTAGGTAAGGTTATTTGATTCTAGATCTGTGGTTAAAGTCAACCTCTTTCATTCTATCTTATCCCTGGTAATCACTTGGTCAATTAGTCTCACTGGACAGAGAATAGACACATCAGTAGTCTAGTCAGTCACTGACGGCAAGAAAAAGCTGAACCATCAGTGGTCCTCAAACACTGGAATTAAACACACTTAGTTTATAGTCCTGAATATCTAGAGGCTCGAGCCCCTAACGCTGACATAAAGAACAAGAGACAGTAATTATACTTATTTGTACTTACGTGACATCTAAATAACATTTCAATTACAAAGACAGTAATTACTGAGGGAGATATTGGATTACCAGGAGCACTTGACTTTGAGCAACTGGTGTCGTATTAAACATGACATCACAAGAAGTTTATCATATTCCATCATGCAGCAGGGAGAATTATCATCACTGTCACGTTCTATCTCTCGCTATCCTAAACTCTCTGTCTGTCCGTCTGTCTGACTCTCCCTTTCTCCTGCGCTCTCCGTTCTATCTCTCTCTATCCTAAACTCTGTCTGTCCATCTGTCTGACTCTCTCTCTCTCCTGCTCTCTCATTCTTTCTCTCTCTATCCTAAACTCTCTCTCTGTCCGTCTGTCTGACTCTCTCTCTCTCCTGCTCTCATTCTTTCTCTCTCTATCCTAAACTCTCTCTCTCTGTCCGTCTGTCTGACTCTCTCTCTCTCTCTCCTGCTCTCTCGTTCTTTCTCTCTCTATCCTAAACTCTTTCTCTCTGTCCGTCTGTCTGACTCTCTCTCTCTCCTGCGCTCTCATTCTATCTCTCTCTATCCTAAACTCTGTCTGTCCATCTGTCTGACTCTCTCTCTCTCTCTCCTGCTCTCTCGTTCTTTCTCTCTCTATCCTAAACTCTCTCTCTCTGTCCGTCTGTCTGACTCTCTCTCTCTCTCTCCTGCTCTCTCGTTCTTTCTCTCTCTATCCTAAACTCTCTCTATCTGTCCGTCTGTCTGACTCTCTCTCTCCTGCGCTCTCATTCTATCTCTCTCTATCCTAAACTCTGTCTGTCCATCTGTCTGACTCTCTCTCTCTCTCTCCTGCTCTCTCGTTCTTTCTCTCTCTATCCTAAACTCTCTCTCTCTGTCCGTCTGTCTGACTCTCTCTCTCCTGCTCTCTCATTCTATCTCTCTCTATCCTAAACTCTGTCTGTCCATCTGTCTGACTCTCTCTCTCTCTCTCCTGCTCTCTCGTTCTTTCTCTCTCTATCCTAAACTCTCTCTCTCTGTCCGTCTGTCTGACTCTCTCTCTCCTGCTCTCTCATTCTTTCTCTCTCTATCCTAAACTCTCTCTGTTTGTCTGACTCTCTCTCTCTTCCCCTTTTCTCTCCCTCTTTCACTCCCTACAAAAAAAACACAAACAGACACGTCATTCATCCCATTTTATGTTGCAGGAGATTAATTGAAGTAGACGCCTCATCTTGAGCGATAACCATAATGCATTATCTTTGTTTTGTGTATGTATAGCCTATGTAGGAGTCTGTGTACTTCCTGCTGCTTCTCGTATACCATCTTGAGTCCACAAGTGAATCCAGACGTTCATGGTAATACCTGACAATCAATCAATCAATCAAATGTATTTATAAAGCCTTTTTTACATCAGCCGATGTCACAAAGTGCTATACAGAAACCCAGCCTAAAACCCCAAACAATGAATTAAGGACTATTAGTCAGAGTCTAGACCCATTCAGATCCCCTATCGAAGGCCATATTTCATTCCCTGACATCCCTGTCCCTGCCTCCTTCCGTCATTCTCAGTCTCCTCACATCGTCCCCGTCTCGCTCTCTCGTTCAGGACCGATTGTTATGCTTGTTATGTGTTTAAGTATGGCTAGGACTCTAAACTCCCTAAACTCCCTGATCTGTTTCACCTGTCTTTGTGCTTGCTTGTCTCCACCCCCCTCCAGGTGTCGCCCATCTTCCCCATTATCCCCACTGTATTTATACCTGTGTTCTCTGTTTGTCTGTTGCCAGTTTGTTTTGTTTGTCAAGCCTACCAGCGTTTGTTCCCTTGCTCCTGTCTCTTTCTAGTTCCTGTTTTCTAGTTTTCCCAGTTTTGACCATTCTGCCTGCCCTGACACTGAGCCTGCCTGCCGTTCTGTACCTTGTCAAACCAACCTGGATTATTGACCTCTGCCTGCCCTGCCCCCGAGACTGCCTGTCGTTCTGTACCTTATGGACTCTGATCTGGATTACTGACCTCTGCCTGCCCTTGACCTGTCGTTTTGCCTGCCCCCTGTTCTAGTAATACACTCTTGTGACTTCAACACTGTCTGCATCTGGGTCTTCTCCTGAAACGTGGTACTCCCATAAAGAAATGACTAGAGAAAGACCTGTAAACAGACAGTGGACAATCATGTAACACACTAGCAGTGGTGGAGAAAGTACCCAATTGTCATACTTGAGTAAAAGTAAAGATACCTTAATAGAAAATTACTCAAGAAAAAGTGAAAGTCACCCAGTAAAATACTACTTGAGTAAAACTCTAAAAGTATTTGGTTTGAAATATACTTAAGTATCAAAAGTAAATGTAATCGCTAATATATTCTTAAGTATCAAAAGTAAAAGTAAAAGTATAAATAATTTCAAATTCATTATATTAAGCAAATCAGAAGGCATCATTTTCCTGTTTATTTTAATTTTACAGATAGCTAGGGAAACACTCCAACACTCAGACATAATTTACAAACGAAGCATGTGTTTAGTGAGTCTGCCAGATCAGGGGCTGTAGGGATGACCAAGGATGTTCTTTTGATAAGTGTGTGAATTTGTTCATTTTCCTGTCCTGCTAAGCATTCAAAATGTAAAGAGTACTTTTGGGTGTCAGGGAAAATGTATGGAGTTAAAAGTATATAATTTTCTTTAGGACTGTAGTGAAGTAAAAGTAAAAGTAGTTAAAAATATACATAGTCAAGTTAGGAGTACAGATACCCCAAAAAACGACTTAAGTAGTACTTTCAAGTATTTTTACTTAAGTACTTTAAACCACTGCACACTAGATAACAACCCTGATTCAACTAGCCAAGCAATGACAATCTTCAATCAAGATTGTATTAGTTGAATCAGGTGAGTTACTCCCTGCACCCACATCGGCCATTTGCAGATCAAATTGAACACTCCTAGACTAACGAGTACTATAAGTCTTAGTGTTATAAAAAGGGTACTTACTTGCGTCGGAGTAGACGGGGGGAGTGGAGGGCATGAAGGTGGGGAAGAAAAAGGAACGGAGGGAGCGATGGTCGGAGGAGTGTAGGGGTGAACGCTGGGTAGGCAGGTTCTCACAGCTCCCCATACTACTGTTGATCTTCAGGTGCTGAGGCTTGGACTTCTTCTGCTTCACTCTGAGACACACAGAAATACAAAATGACTCTTATTAAACAGTTATAAACTGATATTATATCATTCTAAAGCTCTTACGCACAGAGAAACAGTTAGTCTGTAATTAAACAGTTATAAACTACAGTTATAAAGCTTTATTTTTCGATTATACACACAGAGTTCAAGTAAAAGACACATCTCAACATCAACTGTTCAGAGGAGACTGCGTGAATCAGGCCTTCATGGTCAAATTGCTGCAAAGAAACCACAACTAAAATACACCAATAAGAAGAAGAGACTTGCTTGGGCCAATGGACATTAGACCAGTGTAAATCTGTCCTTTGGTCTGATGAATCCAAATGTGAGGTTTTGGTTCCAACCGCCATGTCTTTGTGAGACGCAGAGTAGGTGAACAGATGATCTCCGCATTTATGGTTCCCACCGTGAAGCATGGAGGAGGAGGTGTGATGGTGCTTTGCTGGTGACACTGTCAGTGATTTATTTAGAATTCAAGGCAAACTTAACCAACATGGCTACCACAGCATTCTGCAGTGATACGCCATCCCATCTGATTTGCGCTTAGTGGGACTATCATTTGTTTTTGAACAGGACAATGACCCAAAACACACCTCCAGGTTGTGTAAGGGATATTTGACCAATAAGGATAGTGATGGAGTGCTGCATCAGATGACCTGGCCTCCACAATCACCCGACCTCAACCCAATTGAGATGGTTTGGGATGAGATGGACCGCAGAGTGAAGGATAAACAGCCAACAAGTGCTTAGCATATGTGGGAACTCCTTCAAGACTGTTGGAAAAGCATTCCAGGTGAAGTTGGTTGAGAGAATGCCAAGAGTGTGCAAAGCTGTCATCAAGGCAAAGGGTGGCTACTTTGAAGAATCTAAAATATAAAACATATTTTGACTTGTTTAACACTTTTTGGTTACCACATTCTACAATGTAGAAAATAGTAAAAACAGTAAAAAATAAGAAAAACTCTTGAATGGGTAGGTCCAAACGTTAAAAAGCTCTTATAATACAACTTCTTATACAACTACAGTTATAAAACTGTTGATGACGTTTTTTACTTTGAAAACGGCAAACTCAAATAACTTCAGACATGTCAAATATCCTGAGACGTCATATCATCATTCTCCCTGAAGCCTGAGTGTGAGATAGAGAGAGAGAGAAACAGAGACAGAGCGAAAGAGACAGAGTGGAGTGTACAGAGAGAGAGAGAGAGAGAGAGAGAGAGAGAGAGAGAGAGAGAGAGAGAGAGAGAGAGAGAGAGAGAGAGAGAGAGAGAGAGAGAGAGAGAGAGAGAGAGAGAGAGAGAGAGAGAGAGAGAGAGAGAGGAATTCATTTAATTTAAATTGAATTGAGAGAGAGTCGACGCCTCCCCAAACAAACCCTAGCCACACCCTATATAAGCCCCCCCAGATCAGTCTTATGCCCCCCCCCCCCCCATGTACCCTGCCTCTGCAGCAAGGGCCTCAACATGACAACCGCACATACTGTAAGCCCAGGCCATGAGCAGAGCCACCGGCCCAACCCCTACTAATACACCGGCCCAACCCCCACTGATACACTGGCCCAACCCCCACTAATACACCGGCACAACCCCCACTGATACACCGGCCCAACCCCCACTAATACACCGGCCCAACCCCCACTAATACACCGGCTCAACCCCCACTGATACACCCGCTCAAGGTCCATCCTGCGACCTAAGTGGTATGTATTAGATGCTCAACATGCTCTGCTCACACCTACCGTAATGGTCCGAGCCACAGGAAAACAACACTAGACACTATGGAACACAAAGTATTTACTATCTCATCCTGGAATATACAAGGTCAGAGGTCATCTGCATTTGGCCTAAAGAGCAGGAACCTGGACTTCATCAAAGAAATCAGAAATACAGACGTTGACATCTTACAAGAAACATGGTATAGCGGAGACGGACCCACTGGTTGCCCACTAGGTTACAGAGAGCTGGTAGTCCCATCCACCACACTACCAGGTGGGTGGTATAGCGGAGACGGACCCACTGGTTGCCCTCTAGGTTACAGAGAGCTGGTAGTCCCATCCACCACACTACCAGGTCTGAAACATGGTATAGCGGAGACGGACCCACTGGTTGCCCACTAGGTTACAGAGAGCTGGTAGTCCCATCCACCACACTACCAGGTCTGAAACATGGTATAGCGGAGACGGACCCACTGGTTGCCCACTAGGTTACAGAGAGCTGGTAGTCCCATCCACCACACTACCAGGTCTGAAACATGGTATAGCGGAGACGGACCCACTGGTTGCCCTCTAGGTTACAGAGAGCTGGTAGTCCCATCCACCACACTACCAGGTCTGAAACATGGTATAGCGGAGACGGACCCACTGGTTGCCCACTAGGTTACAGAGAGCTGGTAGTCCCATCCACCACACTACCAGGTCTGAAACATGGTATAGCGGAGACGGACCCACTGGTTGCCCACTAGGTTACAGAGAGCTGGTAGTCCCATCCACCACACTACCAGGTCTGAAACATGGAAGAGACTCAAGGGGTATGCTAACTAGTTATAGATCAGAACTAATCCACTCTATTAAATGAGTTAGAACAGAAACATTTTACATCTGGCTAGAAATTAATAAGGAAATGATCTCCTCATGTGTGCTACCTATATCCCCCCAATAGAATCCCCATACTTTAACGATGACAGCTTCTCCATCCTAGAGGTGGAGATCAACCATTTCCAGGCCTGGGGGCATAGTCCTAGTCTGTGGTGAACGTCACCCTCAGCACACAGGGGAACAAGGGGACAAACACCTACCTGGAGGTGACAACATTCAACCCCCCATATGCCCCCCTAGATACAACTATGACAAAACAACCAACAAAAACAGGTCACAACTCCTGCAATTCTGTCACACGCTGGGTCTGTGCATAGTCAATGGTAGGCTTTGAGGAGACTCTTACGGTAGGTACAACTACAGCTCATCCCTTGGCAGTAGTACTGTAGACTACTTTATCACTGACCTCAACCCAGAGTCTCTCAGAGCGTTCAGTCAGCCCACTGATACCCCTATCAGATCACAGCAAAATCACAGTCTACTTGAACGGAGACATACTCAATCATGAGGCATGAAAGCCAAAGGAACTGCATAAAATTAAGAAACGCTATAGATGGAAGAAAAGTAGTGTAGAAACCTACCAAATAACAATTAGGCAACAACAAATTCAATCCCTTTTAGACAACTTCCTGGACAAAATGTTCCACTGTAATAGTGAAGGTGTAAACTTGTCAGTAGAAAACCTAAACAGTATATTTAACCTAAAGCTTCCCTATCAAATCTAAAAATTTCAAGCAGACAACATAAGAAAGTTAACAACAATGACAAATTGTTTGATGAAGAATGCAAAAACCTAACAAAGAAATTGAGAAACCTATCCAAACAAAAACATAGAGACCCAGAAAACCTGAGCCTACAGTACACCTTCACTATGGCGAATCACTTAAATGATACAGAAATACACTATGGGAAAAAGAAGGAACAGCACTTCAGAAATCAGCTCAATGTAATTGAAGAATCCATACAATCTAACCACTTCTGGGAAAATTAGAACACACTAAACAAACAACAACACGGAGAGTTATCTATCCAAAACGGAGATGTGTGAATAAACCACTTCTCCAATCCCTTTAGCTCTATAACAAAGAACAAAGAACAAACAGCAAAAACATATACATGATCAATTACACATCTTAGAATCAGCTCTTAAACTCTTTAACATCATCCTTAGCTCTGGCATCTTACCCAATATTTGGAACCAAGGACTGATCACCCCAATCCACAAAAGTGGAGACAAATTTGACCCCAATAACTTCCGTGGGATATGCGTCAACAGCAACCTTGGGAAAATCCTCTGCATTATCATTAACAGGAGACTCGAACATTTCCTCAGTGAAAACAATGTACTGAGCAAATGCCAAATCGTTTTTTTTACCAAATTACCATACGACAGACCACGTTTTCACCCTAAACACACTAATTCACGAACAAACTAGAACAAAGGCAAAGTATTCTCATACTTTGTTGATTTCAAAAAAGCTTTTGACTCAATTTGGCATGAAGGTCTGCTATACAAATTGATGAAAAGTTGTGTAAAAACCTACAACATTATAAAATCCATATACACAAACAACAAATGTGCGGTTAAAATTGGCAAAAAACACATACATTTCTTTCCACAGGGCCATGGGGTGAAACAGGGATGCAGCTTGAGCACCACCCTCTTCAACACATATGTCAACGAATTGGCGAGGGCACTAGAACAGTCTGCAGCAGCCGGCCTCACCCTACTAGAATCTGAAGTCAAATGTCTACTGTTTGCTGATGATCTGGTGCTTCTGTCCCCAACCAAGGAGGGCCTACAGCAGCACTTAGATATTCTGCACAGATTCTGTTAGACCTGGGCCCTGACAGTAAATCTCAGTAAGACAAAAAATGATGGTGTTCCAAAAAAGGTCCAGTTGCCAGGACCACAAATACAAATTCCATCTTGACACCGTCCACCTACAGCACACAAAAAACAATACATACCTTGGCCTAAACATCAGCGCCACAGGTAACTTCCACAAAGCTGTGAACAATCTGAGAGACAAGGCAAGAAGGGCCTTCTACGCCATCAAAATGAACATAAAATTCGACATACCAATTAGGATCTGGCTAAAAATACTTGAATCAGTCATAGAACCCATTGCCCTTTATGGTTGTGAGGTCTGGGGTCCACTCACCAACCAAGAATTCACAAAATGGGACAAACACCAAATTGAGACTCTGCATGCAGAATTCTGCAAAAATATCCTCTGTGTACAACGTAAAACACCAAATAATGCATGCAGAGCAGAATTAGGCCGATACCCGCTAATTATCAAAATCCAGAAAAGAGCTGTTAAATTCTACAACCACCTAAAAGGAAGCGATTCCCAAACCTTCCATAACAAAGTTACCACCTACAGAGAGATGAACCTGGATAACAGTCCCCTAAGCAAGGCAGTCCTGGGGCTCTGTTCACAAACACAAACAGACCCCACAGAACCCCAGGACAGCAACACAATTAGACCCAACCAAATCATGAGAAAACAACAAGATAATTACTTGACACATTGGAAAGAATTCAACGAAAAAACAGAGCAAACTAGAATGCTAGTTGGACCTAAACAGAGAGTACACAGTGGCAGAATACCTGACCACTGTGACTGACAGTTAGACCCAACCAAATGTACTTTAACTATTTTCACATCGTTACAACACTTCTATATAGCCATAATATGACATTTGAAATATCTCTATTCCTTTGGAACTTTTGTGAGTGTAATGTTTACTTTTATTGTTTAGTTTACTTTTGTTAATGACATATTTCTCTTGCTTTGGCAATATAAACACATGTTTCCTATGTCAATAAAGCCCTTTGAATTGAATTGAGAATGAGACAGAGACATACAGAGACAGACAGAGACAGAAGGAAACAGACAGATGCAGACTGGGGCAGACAGGGGCAGAAAGAGACAGACAGAGACAGACAGACCGAGGCTCTGCATCTGTCCTCGTGCTCCTAGACCTTAGTGCTGCCTTTGATACCATCGATCACCACATTCTTTTGGAGAGATTGGAAACCCAAATTGGTCTACACGGACAAGTTCTGGCCTGGTTTAGATCTTATCTGTCGGAAAGATATCAGTTTGTCTCTGTGAATGGTTTGTCCTCTGACAAATCAACTGTACATTTCGGTGTTCCTCAAGGTTCCGTTTTAGGACCACTATTGTTTTCACTATATATTTTACCTCTTGGGGATGTCATTCGAAAACATAATCTTAACTTTCACTGCTATGCGGATGACACACAGCTGTACATTTCAATGAAACATGGTGAAGCCCCAAAATTGCCCTCGCAAGAAGCCTGTGTTTCAGACATAAGGAAGTGGATGGCTGCAAACTTTCTACTTTTAAACTCGGACAAAACAAAGATGCTTGTTCTAGGTCCCAAGAAACAAAGAGATCTTCTGTTGAATCTGACAATTAATCTTGATGGTTGTAAAGTCATCTCAAATAAAACTGTGAAGGACCTCGGCGTTACTCTGGACCCTGATCTCTCTTTTGACGAACATATCAAGACTATTTCAAGGACAGCTTTTTTCCATCTACGTAACATTGCAAAAATTTGAAACTTTCTGTTAAAAAATTATGCAGAAAAATTAATCCATGCTTTTGTTACTTCTAGGTTAGACTACTGCAATGCTCTACTTTCCGGCTACCCGGATAAAGCACTAAATAAACTTCAGTTAGTGCTAAATACGGCTGCTAGAATCCTGACTAGAACCCAAAAATTATCATATTACTCCAGTGCTAGCCTCCCTACACTGGCTTCCTGTTAAGGCAAGGGCTGATTTCAAGGTTTTACTGCTAACCTACAAAGCATTACATGGGCATGCTCCTACCTATCTTTCCGATTTGGTAATGCCGTACATACCTACACGTACGCTATGGTCACAAGACGCAGGACTCCTAATTGTCCCTAGAATGTCTAAGCAAACAGCTGGAGGCAGGGCATTCTCCTATAGAGCTCCATTTTTATGGAATGGTCTGCCTACCCATGTGAGAGACGCAGACTCGGTCTCAACTTTTAAGTCTTTACTGAAGACTCATCTCTTCAGTGGGTCATATGATTGAGTGTAGTCTGGCCCAGGAGTGTGAAGGTGAACGGAAAGGCTCTGGAGCAACGAACCGCCCTTGCTGTCTCTGCCTGGCCGGTTCCCCTCTCTCCACTGGGATTCTCTGCCTCTAACCCTATTACAGGGGCTGAGTCACTGGCTTACTGGTGCTCTTTCATGCCGTCCCTAGGAGGGGTGCGTCACTTGAGTGGGTTGAGTCACTGACGTGATCTTCCTGTCTGGGTTGGCGCCCCCCCTTGGGTTGTGCCGTGGCGGAGATCTTTGTGGGCTATACTCGGCCTTGTCTCAGGATGGTAAGTTGGTGGTTGAAGATATCCCTCTAGTGGTGTGGGGGCTGTGCTTTGGCAAAGTGGGTGGGGTTATATCCTTCCTGTTTGGCCCTGTCCGGGGGTATCATCGGATGGGGCCACAGTGTCTCCTGACCCCTCCTGTCTCAGCTTCCAGTATTTATGCTGCAGTAGTTTATGTGTCGGGGGGCTAGGGTCAGTTTGTGATATCTGGAGTACTTCTCCTGTCTTATCTGGTGTCCTGTGTGAATTTAAGTATGCTCTCTCTAATTCTCTCTTTATTTCTCTCTCTCGGGGGCCTGAGCCCTAGGACCATGCCTCAGGACTACCTGGCATGATGACTCCTTGCTGTCCCCAGTCCACCTGGCCGTGCTGCTGCTCCAGTTTCAACTGTTCTGCCTGCGGCTATGGAACCCTGACCTGTTCACCGGACGTGCTACCTGTCCCAGACCTGCTGTTTACAACTCTCTAGAGACAGCAGGAGCAGTAGAGATACTCTTAATGATCGGCTATGAAAAGCCAACTGACATTTACTCCTGAGGTGCTGACCTGCTGCACCCTCGACAACTACTGTGATTATTATTATTTGACCATGCTGGTCATTTATGAACATTTGAACATCTTGGCCATGTTCTGTTATAATCTCCACCCGGCACAGCCAGAAGAGGACTGGCCACCCCTCATAGCCTGGTTCCTCTCTAGGTTTCTTCCTAGGTTTTGGCCTTTCTAGGGAGTTTTTCCTAGCCACCGTGTTTCTACACCTGCATTGCTTGCTGTTTGGGGTTTTAGGCTGGGTTTCTGTACAGCACTTTGAGATATCAGCTGATGTAAGAAGGGCTATATAAATAAATTTGATTTGATTTGACAGAGACAGACAGCGACAGACAGAGGCAGACAGAGGCAGACAGACAGAGAGAGACAGACAGACAGTGATAGACAGAGGCAGACAGACAGAGACAGACAGACATACAGATAGAGACAGACAGACAGTGATAGACAGACAGACAGACAGACAGAAACAGAGAGAGACAGACAGACAGACAGTGATAGACAGTGATAGACAGTGACAGACAGACAGACAGACAGACAGACAGACAGACAGACAGACAGACAGACAGACAGACAGACAGACAGACAGACAGACAGACAGACAGACAGACAGAGATAGACAGAAAGAGAGAGACAGAAAGAGAGAGACAGACAGTGATAGACAGAGAGAGAGAGACAGACGGAGATCGACAGAGAGAGACACAGAGTTAGACAGAGACAGACAGACAGACAGACAGACAGACAGACAGACAGACAGACAGACAGTGATAGACAGAGACAGACAGACAGAGATAGAGAAACAGTGATAGACACAGAGAGAGACAGACAGACAGAAACAGAGAGACAGAGCCACAGAGTCCCAGGCAGGCAGAGATAGAGAAACAGCAATAGACAGAAACAGACAGACAGAGACACGGAGTCCCAGGCAGGCAGAGTGAGACTGCAGTCAGTTAATAGAAGCCTGCAGGACATATCCTCAGTCACACAATTAGACCTTTTAAGGTCCTCCGACACATTGTCGCAATCTCTCTTCTGCAATAAGGAAGCTGCCTGCAGGTTATCACTTTCTCACTAAAGCCTTTGTCGGCAATAACGCTAAAACCACATTATGCATTAAAATCTCATTACAGACAGACAGACAGACAGACAGACAGACAGACAGACAGACAGACAGACAGACAGACAGACAGACAGACAGACAGACAGACAGACAGACAGAAAGAAAGAAAGAAAGAAAGAAAGAAAGAAAGAAAGAAAGAAAGAAAGAAAGAAAGAAAGAAAGAAAGAAAGAAAGAAAGAAAGAAAGAGATATAAACATTTATCTGTTTATTTATTTTCCTTTTCATACTTCCAACTATTTGCACATTGGTACATTGTCCATAGCCAATAATATAACATTTGAAAAGTCTATATTCTTTTAAAACTTTTGTTAAAACTGTTTATATCTGATTGTTTATTATCTATTTCACTTGCACAATGTAAACATATGTTTCCCATGCCAATAAAGCCTTTTGAATTGAATGGAGAGAGGGAGAGAGGGACAGAGAGAGACTCCCAATATGGCTGCTTACTACAAAGAGAGGAGAGAGGGACAGAGAGAGACTCCCAATATGGCTGCTTACTACAAAGAGAGGAGAGAGATGGTGTTCCAAAAAAGGTCCAGTCGCCAGGACCACAAATTAAAAAAAATCCATCTTGACACCGTCCACCTACAGCACACAAAAAACTATACATACTTTGGCCTAAACATCAGCGCCACAGGTAACTTCCACAAAGCTGTGAACGATCAGAGAGACAAGGCAAGAAGGGCCTTCTACGCAATCAAAAGGGACATAAAATTCGACATACCAATTAGGATCTGGCTAAAAATACTTGAATCAGTTATAGAACCCATTGCCCTTTATGGTTGTGAGGTCTGGGGTCCGCTCACCAACCAAGAATTCACAAAATGGGACAAACACCAAATTGAGACTCTGCATGCAGAATTCTGCAAAAATATCCTCAGTGTACAACGTAAAACACCAAATAATGCATGCAGAGCAGAATTAGGCCGATACACGCTAATAATCAAAATCCAGAAAAGAGCCTTTAAATTCTTCAACCATCTAAAAGGTAGCGATTCCCAAACCTTCCATAACAAAGCCATCACCTACAGAGAGATGAACCTGGATAACAGTCCCCTAAGCAAGGTGGTCCTGGGGCTCTGTTCACAAACACAAAGAGACCCCACAGAACCCCAGGACAGCAACACAATTAGACCCAGCCAAATCATGAGAAAACAACAAGATAATTACTTGACACATTGGAAAGAATTAACGAAAAAACAGAGCAAACTAGAATGCTAGTTGGCCCTAAACAGAGAGTACACAGTGGCAGACTACCTGACCACTGTGACTGACCAAACTTAAGGAAAGCTTTGACTATGTACAGACTCAGTGAGCATAGCCTTGCTATTGAGAAAGTCCGCCGTAGGCAGACCTGGCTCTCAAGAGAAGACAGGCTATGTGCACACTGCCTACAAAATTAGGTGGAAACTGAGCTGCACTTCCTAACCTCCTGCCAAATGTATGACCATATTAAAGACACATATTTCCCTCAGATTACATAGATCCACAAAGAATTCGAAAACAAACCCGATTTTGATAAACTCCCATATTCACCCATATTGGGTGAAATACCACAGTGTGCCATCACAGCAGCAAGATTTGTGACCTGTTGCCACAAGAAAAGGGCAACCAGTCAGAACAAACACCATTGTAAATACAACCCATATTTATGTTTATTTATTTTCCCTTTTGTACTTTAACCATTTGCACATTGTTACAACAGTGTATATAGACATAATATGACATTTGTAATGTCTTTATTCTTTTGGAACTTCTGTGAGTGTAATGTTTACTGTTCATTTTTATTGTTTATTTCACTTTTGTATATTATCTACCTCACTTGCTTTGGCAATGTTAACATATGTTCCCCATGCCAATAAAGCCCCTTGAATTGAATTGAGAGGATGGAGGATGACAGGTGTCCAGTAAGATGTCATTAGAGTGTGAATAATTATACCACATTGCTGAAATCAGCAGCATGGCAGTCTGTTCAGTCTCCTGTGTCAGTCCTGGGGGGGGGGGGACATGGAACATATGGCTACTGTCATATTTCATCATACTGTCAGAAAGGGAATTCTCTAATGTGGGAGTCAACACCAGTATCCATTATATGTATTCCTTCCATATGGTGAGTGGTCCTTGGACTAAGTAGGGCTTAAGTGTACGCTACCTAGCACAATGAGCACACTAGTACTGGTAAGTATGCCATCATACCTTCAGCCAGGGAAGTCTTTGAGGTGAGAGTCAACATATTCAATGTGGGGGTTCCAATATCCACGTTATAGATTTCATACTAGCATGAGTCAACTCTAAGTAGCACGCTGGTACGGTACAGTATACAGTATGTTATTATGAATAATGGGACACTGTCACTGTAGATTGATGTTCGGGGTCAGAAGTCCATAGCCTTGTACATTCTACAATGTATAAAGTTAGTTGAACCAGAATCCCATTGCCCGGTGTCGTGACTGTGTTTATAGAGCTGGAAACCTGATGCAACCCAACAACACTTTGATTTTCTTTGAAGGCTCAACTCCCTTTCTTGGCAAGACATCAGGATTGCTGGAGGGAGCAGGGAAACACCACTATCTGGTGTGGACATTACACAGAAAAGCAAATAGGAACACACATGCAAGCACACACACACGCACAGCACACTCCAATTACGTTGATATAGACTGAAGGAATCCTCGTTTGACCCGGCATAAGACTGCAGAGAGAAATGAAACACTTCAAACAAACACATCCTTTGTGGATAAATCAAATGAAAGGAAGTGAAAAGCGTACGTCATGAATATTCCACAGGTTCCTGTCTCTACGTGTGAATCATCACAACCTGCTGGAATATTTTCCACTGAAGAACTACAGCCTTACTGTTGGTTCATTAACTGTTGTTGTCCTTCTCCTAAAAAGCACTGCAGAGACTCCATCTGCATACCTCTGTACTAACTAACCTCAGAACTGGGTTCAGATACTATTTGAAACGTCACAAATACTTTAAGCGTTTGCTCTAGCGTGCCTGAAGTTTGCTCTAGCGTGCCTGAAGGGTTTGCTCTAGCGTGCCTGAAGGGTTTGCTCTAGCGTGCCTGAAGGGTTTGCTCTAGCGTGCCTGAAGGGTTTGCTCTAGCGTGCCTGAAGGGTTTGCTCTAGCGTGCCTGAAGGGTTTGCTCTAGCGTGCCTGAAGGGTTTGCACTTATGATTCTATAGGATAAACAAGGATGTCCATTATCTCCAAATGTATTTGTTATGGCCATCGAAATGCTCTCTCTTAAGATCAGATCAAGAATAAGATCAAGGGTTAGGAAATCCACGGCCTAAAAACAAAAGTGCCAACGTATGCCGATGACAAGTTTTTCATAAGTTCTGGATAACTGTGTAGTCTCATTGACGATCTAGATCATTTCTCTAGCCTCTATGGACTAAAACTTCATTATGACATTACCCTGTAGTTATAAAACGGTGTGACGGTGAAGTAGACATACTTAATATTCATATCCCTAAAGATATAAAAATAACTTACCAAGACTAATTTCAATAGAAAGTTTGCCAAAATAAACAAGATCTTGCAACCATGGAGAGGTAAATACCTGTCTATTTATGGAAAAATCACACTGATTAACTCATCAGTCATATCACAGTTTACTTATCTGGCCCTGATTACTCCAGATGACTCGTTTCTTAAATTATATGAGAAAAAATTATTAAAATGTATTTGGAATGGTAAGCCAGACAAAATTAAACATGACTATTTATATAATGAATATGAGTTTGGTGGCTGAAATTATTAAATATTAAAGCATTGAACCTCTCACTAAAAGCGTCACTCATACAAAAGTTATACTTAAGCCCAAAATGGTTTTCCAGTAGACTTTTAAGACAGGCTCATCCTTCATTACAAAATCGCTTTTTTACCTTCATGCAGATTACAACCTCTCATTTTCAGTTAATTAAAATTTTTACCTAGTTCAAAGCATCGCCCTTTCTCAACCAAGCCATACAAACGATTACAATTTACATTTCAGCCTCAAGAAAATAAAAAACAATTATGGTTAAACTCAAAAACACAAATTAATTAAAAAAACATTTTAAAAAATGTATTCATTATTTTTATTAATTATATAATGAATATGAATGGTGGTGTTACGTCACACATGCAGCTATCTAAAATATATGGGAATGTTTGCTCAATACAAAGTTATAACCAATTGATTGTAGCATTAGCGCAGAAATGGAGAAGGCAAGTGGAAGGTGGAGAAGGTAAGGAACTTGTTTGTCTGCCCTATATTAAAGATCAAAATTAGATGATTATTAGTTTTTTAATAACATCAACATTTTCAGATTTTTTTTTTTTTAAACAGTTCCATTTGAGGACAGCTACATCAAACAGGTTACAAAAATGCTGAGAAGACATCTTTGATGTTCCAATCCCATGGCACTTGATTCAACAAATAGAGTTTCTAAATTAAAATTATTTTATAAAATTCTTGCTAACAACAAAATGTTATATATACAGTATATGGGGCATACAACCATGTCAGCTATGCAGAATTTTCTGTGAAGAGATGGATCATCTACTTTTTGGTATTGCCCTCTTGCAGCTGGTTTCTGGTCACAGGTTCAGGAGTGTCATAACAAAAGTCATTAAAAAATATATATAATAATATTTCACCTTTATTTAACCATGTAAGCTAGTTGAGAACAAGTTCCCATTTACAACTGCGACCTAGCCAAGATAAACCACAGCAGTTCGACACATACAACAACACAGAGATGAACATGGAATATACAAACATACAGTCAATAATACAGTAGAAAAAATTAAAATCTATATACAGTGAGTGCAAATGAGGTAAGATAAGGGAGGTAAGGAAATAAATAGGCAATGGTGGCGAAGTAATTACAATATAGCAATTAGACACTGGAATGGTAGATGTGCAGAAGATGAATGTGCAAGTAGAGATACTGGGGTGCAAAGGAGCAAGATAAATAAATAAATACAGTATGGGGATGAGGTAGTTGGATGGGCTGTTTACAGATGGGCTATGTACAGGTGCAGTGATCTGTGAGCTGCTCTGACAGCTGGTGCTTAAAGCTAGTGAGGGAGATATGGGTCTCCAGCTTCAGTGATTTTTGCAGTTTGTTCCAGTCATTGGCAGCAGAGAACTGGAAGGAAAGGCGGCCAAAGAAGGAATTGGCTTTATGGGTGACCAGTGAGATATACCTGCTGGAGCGCGTGCTACGGTGGGTGCTGCTATGGTGACCAGTGAGCTGAGATAAGGCAGGGCAAAACCTAGCAGAGACTTTGAGATGACCTGAGCCAGTGGGTTTGGCGACGAGTATGAAGCGATGGCCAGCCAACGAGAGCGTACAGGTCGCAGTGGTGGGTAATATATGGGGCTTTGGTGACAAAACGGATGGCACTGTGATAGACTGCATCCAATTTGCTGAGTAGAGTGTTGGAGGCTATTTTGTAGATGACATCGCCGAAGTCGAAGATCGGTAGGATGGTCAGTTTTACGAGGGTATGTTTGGCAGCATGAGTGAAGGATGCTTTGTTTGCGAATTAGGAAGCCGATTTTAGATTTAATTTTGGATTGGAGATGCTTAATGTGAGTCTGGAAGGAGAGTTTACAGTCTAGCCAGACACCTAGGTATTTGTAGTTGTCCACATATTCTAAGTCAGAACCGTCCAGAGTAGTGATGGTGGACGGGCGGGCAGGTGCGGGCAGTGATCGGTTGAAGAGCATGCATTTAGTTTTACTTGCATTCAAGAGCAGTTGGAGGCCACGGAAGGAGAGTTGTATGGCTTTGAAGCTCGTCTGGAGATTAGTTAACACAGTGTCCAAAGAAGGGCTAGAAGTATACAGAATGGTGTCGTGTGCGTAGAGGTGGATCAGAGAATCACCAGCAGCGAGAGCTACATCATTGATGTATACAGAGAAGAGAGTCGGCTCAAGAATTGAACCCTGTGGCACCCCCATAGAGACTGCAAGAGGTCCGGACAACAGGCCCTCCGATTTGACACAATGAAATCAATCAGAGAAGTAGTTGGTGAACCAGGTGAGGCAATCATTTGAGAAACCAAGGCTGTTGAGTCTGCCAATAAGAATGTGGTGATTGACAGAGTCGAAAGCCTTGGCCAGGTCGATGAATATGACTGCACAGTAATGCCTCTTGTCGATGGCGGTTATGATATCGTTTAGGGACCTTGAGCGTGGCTGAGGTGCACCCATGACCAGCTCTGAAACCAGATTGCATAGCGGAGAAGGTACGCTGGGATTCGAAATGGTTGGTAATCTGTTTGTTGACTTGGCTTTCGAAGACCTTAGAAAGGCAGGGTAGGATAGATATAGGTCTGCAACAATTTGGGTCTAGAGTGTCTCCCCATTTGAAGAGGGGATGACCGCGGCAGTTTTCCAATCTTTGGGAATCTCAGACGATACGAAAGAGAGATTGAACAGGCTAGTAATAGGGGTTGCAACAATTTCGGCAGATCATTTTAAAAAGAGATGGTCCAGATTGTCTAGCCCGTCTGATTTGTAGGGGTCCAGGATTTGCAGTTCTTTAAGAACATCAGCTATCTGGATTTGGGTGAAGGAGAAATGGGGAGGCTTGGGCGAGTTGCTGTGGGGAATGCAGGGCTGTTGACCGGTTAGGGGTAGCCAGGTGGAACGCATGGCCAGCCGTAGAAAAATGCTTATTGAAATTCTCAATTATAGTGGATTTATCGGTGGTGACAGTGTTTCCTAGCCTCTATTTATTCCTAGCTCTTGTTCTAAAATGAACCCTACAAATAGCACTGTTGGGCAATCTGGATAGCCACAGCCAATCAATTAACAACAAAATAATATTCTTAGCAAAAATATACATTTTAATATCGCAATCTGTTGATAATATGCAACTAGAAAGGTTCAGAATCACAGCCCAGTTGAAAGATATATGGCACAACGGAATCAAGAGAGGGTGGTCTATGGAGATAGGTGGGATGAGCTGAGGGGTGGATTTAATCTGTATCAGTTATTCATCTGTAATAGTTCTGTAATCATATGTACCGGACATGTCTGAGCACTATGACTCTAAATGTTTTTAAAAATCCAATAAATTCAAATGTGTATATAAAAATATATATGTTATGTGATATTATGTAAAAATAAAAATAAAAAGTACCATGATAGATTATTTTTCTCACCCAATACCCCATAATGACAAAGTGAAAATATGTTTTTAGAAACATGTTCACATTTATTGAAAATGAAATACAGAAATATCTCATTTACATAAGTATTCACTCACCTGGGTCAATAAATCTTACAGTCACATTTAGCAGCGATTACAGCTGTGAGTCTTTCTGGGTCTCTAAGTCTCTAAGCGCTTTGCACACCTGGGTTGTACAATATTTGCACTTTAGTCTTCAAGCTCTGTCAAGTTGGTTGTTGATCATTGCTAGACAGCCATTTTCAAGTCTTGCCATAGATTTTCAAGCCAATTTAAGTAAAAAATGTAACTACGCCACTCAGGAACATGCAATGTTGTCTTGGTAAGAAACTATTTGTCCTTGTGTTTTAGGTTATCGTCCTGCTGAAAGGTGAATTTGTCTCCAGTGTCTGTCGGAAAGCAGACTGAACCAGGTTGTCCGCTAGGATTTTTCCTGTGCTTAGCTCTGTTTCGTTTATTTTTATGCAAAAAAAACCTCTGTAGTACTTGCCGATGACGAGCATACCCATAACATGATGCAGGCACCACCATGCTTGAAAATATGAAGAGTGGTATTCACTGATGCGTTGTGTTGGATTTGCCCAAAACAAAATGCTTTGTGTTCAGGAATTAAAGTTCATTTCTTACCCAATTTTTTTTCCAGTTTTACTTCAGTGCCTTATTGCAAACAGGATGCATCTTTTTGAATATTTTTATTCTGTACAGGCCTCCTTCTTTTCACTCTGTCATTTGGGTTAGTATTATGGAGTAACTGCAATGTTGTTGATCCATCCTCAGTTTTCTCCTATCACAGCCATTAAACTCTGTAACTGTTTTAAAGTCACCATTGGCCTCATGGTGAAATCCCTGATTTCCTTCCTCTAAGGCAACTGAGTTAGGAAGGACGCCTGTATCTTTGTAGTGACTGGGTGTATTGATCTACCATCCAAAAGTGTAATTAATAACTTCACCATGCTCAAAAGGATATTGAATGTCTGCTTTCTTTTACCCCATCTACCAATAGGTGCCCTTCTTTGTGAGGCATTGGAAAAGCTCCCTGGTCTTTGTGGTTGAATCTGTGTTTGAAAATCACTGCTCGATATATATTATATACACATTTTATTGGTTCCATTGTGTCAGGCAAACTGAATAAAGTCCAGATAAAGTATTTGACTAGGTCTCACTAACATCAGTAACAATACATATTCAGATGCTTTCACCGGGCCCATATGGTGAAAGGAGCGTCCTGTGGTTTTTATGCAAATGTTTTTTGGGTATATTATCAGTCTTTCACTGACACCTTCATGCATCTTTAATAAAGGTTGAAGAGAGGTTATATGAAAAATATACAAGTCAAATGAATCATAGTGACTGACGGCGAGGCATCATTCCCATACTGATCTATAGTCAATGTTCTGTTATGACAGAAGTACTGCATCTCTATATGAGTTACACTCTCAGTTATATGAGTTACACTCTCAGTTCTATGAGGTACAGTATTCTCAGTTATATGAGTTACAGTACTCTCAGTTCTATGAGTTACAGTACTAAGGTATATGAGTTACAGTACTCTCAGTTATATGAGTTACAGTACTCTCAGTTATATGAGTTACAGTACTAAGGTATATGAGTTACAGTACTCTCAGTTCTATGAGTTATAGTACTCTCAGTTATATGAGTTAAGGTACTCTCAGTTATATGAGTTACAGTACTCTCAGGTATATGAGTTACAATACTCTCAGTTATATGAGTTACAATACTCTCAGTTATATGAGTTATAGTACTCTCAGTTATATGAGTTACAGTACTCTCAGTTCTATGAGATATACTCCCAGTTATATGAGTTGCAGTACTCTCAGTTCTATGAGATATACTCCCAGTTATATGAGTTATAGTACTCAGTTATATGAGTTATAGTACTCTCAGTTATATGAGTTACAGTACTCCCAGTTATATGAGTTACAGTACTCTCAGTTATATGAGTTACAGTACTCCCAGTTATATGAGTTACAGTACTCTCAGTTCTATGAGATATACTCCCAGTTATATGAGTTACAGTACTCAGTTCTATGAGTTATAGTACTCTCAGTTATATGAGTTACAGTACTCTCAGTTCTATGAGATATACTCCCAGTTATATGAGTTGCAGCACTCTCAGTTATATGAGATATACTCCCAGTTATATGAGTTACAGTACTCTCAGTTCTATGAGATATACTCCCAGTTATATGAGTTGCAGTACTCTCCGTTATATGAGTTACAGTACACTCAGCAATATGAGATATAGTACTCTCAGTTCTATGAGTAATACTCTCAGTTATATGAGTAATACTCTCAGTTATATGAGTTACAGTACTCTCAGTTATATGATATAGTACTCTCAGTTATATTAGATATAGTACTCTCAGTTATATGAGATATAGTACTCTCAGTTATATGAGTTACAGTACTCTCAGTTATATGAGTTACAGTACTCAGTTCTATGAGATATAGTACTCTCAGTTATATGAGTAATACTCTCAGTAATATGAGTTACAGTACTCTCAGTTCTATGCGATATAGTACTCTCAATTCTATGAGTTACAATACGCTCAGTTATATGAGTTACAGGACTCAGTTATATGAGTTACAATACTCTCAGTTATATGAGTTACAGTACTCTCAGTTAAATGAGATATAGTACTCAGTTATATGACTTACAGTACTCAGTTATATGAGTTACAGTACTCAGTTATATGAGTTACAGTACTCTCAGTTATATGAGTTACAGTAGTCAGTTATATGAGTTACAGTACTCTCAGTTATATGAGTTACAGTACTCTCAGTTATATGAGATATAGTACTCTCAGTTATATGAGATATAGTACTCTCAGTTATATGAGATATAGCACTCTCAGTTATATGAGTTACAATACTCTCAGTTATATGAGTTACAATACTCTCAGTTATATGAGATACAGTACTCGGTTATATGAGTTACAGTACTCAGTTATATGAGTTACAATACTCTCAGTTATATGAGTTACAGTACTCTGAGTTATATGAGATATAGTACTCTCAGTTATATGAGATATAGTACTCTCAGTTATATGAGTTACAGTACTCTCAGTCATATGCGTTACAGTACTCAGTTATATGAGTTACAGTACTCTCAATTCTATGAGTTACAATACTCTCAGTTATATGAGATATAGTACTCTCAGTTATATGAGATATAGTACTCTCAGTTATATGAATAATACTCTCAGTTATATGAGTTACAGTACTCTCAGTTCTATGCAATATAGTACTCTCAATTCTATGAGTAATACTCTCAGTTATATGAGTTACAATACTCTCAGTTATATGAGTTACAATACTCTCAGTTATATGAGTTACAGTACTCTCAGTTATATGAGTTACAATACTCTCAGTTATATGAGTTACAATACTCTCAGTTATATGAGATATACTCCCAGTTATATGAGTTACAGTACTCTCAGAAAACAGTACTCTCAGAAGACATTATATACTAACAAGATCTTAGTGTTTTGTCATTCCTGTGTTTGTGCCTCTCTCTTTCTCTCTCTCTCTCTATATATATATATATATATATATATATACAGTGGGGAGAACAAGTATTTGATACACTGCCAATTTTGCAGGTTTTCCTACTAAGAAAGCATGTAGAGGTCTGTAATTTTTACCATAGGTACACTTCAACTGTGAGAGACGGAATCTAAAACAAAAATCCAGAAAATCACATTGTATGATTTTTAAGTAATTAATTTGCATTTTATTGCATGACATAAGTATTTGATCACCTACCAACCAGTAAGAATTCCAGCTCTCACAGACCTGTTAGTTTTTCTTTAAGAAGCCCTCCTGTTCTCCACTCATTACCTGTATTAACTGCACCTGTTTGGACTCGTTACCTGTATAAAAGACACCTGTCCACACACTCAATCAAACAGACTCCAACCTCTCCACAATGGCCAAGACCAGAGAGCTGTGTAAGGACATCAGGGATACAATTGTAGACCTGCACAAGGCTGTGATGGGCTACAGGACAATAGGCAAGCAGCTTGGTGAGAAGGCAACAACTGTTGGCGCAATTATTAGAAAATGGAAGAAGTTCAAGATGATGGTCAATCACCCTCGGTCTGGGGCTCCATGCAAGATCTCACCTCGTGGGGCATCAATGATCATGAGGAAGGTGAGGGATCAGCCCAGAACTACACGGCAGGACCTGGTCAATGACCTGAAGAGAGCTGGGACCACAGTCTCAAAGAAAACCCTTAGAAACACACTACGCCGTCATGGATTAAAATCCTGCAGCGCACGCAAGGTCCCCCTGCTCAAGCCAGCGCATGTCCAGGCCCGTCTGAAGTTTGCCAATGACCATCTGGATGATGGAGAAAAAATAGAGCTTTTTGGTCTAAACTCCACTCGCCGTGTTTGGAGGAAGAAGAAGGATGAGTACAACCCCAAGAACACCATCCCAACCGTGAAGCATGGAGGTGGAAACATCATTCTTTGGGGATGCTTTTCTGCAAAGGGGACAGGACGACTGCACCGTATTGAGGGGAGGATGGATGGGGCCATGTATCGCGAGATCTTGGCCAACAACCTCCTTCCCTCAGTAAGAGCATTGAAGATGGGACATGGCTGGGTCTTCCAGCATGACAACGACCCGAAACACACAGCCAGGGCAACTAAGGAGTGGCTCCGTAAGAAGCATCTCAAGGTCCTGGAGTGGCCTTGCCAGTCTCCAGACCTGAACCCAATAGAAAATCTTTGGAGGGAGCTGAAAGTCCGTATTGCCCAGCGACAGCCCCGAAACCTGAAGGATCTGGAGAAGGTCTGTATGGAGGAGTGGGCCAAAATCCCTGCTGCAGTGTGTGCAAACCTGGTCAAGAACTACAGGAAACGTATGATCTCTGTAATTGCAAACAAAAGTTTCTGTACCAAAAATTAAGTTCTGCTTTTCTGATGTATCAAATACTTATGTCATGCAATAAAATGCAAATGAATTACTTAAAAATCATACAATGTGATTTTCTGGATTTTTAGATTCGGTGTGTACCTAAGTGTACCTATGATAACAATTACAGACCTCTACATGCTTTGTAAGTAGGATTACCTGCAAAATCGGCAGTGTATCAAATACTTGTTCTCCCCACTGTATATATATATAGAGAGAGAGATTTATATATATATATATCGCTCCCCTCTCTCAAATCAATTCAATTCAAAGGGCTTTATTGGCATGAGAATCACACAGCACCAGTCAAAAGTTTGGAAACACCTACTCATTCAAGGGTTTTTCTTTATTTTTTATTTTTTTATTTTTGTAGAAAAATAGTGAAGACATCAAAAACATATGGAATCATGTCGTAACCAAAAAAGTGTTAAACAAATCAAAATACAGCCACCATTTTCCTTGATGACAGCTTTGCACACTCTTGGCATTCTCTCAACCAGCTTCACCTGGAATGCTTTTCCAACAGTCTTGAAGGAGTTCCTACATATGCTGAGCACTTGTTGGCTGCTTTTTCTTCACTCTGCAGTTCAACTCATCCCAAACCATCTCAATTGGGTTGAGGTCGGGTGATTGTTGAGACCAGGTCATCTGATGCAGCACTCCATCACTCTCCTTGGTCAAAAAGCCCTTACACAGCCTGGAGGTGTGTTTTGGGTCATTGTCATGTTGAAAAACAAATGATAGTCCCTCTAAGCGCAAACCAGATGGAATGGCATATCGCTGCAGAATGCTGTGGTAGCCATGCTGGTTAAGTCTGCCTTGAATTCTAAATAAATCACAGACAGTGTCACCAGAAAAGCATCCCCAAACCTCCTCCTCCACGCTGGGAACCACACATGCGGAGATCATCCGTTCACCTACTTTGCATCTCACAAAGACTAATCGGTTGGGACCAAATATCTCAAATTTGGACTCATCAGACCAAAGGTCAGATTTCCACCGGTCTAATGTCCATTGCTTATGTTACTTGGCCCAAGTAAGTCTGTTCTTCTTATTCGTGTCCTTTAGTAGTGGTTTCTTTGCAGCAGTTCGACCATGAAGGCCTGACTCACGCAGTCTCCTCTGAACAGTTGATGTTGAGATGTGTCTTTTACTTGATCTCTGTGAAGCATATATTTGGGCTGCAATTTCTGCGGCTGGTAACTCTAATGAACTTATCCTCTGCAGCTGAGGTAACTCTGGGTCTTCTTTTCCTGTGGCGGTCATCGTGAGAGCCAGTTTCATCATAGCGCTTGATGGTTTTTGCAACTGCACTTGAAGAAACTTTCAAAGTTCTTGACATTTTCCGAATTGACTGACCTTCATGTATTAAAGTAATGATGGGCTGTCATTTCTCTTGCCATAATATGGACTTGGTCTTTCACCAAATAGGGTATCTTCTGTATACCACCCCTACCTTGTCACAACACAACTCAGCTCAAATGCATTAAAAAGGAAAGAAATTCCACAAATTAACCTTTAACAAGGCACACCTGTTAATTGAAATGCATTCCAGGTGACTACCTCATGAAGCTGGTTGAGAGAATGCCAAGAGTGTGCAAAGCTGTCATCAAGGCAAAAGGTGGTTACTTTGAAGAATCTCAAATATAAAATATATTTTGATTTGTTTAATTACCACTTTTTTGGTTACTACATGATTCCATATGTGTTATTTCATAGTTTTGATGTCTTCACTATTATTCTACAATGTAGAAACTAGCAAAAATAAACTTTTGACTGGTTCTGTATGTTTACATTGCCAAAGCAATTGAAATAGATAATAAACCAAAGTGAAATAAACAATATAAAATTAACAGTAAACATTACACTCACAAAAGTTCCAAAGTAGAGACATTTCAAATGTCATATTATGTCTATATACAGTGTTGTAACGATGTACAAATACTCTCTCTCTCTCTCTCTCTCTCTCTCTCTCTCTCTCTCTCTCTCTCTCTCTCTCTCTCTCTCTCTCTCTCTCTCTGTGTGTGAGTCTCTCCTTTCTCTCCCTCTCACTCTCTCTCTCTCTCTCTCTCTGTGTGTGAGTCTCTCCTTTCTCTCTCTCTCTCTGTGTGTGAGTCTCTCCTTTCTCTCCCTCTCTCTGTGTGTGAGTCTCTCCTTTCTCTCCCTCTCTCTGTGTGTGAGTCTCTCCTTTCTCTCTCTCTCTCTCTCTCTCTCTCTCTCTCTCTCTCTCTCTCTCTCTCTCTGTGTGTGAGTCTCTCCTTTCTCTCCCCTCTCTCTGTGAAAAATAATCTCTGAAGATTTCCCAATAAACCTGCAATAGCTGCCACATTGTTCCCAAGAACATCTACATCATGTGTTTTCTATCTTTGTGGTAAAAGAGAATTGTGATGCGAGGCAAATCTCTCAGGAAGTACACAATGAAGTATCATCTGATGATCACACAACTTTTCCTCAAGACATATAAGGACATTGTAGTCGCTGTCTGGTGTCTGGTGTCTGGTGTCTGGTGTCTGCTGTCTGGTGTCTGGTGTCTGGTGTCTGCTGTCTGGTGTCTGCTGTCTGGTGTCTGCTGTCTGCTGTCTGGTGTCTGGTGTCTGGTGTCTGGTGTCTGGTGATCACACAGAACATCAAAAGGTCACATTTAGTTAATCAGCAAGACGATATCACTGAAACAGACACACTTTTAAACACAAAACATGACAGCGTATGATAGTCTGGCCTGGTGCCTAAACAAATATACTTTCATGGTCTGATCAAACATCAAACATGTCCACACTATGTCTGGATGATAAATAACACAGAGAGAGTGTGATTCATTTCAGCTAGAGCTCCTAGGTAGATTCACATTGATGTTCCTATTCATTCAAAAGGAAACAATACGTTAACCCCTGAATGAGCAAACCTTAACATAAAAAAATGCTGGTAGATGCAAGAAAAGCAATTTGGCACATAGCCATGTTCCTTCAGTGGTACTTTAAAACGGAGAACAGTAGAGACTAACCAGAGGAACAAAGGGTCCGAGAACAATAGAACCAAACCCAATCGAAGATGATGCCGTTAAACTCTCAGGAATGATTTCAATACCAAAGCACACATCTAGGAGATAAATCCCACCTATGGCCTGCGAGGTAAATTACTGATAGAGTTGATGTCTAGGTAGTCGGAGGAAAGAAAATAGTACTGAACAGCGAACGTGGGCATCAGACCACCAACTCCCCTTCGCTGCCTCTCAGTCTTCTCTGTTATGGCTATCCAAGCTCCTGTTGGGGTTCTCAAGAGTAATCTCAACACCCACCCAAACCCCCTCTGGCCCCGCGCTCAACCCCCCCTCACCCCTTCTCCGGCATCACAGCTTAATAAATCAACTATGCAACAATGGCATTCGGTCCAGCACAGCCTCACACTCCTAAATACTCATATAAATTCAGAATCATGCCTCCAATTTCCTGGTGTGACGCAGGGAGAGGCATCTGAGCTCTCATTACCCCTGGACACACTGAGAGCGGAATAAGGCTCTGTCTGTCTCTGTCTATCTGTCTACCTGTCTATCTGCCTGCCTGTCTGCCTGCCTGTCTATTTGCCTGTCTATCTGCCTGCCTGCCTGCGTGCGTGCGTGCGTGCGTGCGTGCGTGTGTGTGTGTGTGTGTGCGTGCGTACGTGCATGGGGGGGGGGGGGCACGTTGACACCCCCTTTCACCTGACTTGTCATTTCACCTGACTTCTCGAGCTATCCCCGAGAACCAAGAGGAGATACACACACACACACACACCATATGTCTGTCCATGAAGCGTGATGTGTCTTCTTCAAGGGATGGATCAGTAGTGTGTGTCACTAATAAACCAAGAGGTCAGGGGTCATGTGTTAAAGCATCGATGTGTCTGTCCGGGAACTAGCTGTAGCTCTGATCTATATGTTAATGTATTGTCCAGGTAAAATGGACATTGGTTTTGGAAGGCATTGAATATTTAACAACATGAACACATAGCTGCATTGGTGTTAAGAGTTTATCATTCAATAAATCTCTCTCTGTGAATTTAGAGCTTCTGTTTCCACAAGGGAAGCATATTTGCACTTTATATGAGATTGACTAGATACCATGAACAACGTCTATGTAAGAACGGTGGACTAGCAATGTATCCTATAATAACACGGTACTCCCACTGTTATTAGAGGCTCTCGAGTGGCGCAGCGGCACTGCATCTCAGTGGCTAGAGGTGTTACTACAGACCCTGGTTCGATCCTGGGCTATGTCACAACCAGCCGTGATCGGGAGTCCCATAAAGCGGAGCACAATTGTCCCAGCGTCGTCCGGGTTAGGGGAGGGCTTGGCTGGGGTAGGGCGTCATTGTAAAAAAGGAATTTGGGCTTAACTGACTTGCCTAGTTAAATATAGGTTAAAGAAAAAATTATAATGGCATAATATGGTACCTACAGTATGTACAGTGACTTGTGAAAGTATTCACCCCCTTGGCATTTTTCCTATTTTGTTGCCTTACAACCTGGAATTAAAATAGATTTTGGGGGGGTTTGTATCATTTGATTTACACAAAATGCTTACCACTTTGAAGATGCAAAATATTTTTAATTGTGAAACAAACAAGAAATTAGACAAAAAAGCAGAAAACTTGAGCGTGCATAACTATTCACCCCCCAAAGTGAATACTTTGTAGAGCCACCTTTTGCAGCAATTACAGCTGCAAGTCTCTTGGGGTATGTCTCTATAAGCTTGGCACATCTAGCCACTGGGATTTTTGCCCGTTCTTCAAGGCAAAACTACTCCAGCTACTTCAAGTTGGATGGGTTCCGCTGGTGTACAGCAATCTTTAAGTCATACCACAGATTCTCAATTGGATTGAGGTCTGGGCTTTGACTAGGCCATTCCAAGACATTTAAATGTTTGCCTTTAAACCACTCGAGTGTTGCTTTAGCAGTATGCTTAGGGTCATTGTCCTGCTGGAAGGTGAACCTCTGTCCCAGTCTCAAATCTCTGGAAGACTGAAACAGGTTTCCCTCAAGAATTTCCCTGTATTTAGTGCCATCCATCATTCCTTCAATTCTGACCAGTTTGCCAGTGAAAAACATACCCACAGCATGATGCTGCCACCACCATACTTCACCTTGGGGATAGCGTTCTCGGGGTGACGAGAGGTGTTGGGATTGCGCCAGACATAGCGTTTTCCTTGAAGGCCAAAAAGCTAAATTTTAGTCTCATCTGACCAGAGTACCTTCTTCCAAATGTTTGGGGAGTCTCCCACATGCCTTTTGGCAAACACCAAACGTGTTTGCTTATTTTTAAATTCTTTAAGCAATGGCTTTTTTCTGGCCACTCTTCCGTAAAGCCCAGCTCTCTGGAGTGTATGGCTTAAAGTGCTCTCATTTACAGATACTCCAATCTCTGCTGTGAAGCTTTGCAGCTCCTTCAGGGTTATCTTTGGTGGACTTCATTTAACTAATTATGTGACTTCTGAAGGTAAGTGATTGCACCAGATCTTATTTAGGAGCTTCATAGCAAAGGGGGTGAATACATATGCAGGCACCACTTTTCAGCCCAAATTTTCGATTTTTTTTTAACAAGTTATTTTTTTCATTTCACTTCACCAATTTGGAATATTTTGTGTATGTCCATTACATGAAATCCAAATAAAAATAAATTTAAATGACTGGTTGTAATGCAACAAAATAGGACATACACCAAGGGGGATGAATACTTTTGCAAGGCACTGTACAAAGTGAGGCTTAAACAGTTAGAACAGCTGTTGTACATCTCCACAGTACATCCTCTGGAACAGCACAACCTTCCTCTTCCCTTCATAGGACAGGGTTTCCCAAACTCGGTCCCGGGGACCGCAAGGGGTGCACATTTATTTATTTTTGCCCTAGCACTACACATCTGATTCAAATAATCAAAGCTTGATGATTAGTTGATCATTTTAATCAGCTGTGTAGTGCTAGGGCAAAAAACCTAAATGTGCACCCCTTGGAGTCCCCGGGACCAAGTTTGGGAAACCCTGTCATAGAGCATCTGACAGAGTAGAGATCTTTGGGTATACAGCTCCCATGGCATCACTGAAAAGAAATCCAATAAAGATGTATTTTTCAGGCTGAAATGGGGGAATTTCACAGATCACTGTAAAACATTAATTAAAAAACATATTGAGAGAATCATATCATACTGTATAAGACATTTTAATCAAAGCAAACATTCAAATTGGCTGTGGAATAGACATTTCTCCACTCAAGTTGTCCATAGTGGAATTACCCTGAAAGAAGGCACAAAGTAGTGGGTGAATCATAGCCTAGCCTGCCTACCCCTCTCTTTCTCTCCTCCTCTCCCTGCACCCCCCCTCTCTTTCTCTCCTCCTCTCCCCTCCTACTCCTCTACCTCCCGCCAGTGCTGCCTGATTTATTAGCAAAACATCAAATTCAATAAGAAAGTGCTTAACATTCACCTCTGAAGGAGAGAGAAGGGTGAGGAGAAATAGGAACTTTCATAAAGAAGCATAACACGGAATTATGGTGAAAAATAAAATACAAAGGAGAAAAGAAAACTGAGGTAAAGGTCATCGTCCTTCTGAAGCAGGCTGTCATGGGAAGAGCTGCATGATGACAAACTCTCGGTTTTTCCCTTACAGGACTGAGATAACACAAACACATCCTAAACAGACAACTATTTACACACATCTAACCCTAACACAGCTGCTCTCCGTTTGTTATTCCCCAAACTTTTAATGCCACTTTTAGTGATACACCAACAAAGTTTCAAACTGGTAAACAAAGCCAACGAGCAGCACAACACTTCTGGAGATGAGATGCGACTCGATGGCTCCACAGAGAAAACTCTGTGGCCTTTTCCACAACACACACATTGCTCCTCATTACCATAGCCAACGAGCCTCATCCATTACCACTTGAGCTGAGAGAGAAACACACGCCTTGAAAAGGACAGCGAGACGAGAAAGGCAACATTAGCAAAATTAATAGGCACTCGCACCTCCCGCCCGTCGCACTCCTGGTCCTCGGACGATAAGGTTTAAGTGGTGGTAGGTACCTGAGGCACTGGAATTATTTACATTTGCAGAGCAGAAACACACACACATGCGCACACGCACACACACGCACACGCACACACACGTGGGAGGTGTTAGTGGCCTGAGGCATGGCTAATGGAAAGGTAGAGCAGACCAATGTGATACTCTGCATCTACTCTGTTCCCTGAGTGAGTGTGTACCGAATAGAGATTAGCACAGCTAATCATGCAGGGAAGCCCTGTTCATTGTGTGGAAAATGTAACTATTAAATGTTGATTGAATTGATTTTGTGTGTGCAAGAGAGACAGAGAGACAGAGAGAGAGAGAGAGAGAGAGAGAGAGAGAGAGAGAGAGAGAGAGAGAGAGAGAGAGAGAGAGAGAGAGAGAGAGAGAGAGAGAGAGAGAGAGAGAGAGAGACAGAGAGAGATGGAGAGACAGAGAGAGAGAGAGAGAGACAGAGAGAGAGAGAGACAGAGAGACAGAGAGAGAGAGAGAGAGAGAGAGAGAGAGAGAGAGAGAGAGAGAGAGAGAGAGAGAGAGAGAGAGAGAGAGAGAGAGAGAGAGAGAGAGAGGGAGAATAAGATAGAGAGAGATTTAGAGAGAAAAAGAGAGAGAGAAGAAAGAGAGGGAGCGAGAGAGTGGGATAAAGAGAGAGGGAGAATAACAATTGATTGACTGATTGATTGTTTAATTGATTGATTGAGTAGAACTGCATCAAGCAGGTGAATTACATGAATCCAGTGTAATTGGCCTGTGGGTGATTGATGAGAGAGAGAGATTATATTTATTATATTCTCAGTATGCCACCATGAAATACATGTAACACTTACCCAAACTAGACATATTCTCATCAACTGTCCCCAAGATATGTAAATATGTCAATTAAATCAGAAGACAAGTCAGTCTTGCAACACTCCTTCCATAATACCAATTATCAAATCAGCGAAAGTCTAGTCAGTTACTTTTTCTTGCTGTTGTCGATTTATTTTTTTCTAACAAATTAGTGCTGTTTTTTTTTTACGGTCATCCACTCACTGCATACAGAACTAGCTAATTAGACTTCTTCTAAATTTAAGCAAAACTATCAAATTGTTTTGTCATTAGACTACTGCCTTTCGACCTTTTCATTTCTCAACACTTCTAATTAGCTGCAGCTGAGAAGATCATTCATTAGTCGTTGCCATTTAAAAACAACTGTTCAAAAATTATCAAGAGGAAGGTATTAATTTGACTACTCGAACAGCGCAAGTTTTCCAAATGTTCATCCATAACCAAGACCAAAACAAATCGTTCTTGGCCACTCATGGATAACTGGGTAGTCTACCCTCTTTGGGGAACCAATGTAAGTAAACAATAAGAATGAAGTCATACAGGTAACGTTATCATGGCTGGTTGATGAGGTAACTCACTGTTCACTGGCAGTAGGAGGATTGTGAAGTCTATTGTTTTTTCAACTGTATCATGGCTGTCAGAAAGTCCCCATTGTTAGGACAGCAGACAGGCTGCTCAGTGCCTTCTGTCCCCGACCACCAAACTCTCCAGCATCAGTCCACCTGTCACAAAGTTCAGACTAGAAGCTATTCCCAGAGTTTCACACTGCAACGAGCCACAACACGCCAACACGTCCTCTGATAATTGAATACTTTTTGTGGGTTTGTGCACACAGTATAGGGATTGAGGGTTATATTGACATTGTTCTCCATACAGAACTACACTGCCATACATGTCACGCCCTGGCCTTAGTATTATTTGTTTTCTTTATTATTTTAGTTAGGTCAGGGTGTGACATGGGGTATGTGTGTGTTTTGGGTGATTATATGGTATAGGGGGTGTTGGTTGTAGTGTAGGGGTTTGTGTTGAGTGTATGTGTCTAGGTATGTCTATGGTTGAGTGTAGGTGTTTAGGAAAGTCTATGGTTGCCTGATTTGGTTCTCAATCAGAGACAGCTGGTTATTGTTGTCTCTGATTGGGAGCCATATTTAAGGTAGCCATAGGCTTTAGGTGTTTGTGGGTAATTGTCTATGTTGAACGTTTGTAGCCTGTGTGTGTGCACTACGTTTATAGCTTCACGGTCGTTTGTTGTTTTGTATAGTTTGTATAAGTGTTTCGTTTCGTGTTTCATCTTCGTCGTTCTAATAAAAGAAGATGTATTCATATCCCGCTGCGCCTTGGTCCGTCTCTCCTCCACACGATCGTGACAGAATTACCCACCAAACAAGGATCAAGCAGCGTGATCAGTGGCAACAGGAGCAAGGAACAAAGGATTTATGGACATGGGAGGAGATTTTGGATGGAAAGGGACCTTGGGCACAACCGGGAGAATATCGCCTCCCTCGTGAAGAGCTGGAGGCAGCGAAAGCCGAGAGGAGGCGATATGAGGAGGCAGCACGGAGGCAAGGCTGGAAGCCCGCAAGTACAACCCAAAAATTTCTTGGGGGGGGGCTTAGAGGTAGTGGGCCGAAGGCAGGTAGGAGACCTGCGCCCACTTCCCAGGCTAACCGTGGAGAGCGGGAGTACGGGCGGACACCGTGTTACGCAGTAGAGCGCACGGTGTCTCCTGTACGTGTTCATAGCCCGGTGCGGGTTATTCCACCTCCCCGCACTGGTAGGGCTAGATTGGGCATTGAGCCAGGTGCCATGAAGCCGGCTCAACGCGTCTGGTCTCCAGTGCGTCTCCTCGGGCCGGCTTACATGGCACCAGCCTTACGCATGGTGTCCCCGGTTCGCCTACATAGCCCGGTGCGGGTTATTCCACCTCCCCGCACTGGGCGGGCGACGGGGACCATTCAACCAGGTAAGGTTGGGCAGGCTCGGTGCTCAAGGGAGTCAGTACGCCTGCACGGTCCGGTATTTCCGGCGCCACCTCCTCGCCCCAGTCCAGTTCCACCAGTGCCTACACCACGCACCAGGCTTCCAGTGTGTCTCCAGAGCCCTGTTCCTCCTCCACGCACTCGTCCAATGGTGCGTGTCTCCCGCCCATTACCACCTGTGCCTACGCCACGCACCAAGTCTCCTGTGCGTCTCCAGAGTCCTGTGCATCCTGTTGCTGCTCCCCGCACTAGCCTTGAAGTGCGTGTCCCCAGCCCGGTACCACCAGTGCCGGCACCACGCACTAGGCCTAATGTGCGTATCCAGGGTCCAGTATGCCCTGTTCCTTCTCCCCGCACTAGCCTTGAAGTGCGTGTCTCCAGCCCGGTACCACCAGTTCCGGCACCACGCACCAGGCCTACAGTGCGCCTCATCCGGCCAGAGCCATCCGTCTCCCCAGCGCCATCTGAGCCATCCGTCTCCCCAGCGTCATCTGAGCCATCCGTCTCCCCAGCGCCATCTGAGCCATCCGTCTGCCCAGTGCCGTCTGAGCCATCCGTCTGCCCAGTGCCGTCTGAGCCATCCGTCTGTCCCGAGCCATTAGAGCCGCCCGTCTGTCCCGAGCCGTCAGAGCCGTTCGTCAGTCAGGAGCTGCTAGAGCCATTCGTCAGACAGGATCTGCCAGAGCCGCCAACCAGACAGGATCTGCCAGAGCCGCCAACCAGACAGGATCTGCCAGAGCCGCCAACCAGACAGGATCTGCCAGAGCCGCCAACCAGACAGGATCTGCCAGAGCCGCCAACCAGACAGGATCTGCCAGAGCCCCCAACCAGACAGGATCTGCCAGAACCGCCAACCAGACAGGATCTGCCAGAGCCGCCAGCGAGCCATGAGCGTCCAGAGCCGTCAGCCTGCCATGAGCGTCCAGAGCCGTCAGCCTGCCATGAGCGTCCAGAGCCGTCAGCCAGCAATGAGCGTCCAGAGTCGCCCACCAGCCATGGGCAGCCAGAGTCGCCCGCCAGCCATGGGCAGCCAGAGTCGCCAGTCAGCCGGGATCGGCTGAATCCGCCAGTCAGCCAGGATCTACCAGAGACACCGAAGCGGATATTGACAATGCTGGAGTGGGGGCCACGTCCCGCACCCGAGCCGCCGCCATATTAGGGCCCACCCCGGACCCTCCCTTTATATGTCAGGTTTTGCGGCCGGAGTCCGCACCTTTTGGGGGGGGTACTGTCACGCCCTGGCCTTAGTATTATTTGTTTTCTTTATTATTTTAGTTAGGTCAGGGTGTGACATGGGGTATGTGTGTGTTTTGGGTGATTATATGGTATAGGGGGTGTTGGTTGTAGTGTAGGGGTTTGTGTTGAGTGTATGTGTCTAGGTATGTCTATGGTTGAGTGTAGGTGTTTAGGAAAGTCTATGGTTGCCTGATTTGGTTCTCAATCAGAGACAGCTGGTTATTGTTGTCTCTGATTGGGAGCCATATTTAAGGTAGCCATAGGCTTTAGGTGTTTGTGGGTAATTGTCTATGTTGAACGTTTGTAGCCTGTGTATGTGCACTACGTTTATAGCTTCACGGTCGTTTGTTGTTTTGTATAGTTTGTATAAGTGTTTCGTTTCGTGTTTCATCTTCGTCGTTCTAATAAAAGAAGATGTATTCATATCCCGCTGCGCCTTGGTCCGTCTCTCCTCCACACGATCGTGACAATACATAAATAACTGTTGTTTTTGCAGGTTTGTTGTTAGAGTATGGATGGTTCTAGAAGGGGATTAACATTCTATAGGTGAATCAACCGAAGGGGGAATCCTAACACAACCATTATCTTCCCTGCTGTTTCCAGGATTCTGTGCATAAAGATATCACAGATAACAAAACAGCTGTCATACATTGGTCCTCAGTTCAGTTCTACTGATGTCAACTGGTACTCAGTAGGACCATCTCATTAACACACACACACACACACACACACACACTAGAGAGATTTGCCATCAGTAGGAACATGGCGAGGTTAAAGGTTAATCCATCTTATTCCAAGATGGCGTAGCAGTCGGACGTGTGTTTTTGTCTTGTCCCTTCCTGTCCCTTGTCCCTTGTAAACATAGTTTTTCCTTGTTGTTGTTTTTTCGTATATATATTTCATATTTTAATATCACTTTCTATCTACGGACTGAATATACTCTCCTGCAACCCGCCTCACCCAATGTGGTACGGATCTGCTATTTTTATACTTAAGAACTCATCAACTAATCAAAAGCAAGCCAGCTAACTGGCTACCAGCTAACTGGCTACTAGTTAGCCATGGCCCGCTAGCTGTCTAAAGTACATTGGACTGTTAGCTTAAGAGGCCCATCGGACAAATTCTTTGGCCACTATACCCACCATACGGAGCCCTGCTGATCCATCGTCTGAACCGTTGCCTGAACCGGAACCCCAACAGAAGCTAGCCAGCTAACTAGCTACTAGCTAGAAGTCAGCTAGCCACTGCTAGCGGTCATCAGCCACCTCTAGCATGGACAACTGTCGCCAGTCTGCACAGCGCGACTCAAACCAGAGCGAATCTGACTTATTTTTCTCCATATCTCCGGATTCCTACCGCAAGCTGCTATTCGAGTGGCCACTCCTGGCTAACGTCACTGTCCCGAAGCAAGAACCAATTAGCCTGGAGCTAGCCAAAGAGGTCCATCAGCCACTACTTGGGATACAATACCTCTTTAAGCCAACTGGCTTGGACCCCCGCCGACTCATCCCGACTGAACCACTGACGTGATTTGCCCGATGGTGTTTTTCTCAACTGGCTCCACCGTTGCTTCGTCCCATGAAATCCCATCCGCTAGCATGCTAGCCGCGGCCTGCTAGCTGTCCAGAGCACATCGGACCTATTCTGCCAATTGGCCTGGTTTACCACACGGAGCCCTGCTGATATTACTAGTTTATCTAGTGTGTCCTGCGTTGCATATAATCGATGCAGTGCGCATTCGCGAAAAAGGACTGTCGTTGCACCAACGTGTACCTAACCATAAACATCAATGCCTTTCTTAAAATCAATACACAGAAGTATATATTTTTAAACCTGCATATTTAGCTAAAAGAAATCCAGGTTAGCAGGCCATATTAACCAGGTGAAATTGTGTCACTTCTCTTGCGTTCATTGCACGCAGAGTCAGAGTATATGCAACAGTTTGGGCCGCCTGGCTCATTGCGAACTAATTTGCCAGAATTTTACGTAATTATGACATAACATTGAAGGTTGTGCAATGTAACAGGAATATTTAGACTTATGGATGCCACCCGTTAGATAAAATACGGAACGGTTCTGTATTTCACTGAAAGAATAAACGTTTTGTTTTCGAGATGATTGTTTCTGGATTCGACCATATTAATGACCTAAGGCTCGTATTTCTGTGTGTTATTATGTTATAATTAAGTCTATGATTTGATAGAGCAGTCTGACTGAGCGATGGTGGGCACCAGCAGGCTCGTAACCATTCATTCAAACAGCACTTTCGTGCGTTTTACCAGCAGCTCTTCGCAATGCTTCAAGCGTTGCGCTGTTTATGACTTCAAGCCTATCAACTCCCGAGATTAGGCTGGTGTAACCGATGTGAAATGGCTAGCGAGTTAGCGGGGTGCGCGCTAATAGCGTTTCAAACGTCACTCGCTCTGAGACTTGGAGTAGTTGTTCCCCTTGCTCTGCATGGGTAACGCTGCTTCGAGGGTGGCTGTTGTCGATGTGTTCCTGGTTCGAGCCCAGGTAGCGGCGAGGAGAGGGATGGAAGCTATACTGTTACACTGGCAATACTAAAGTGCCTATAAGAACATCCAATAGTCAAAGGTATATGAAATACAAATCGTATAGAGAGAAATATTCCTATAATTCCTATAATAACTACAACCTAAAACTTCTTACCTGGGAATATTGAAGACTCATGTTAAAAGGAACCACCAGCTTTCATATGTTCTCATGTTCTGAGCAAGGAACTTAAACGTTAGCTATCTTACATGGCACATATTGCACTTTTACTTTCTTCTCCAACACTTTGTTTTTGCATTATTTAAACCAAATTTAACATGTTTCATCATTTATTTGAGGCTAAATAGATTTTATTGATGTATTATATCAAGTTAAAATAAGTGTTCATTCAGTATTGTTGTAATTGTCATTATTACAAATAAATAAATAAAAATCGGCCGATTAATCGGTATCGGCTTTTTTTGGTCCTCCAATAATCGGTATCGGTGATGAAAAATGTGACTTCACTGACTCGTCTGATAATCAATCAATGTGATTTTGTTTCACTGACTCGTCTGATAATCAATCAATGTGATTTTTTTTCACTGACTCGTCTGATAATCAATCAATGTGATTTTGTTTCACTGACTCGTCTGATAATCAATCAATGTGATTTTGTTTCACTGACTCGTCTGATAATCAATCAATGTGATTTTGTTTCACTGATTCACTGATTCACTGAATTGTTTTCTGGCTGGGCAAATAAGTGGAGATGGTAGCTCGCTTGCTCATCTACCTCTGATTAGAAACATTTAGCGTGCTATAATGTAGCCTAAATCAAATGTAGGCCTATTTTTTTGCTCAATCGCATATAGACAACTCCAAAAGCCTGCAGAGGTTGTGAAATATGAATGAGACTCACATGCTTTTGAAAATAGGATTGTTATTATTTTCTATGGGTATCATAATCGGTCGACCTCTAGTTGCAACTCCTATTACTAGCCTGTTAAACCTCTCTTTCGTATCGTCTGAGATTCCCAAAGATTGGAAAGCTCCCGCGGTCATCCCCCTCTTCAAAGGGGGAGACACTCTAGACCCAAATTGCTACAGACCTACAGTGGGGAGAACAAGTATTTGATACACTGCTGATTTTGCAGGTTTTCCTACTTACAAAGCATGTAGAGGTCTGTAATTTTTATCATAGGTACACTTCAACTGTGAGAGACGGAATCTAAAACAAAAATCCAGAAAATCACATTGTATGATTTTTAAGTAATTAATTTGCATTTTATTGCATGACATAAGTATTTGATCACCTACCAACCAGTAAGAAATCCGGCTCTCACAGACCTGTTAGTTTTTCTTTAAGAAGCCCTCCTGTTCTCCACTCATTACCTGTATTAACTGCACCTGTTTGAACTCGTTACCTGTATAAAAGACACTTGTCCACACACTCAATCAAACAGACTCCAACCTCTCCACAATGGCCAAGACCAGAGAGCTGTGTAAGGACATCAGGGGTAAAATTGTAGACCTGCACAAGGCTGGGATGGGCTACAGGACAATAGGCAAGCAGCTTGGTGAGAAGGCAACAACTGTTGGCGCAATTATTAGAAAATGGAAGAAGTTCAAGATGACGGACAATCACCCTCGGTCTGGGGCTCCATGCAAGATCTCACCACGTGGGGCATCAATGATCATGAGGAAGGTGAGGGATCAGCCCAGAACTACACAGCAGGAACTGGTCAATGACCTGAAGAGAGCTGGGACCACAGTCTCAAAGAAAACCATTAGTAACACACTACGCCGTCATGGATTAAAATCCTGCAGCGCACGCAAGGTCCCCTTGCTCAAGCCAGCGCATGTCCAGGCCCGTCTGAAGTTTACCAATGACCATCTGGATGATCCAGAGGAGGAATGGGAGAAGGTCATGTGGTCTGATGAGACAAAAATAGAGCTTTTTGGTCTAAACTCCACTCGCCGTGTTTGGAGGAAGAAGAAGGATGAGTACAACCCCAAGAACACCATCACAACCGTGAAGCATGGAGGTGGAAACATAATTCTTTGGGGATGCTTTTCTGCAAAGGGGACAGGACGACTGCACCGTATTGAGGGGAGGATGGATGGGGCCATGTATCGTGAGATCTTGGCCAACAACCTCCTTCCCTCAGTAAGAGCATTGAAGATGGGTCGTGGCTGGGTCTTCCAGCATGACAACGACCCGAAACAGACAGCCAGGGCAACTAAGGAGTGGCTCCGTAAGAAGCATCTCAAGGTCCTGGAGTGGCCTAGCCAGTCTCCAGACCTGAACCCAATAGAAAATCTTTGGAGGGAGCTGAAAGTCCGTATTGCCCAGCGACAGCCCCGAAACTTGAAGGATCTGGAGAAGGTCTGTATGGAGGAGTGGGCCAAAATCCCTGCTGCAGTGTGTGCAAACCTGGTCAAGAACTACAGCAAACGTATGATCTCTGTAATTGCAAACAAAGGTTTCTGTACCAAATATTAAGTTCTGCTTTTCTGATGTATCAAATACTTATGTCATGCAATAAAATGCAAATTAATTACTTAAAAATCATACAATTTGATTTTCTGGATTTTTGTTTTAGATTCCGTCTCTCACAGTTGAAGTGTACCTATGATAAAAATTACAGACCTCTACATGCTTTGTAAGTAGGAAAACCTGCAAAATCTGCAGTGTATCAAATAATTGTTCTCCCCACTGTATATCTATCCTACCCTGCCTTTCTAAGGTCTTCGAAAGCCAAGTCAACAAACAGATTACCAACCATTTCGAATCCCACCGTACCTTCTCCGCTATGCAATCTGGTTTCAGAGCTGGTCATGGGTGCACCTCAGCCACGCTCAAGGTCCTAAACGATATCATAATCGCCATCGATAAGAGACATTACTGTGCAGCCGTATTCATCGACCTGGCCAAGGCTTTCGACTCTGTCAATCACCACATTCTTATTGGCAGACTCAACAGCCTTGGTTTCTCAAATGATTGCCTCGCCTGGTTCACCAACTACTTCTCAGATAGAGTTCAGTGGGTCAAATCGGAGGGCCTGTTTTCCGGGCCTCTGGCAGTCTCTATGGGGGTGCCACAGGGTTCAATTCTCGGGCCGACTCTCTTCTTTGTATACATCAATGATGTCGCTCTCGCTACTGGTGATTCTCTGATCCACCTCTACATAGACAACACCATTCTGTATACTTCTGGCCCTTCTTTGGACACTGTGTTAACTAACCTCCAGACGATTTTCAATGCCATACAACTCTCCTACCGTGGCCTCCAACTGCTCTTAAATGCAAGTAAAACTAAATGCATGCTCTTCAACCGATAACAGCCCGCACCTGCCCAGCATCACTACTCTGGACGGTTCTGACTTAGAATATGTGGACAACTACAAATACCTAGGTGTCTGGCTAGACTGTAAACTCTCCTTCCAGACTCACATTAAGCATCTCCAATCCAAAATTAAATCTAGAATCGGTTTCCTATTTTGCAAACAAAGCATCCTTCACTCATGCTGCCAAACATACCCTCGTAAAACTGACCATCCTCCAGATCCTCGACTTCGGCAATGTCATGTATAAAATAGCCTCCAACACTCTACTCAACAAATTGGATACAGTCTATCACAGTGCCATCCATTTTGTCACCAAAGCCCCATATATTACCCACCACTGCGACCTGTACGCTCTCGTTGGCTGGCCATCGCTTCATACTCGTCGCCAAACCCACTGGCTCAGGTCATCTACAAGTCTCTGCTAGGTAAAGCCCCGCCTTATCTCAGCTCGCTGGTCACCATATCAACACCCACCCGTAGCACGCGCTCCAGCAGGTATATCTCACTGGTCACCCCCAAAGCCAATTCCTCATTTGGCCGCCTTTCCTTCCAGTTCTCTGCTGCCAATGACTGGAACGAACTGCAAAAATCACTGAAGCTGGAGACCCATATCTCCCTCACTAGCTTTAAGCACCAGCTGTCAGAGCAGCTCACAGATCACTGCACCTGTACATAGCCCATCTGTAAACAGCCCATCCAACTACCTTATCCCCATACTGTATTCATTTATTTATCTTGCTCCTTTGCACCCCAGTATCTCTACTTGCACATTCATCTTCTGCACATCTACCATTCCAGTGCTAGGACAAAGAGTAAAACTTTTTGAGAGCTCTTTCAGACACTAAGGATAGAAGGTGAGGAATGAGGAAGCTGTGGTAACAACAGCAGTAACCATGCAGTGTAAAACCAGCTATAACAACTTTCTAATTAAGAAAGACAGGATGAGCTGAGGGTTGTTGACAGCTCTTTCAGATGTTAAGGATAGAAGGTGAGGAATGAGGAAGCTGTGGTAACAGTAGCAATAACCATGCAGTGCATTAACACCTGGAAATGAGACAGTGAAAAAGCAGCTTTTGTACCTGGCCATGTTGTGCCCCCACTGTTCTAAAGAAGGAATGAAACATAATGGAACAAAACATGTAGTCAACATTAGGAGAAACAAGTCAGCTGAACCAAAAAGTAGACTTGTACTTATCCTCTTTAAACCATGTACACTGAGTGGACAAAACATTAGGAACACTATTTTGATGACATAGACTGACCAGGTGAATCCAGGTGAAAGCTATGATCCCTTATTGATGTCACCGGGTTAAATCCACTTCAATCAGTGTAGATGAAGGGGAGGAGACAGGTTAAAGAAGGATTTTTAACCATTGAGATAATTGAGACATGGGTTGTGTATGTGTGCCATTCAGAGGGTGAATGGGCAAGACAAAAGATTGAAGTGCCTTTGAACGGGGTATGGTAGTAGGTGTGTCAAGAACTGCAACGCTGCTGGGTTTTTCACGCTCAACAGTTTCCTGTGTGTATCAAGAATGGTCCACCACCCAAAGAACATCCAGCCAACTTGAAACAACTGTTGGAAGCATTGGAGTCAACATGGGCCAGAATCCCTGTGGAACGCTTTCGACACCTTGTAGAGTCCATGTCCTGATGAATTGAGGCTGCAACTCAATACTAGGAAGGTGTATATTCGTGTCGAGGAATAGCACTAGGCCTATGTTTCCCAAACCTTCAAGAAAACCAAGATTAGTTAATTAGTTGAATCAGGCTTTGCTAGTTCAGGAATAGATAAGCAAAGTGGAACTGGCTGGGGGTACCCAAGGAGAGGTTAGTGAAAGAGCCACTGTGTCCAGATGAGTGCTAGCTTTTCCAGGCACAGGCCAGTACTAAAACGGTCATTGATTAGAGGGCTAAACTCTGAGCCTGTAGTCTGTCAGTGCTCAGGGACCGGTAATCAATTATCTAATGCTGATTGAGTCCCTATTCACTGCCTGTTCATCCACTAGGACAGACAAGTACATGCACATACACAGATCCACGCATGCACGCACACGCACGCACGCACGCACGCACGCACGCACGCACGCACGCACGCACGCACGCACGCACGCACACACACACACACACACACACACACACACACACACACACACACACACACACACACACCAGGGCAGAACCCAACCCAGATGGCAGGAAAATATCCTCCAAATATTAACTTACCAATTAGGCAACGATGGGCCACTGTAATCTAATAGTATTATAAAAATGACTGTTAGTCTCCCGAGGGGCTCTCCTTTCCTGACTCCTGATGGTTCCTGATGACTGGAGGTACTGGGGTGGACCCTCTGGCCTGGAGGAAACAGGCTGATATGATCAAAATGTCACCAGATGAGACACACGGTTGGTTCAGTGGCTCAGTCAGGAACTCAGCACTTTGCACTCTGTTATCTCTGTTCTGTTGACAGACATTGTTTCTCTACGGGCGCTGGTGGACGTGAATTACACTGAATTAATTAAACTGATTCAGCCTCGGGCAGGAAGATAAAGGACTAAATGGAGTTCAATGAGAGAAGGCACTCTCAAAAAAGCAGCTCTAGCTTGTATTTATTGTCTAACTGTTTTATTAAATGCAGTTAGAGACAATATAATGTTTCCTATGATTACCCTCTTCCTCTCTCTTGTATAGAAGTCTATCTTAATCTCAATCTTAGTTTAATAAAACAGTTTCAAGATAGAGATGCTTTCCTGGGACTATCCTCTCTGTCTTCTAAAGAACTTCACCTTATTCTATAGATTTGCTGTATTAGAAATGAGATTTTGAAAGTGTAAAGTGTGCCTCAAGCAGGCCAACAGTTGGTTGAAGTTGAACAACCCTAACTCTAAACACTCGTTTACAAACTTCTACACTTTTAGTTTGATTGTACCGACTGCAAGCTCTCCCTCTCTTCATCCACAAACTCATTGAGAACCCTTGTCCCCCAACAGAAGCAAACTTGTTACAACAAAAAAACTGCTCCAAAATCACAAGTGTTATTACTGTAGTAGACCAATAGCCCCCAAAAAGCCAAACTCTTCACACTTCATTCAACAGGTCCCATTACTGACAGTTCACTAAACATGGCTGTTGTATCATTTGGCCAGTGGGCAGGTGGGTCTGTGGGTGGGGGAGGGTCCTTGCAAAAGAGGATTCTAATAATATCCCTTTCATACTAAGATGCCAACTTTATCATACTGCCAACTTTTTCCCGCATTTTCTTTATATCTGAAAGGTATTGCCGCGATCAAAGCCAAAACTTTTATTTCCGCCAAACAACCTAGTAATCATTTCAGTAAAGTTCTGCCTACGGCTTTGTATGAAACGTAGCCGCAATGCTGAGGCGGCATTGGCACACACTACGCTTCTAAAGTCTTGATGGTTGCTAAGGCAACGCCCGTTCACCATCCTCCTGCCAGTTGTAAACTTTGCGAGAGAAGTCACTTCACCCATCTGTTCACATAACCCATCACATACACTGCTTTATTACCCACATTGATCCATAAAGAATCACTGAGGGAATAAATATCACTGAATGATGAAAATATTGCAATAAAGTAGGCTAATGCAATTGAAGGCATCAAATTGTTGCTGACTGAAACTACCAAAGTCATCCAATCCTCCTTGTAATAGATTTTAAGCAATAGCCTATGAACGTGTGGTCATCTAGATGATAATTTCAGCACCGTTTTGATTGGGACAGCGACATCGCCCTGCTTTGAGACAAGTGTGGGAACTCGTCTTGACTAAATCTATGTTTGGATATTGGTAAGGCTACAATTAGGATTTGAAAAAGTTGAGGTGAGTGCGGCTCATGATCATCTTGTCTAGTTGAATCATTTACTTCAACATTTTGGACTTTAACAGGTGGATTACTTTGCTCTTCACTCACAGTCGTTTATTAGCCCAGGCCTACTCCCTACCAAAAGCCTGTGACTTCACTGACTCGTCTGATAATCAATCAATGTGATTTTGTTTCACTGACTCGTTTGATAATCAATCAATGTGATTTTGTTTCACCGACTCGTCTGATAATCAATCAATGTGATTTTGTTTCACTGAATCGTCTGATAATCAATCAATGTGATTTTGTTTCACTGAATCGTCTGATAATCAATCAATGTGATTTTGTTTCACTGACTCACTGAATTTTTTTCTGGCTGGGCAAATAAGTGGAGATGGTAGCTCGCTTGCTCATCTACCTCTGATTAGAAACATTTAGCGTGCTATAATGTAGCCTAAATCAAGTGTAGGCCTATTTTTTTGCTCAATCGCATATACGCAACTCCAAAAGCCTGCAGAGGTTGTGAAATATGAATGAGACTCACATGCTTTTGAAAATAGGATTGTTATTATTTTCTATGGGTATCATGATGAAGGTAAGACCCTACGCCAGCTTCCTAACAAAGCGGAGTGAAGGTAGGAAAGAGATGAAACGTGGATTAAAAAAGCATGAGATTGGGCTCTGTTTCAAAATATCACTTCACCAAGAATGTGCTGTCATCAAGGCAAAGGGTGGCTACTTTGAAGAATCTCAAATATAAAATATATTTTGATTTGTTGAACACTTTTTTGTTTACTACACGATTCCATATGTGTTATTTCATCGTTTTGATGTCTTCACTATTATTCTACAATGTAGAAAATAGTCACAATAAAGAAAAAACCCTTGAATGAGTAGGTGTGTCCAAACTTTTGACTGGTACTGTACACATGTGTGTTGACTGTGAATAGGTAGGTGTGTCTTGTCTGTTTAATGAACAAAATAACGACCTATTGATTTAATATGGATGGCGCAACAATGGCTGCACGGACCCATAACATAGGCCTGATTATCTCAAAATATGTAACTCTATTCTTTTGAAAATACATTGTATTAGTCTTATGTTCTTAGGACCTGCCTAAAGGAATGAATAATGGATTTATTTTTGATGGTGTATATTCTCAATAGATTTATTAAAATAAACCCCTCTCCACTACTACCACTCATCCCCCACTGGAGGTATAAAACGCCATACAGGCAAGAACTTGGTAAAAATGGGCTTGTTTGTAAGGGGGTCATATAAACATGGTTTTTACAGGCAAAATATCATAAATTCTATGTGAAAGCAGTATTAAGGGTTCAGATAAAACAAAGGTCAAATGACTCACTTGGGTGTCTGCGTTTCAGCTGCTTCCAGACCTATGCGATTTCCCAGCTGGAACTCGTGTGACTTAGATCGGTGCAGCGCCGTGAAGCCCGGCAGCAGGTGGATAAGCTTTCGGCTGGGGGGTGGGGGCGTTCCGGGAGCCTTCACCTTGTTCCTGCGCCTCATGGGGGGCGTGCCCGGGGGGGTCATGCTGTTGACCACCAGAGGAGTCCGGGGAGGGGTGTGGGCAAAGTGCCTCTGGCGGGGCGAGGGGGGCAGGGAGCGGTGGCCCATGTCCATGGGGGGGAAGGCCCCCAGTCCCAGGTGGTTGTCCACGGTGAGGCGGTCTGGCTGGACGTAGGGGCCGTACGGATAGGGTAGCAAGGCCTGGGGGCTGTGATATTGGCTGTGGTGCTGCTGCTTGTACTTGGCCTGGACCTTCGGGCTTTGGGAGAGCTGGAAGCGGACCCACTGGCTGGGTTCGGGAGAGGGGAAGGGAGAGTTCTCCTTGCCGGACTCGGAGGTGGGCCACTGGATGGACCAGTCCTGTTTGGCATGGCTGCCTGCTAGAGGAGGAGGAGGAGGAGGAGGGAGGAGGAGGAACATGTTACAGATAACATAAACAACCACCTGATAACTTGACTCTGTTTAATTATTTACATTTATACTCATTTAACGACAATAATAAAACAAATATTTGATTACAAAAAACAATGGCCTGATGATAGAGCAAAGAAGAGAGAGAGCATGCATCTGACATCAAGAGCAGATGCAATGTAGCATGTGGTTCAGATAGGAGAGGAGTAGAGGACAGTGATGCTTGATGAACCACAGCCACCTTGATCACTAAACATTAGATGAGAAGCTGGAGATGGGGGTTCATGTTGAGTAAATGAGACAGAATAGTTTGGTTTGGGAAAGCAGTGAAGAGAGAAATTATATTTTCAGCTTAAATGGGAATAATCACCTCCGTTATTGGGCAACGTGTCATCCTCAAGTTGTTCTGGAAAGAAAAGAAAAGGAAACAAAAGTTTATAGATTTTATAAAAAGATCGATTAAATATTCTGCAGTACCCTGGTTGATAATTTGTTGTTTCCCTCTCTCACATTGCCCTTTAGAGACCCAGCTATTGTAGTAATCACACACTCTAAAGAGCTCTCAGCATCAAAACTGACTACATTATCTGATCCAGTTCAATAACACTAATGGCTATGAACTCCTTAGGACTTTTTATTATCTGTGATGTTTTGAGACAAGGCCACCAGAGACTTCTGGAGGTAGAAGGATAATGATATAGAGGGGGAGAGATAGTGAGGAGAGAAGAGAGAGAGAGAGAGAGAGAGAGAGGAAGGAGAGGAGAGGAGAGGCGAGGAGAGGAGAGGAGAGGAGAGGAGAGGAGAGGAGAGGAGAGGAGAGGAGAGGAGAGGAGAGGAGAGGAGAGGAGAGGAGAGAGGGGAGAGAGAGAGAGAGAGAGGAGAGGAGAGGAGAGGAGAGGAGAGGAGAGGAGAGGAGAGGAGAGGAGAGGAGAGGAGAGGAGAGGAGAGGAGTAGAAGGAAAGGGATAGGCCTGCATTAACACGACTGAGCGACTGAGTGTCTTAAGGCCTCTCGTATGAGGTCAGGGGTCAAAGTATCTCTTCAGGACGACATCACATACATGTTCCCTCTGTGTCTGTCTGAGACACTCCCCGGGACAGTACAGTACACACACACACACACATACACAGCAAGTGACAGACAATGTCCTGGGGACATGAGAGTACAGTTTATTAAGACTAGAGGAGTCCTCAGGGATGTGTCCAATGGGAGACGGGTTGGTTGTCAAATGACATCCCTCAATAACTGAGGGTGACGTCAAAGAGTTAGTCATTCTAGTTTCATGGTATACGTCATGCTCTGTTCTTCAGATAAACAACATATAACAACAATGGAAAGCTTCCTATCTGATCATATAGACTACAGTTGACAGACTGTCTGCTTGCATGGATCTCCTACACACAACCACTATCAGTGGCGTCTCAACATACATGAGGTACTCATGGTGTTGCATATTAATCAACTTAATGCATAAGCAGGGCCAAATTAGTTAACCACTGAGATGAGAGACTTGTGATGATGGAGGAGATCTGTATACGGGGTGGAGACAGAGCTCACTGCTCTCCTTTCTCCAGCATCCTTCCCGCACTTCAAACACACACACTTACGCAAGGCCACACACACACACACACACACACACACACACACACACACACACACACACACACACACACACACACACACACACACACACACACACACACACACACACACACACACACACACACACACACACACACACACACACACACACTGATGGGTCTCTGAAACAGACTTGAAGTGTGCTGCACAGTGCACCAAACTCCTCAGACCAGACCAGGATGCAACAGGAAAAGAGACCAACGGAGCGCTCCTTAACTGCTCAGAAAGGAATAGAAGGGGAGGATGACCCACCCTCAAGCATCCTTCATCAGCAAAAACATATGGCAATCAAGCCACTGGATATTAAAACGTTTGGCATCTCCTCACTTGAAATGTTTCGAAATCATCAAAGAGCCTTCTTCACCCGTGGATACCAATAAACTGGCATGAGCTCTGTTAATATAGATGATGACGAGACACACACACACACACACACACACACACACACACACACACACACACACACACACACACACACACACACACAAGCATGTGATACTGATCAAATTACAGCCCAGGCATTAATTACACACAGGACCTGAATAATCCAATATTGTCTACAAACATCCATGTAACTAATGAACAGTGGGAATAATCCCTCTCTAGAGTATATTAGAGTATCCATTTCCTTGGAGTCTTTTAGTAAAAGCTCATTTGAAATGGTTTCTGTAATACTGTTGTCAGGGCTAGAGAAGGGAAGGGATATAGAGAAAGAATGAAGTCTAACGAGATACATGAAAATGTTTGGCTCTGTAACGGCTCAATTTACCAACTATACTAGTTTCTTAGCAACTGCTTTATTCAAACATTAACAGAGCTTCCTAGGGGCGGCAGGTGGCCGAGTTTTGGGCCAGTAACCGAAAGGTTGCTGGATCAAATCCCAGAACTGACAAGGTAAAATCTGTTGTTCTGCCCCAGAACAAGGCAATTAACCCACTGTAGGCTGTCATTGTAAATAAGAATTTGTTCTTAACTGACTTGCCTGGTTAAAAGAAAACATAAATAAATTGACTGCATGTGACCTCACAACAAAAAGACACAACCTTTTTTCTTCTCATTCTAAGGAGTGTAACTCTCATTCTATGGAGTGTAACTCTCATTCTATGGAGTGTAACTCTCATTCTATGGAGTCATTCTAATTCTATGGAGTATAACTCTCATTCTATGGAGAGTCATTCTAATTCTAAGGATTATAACTCTCATTCTATGGAGTGTCATTCTAATTCTATGGAGTATAACTCTCATTCTATGGAGTATAACTCTCATTCTATGGAGTGTCATTCTAATTCTATGGAGTATAACTCTCATTCTATGGAGTATAACTCTCATTCTATGGAGTGTAACTCTCATTCTATGGAGTCATTCTAATTCTATGGAGTCATTCTAATTCTATGGAGTATAACTCTCATTCTATGGAGTGTCATTCTAATTCTATGGAGTATAGCTCTCATTCTATGGAGTATAACTCTCATTCTATGGAGTGTAACTCTCATTCTATGGAGTCATTCTAATTCTATGGAGTGTACCTCTCATTCTATGGAGTATAACTCTCATTCTATGGAGAGTCATTCTAATTCTATGGAGTATAACTCTCATTCTATGGAATGTCATTCTAATTCTATGGAGTATAACTCTCATTCTATGGAGTATAACTCTCATTCTATGGAGTGTAACTCTCATTCTATGGAGTCATTCTAATTCTATGGAGTATAACTCTCATTCTATGGAGTGTCATTCTAATTCTATGGAGTATAACTCTCATTCTATGGAGTGTAACTCTCATTCTATGGAGTGTCATTCTAATTCTATGGAGTATAACTCTCATTCTATGGAGTATAACTCTCATTCTATGGAGTGTAACTCTCATTCTATGGAGTGTAATTCTCATTCTATGGAGTGTAACTATCATTCTATGGAGAGTCATTCTAATTCTATGGAGTATAATTCTCATTCTATGGAGTGTCATTCTAATTCTATGGAGTATAACTCTCATTCTATGGAGTATAACTCTCATTCTATGGAGTGTCATTCTAATTCTATGGAGTATAACTCTCATTCTATGGAGTATAACTCTCATTCTATGGAGTGTAACTCTCATTCTATGGAGTGTCATTCTAATTCTATGGAGTATAACTCTCATTCTATGGAGTGTAACTCTCATTCTATGGAGTCATTCTAATTCTATGGAGTGTAATTCTCATTCTATGGAGTGTAACTATCATTCTATGGAGAGTCATTTTAATTCTATGGAGTATAACTCTCATTCTATGGAGTGTCATTCTAATTCTATGGAGTATAACTCTCATTCTATGGAGTATAACTCTCATTCTATGGAGTGTAACTCTCATTCTATGGAGTGTCATTCTAATTCTATGGAGTATAACTCTCATTCTATGGAGAGTCATTCTAATTCTATGGAGTGTAACTCTCATTCTATGGAGTGTCATTCTAATTCTATGGAGTATAACTCTCATTCTATGGAGTGTAACTCTCATTCTATGGAGTGTAACTCTCATTCTATGGAGTATAACTCTCATTCTATGGAGTATAACTCTCATTCTATGGAGTGTAACTCTCATTCTATGGAGAGTCATTCTAATTCTATGGAGTACAACTCTCATTCTATGGAGTGTAACTCTCATTCTATGGAGTGTAACTCTCATTCTATGGAGTGTCTGTAGAGTGACTTGGTGATGGATGAGGTGAGCTTCCCCCTTACTATGTAAACCGATTTGGGTGTCTAGAAAAGAGCAATATAAATCCAATCAATGAATTATGTACAGATCAATCAAATCAATCAATTATGTACAGCCATTGTTCCATAGAATTATGAATTATAATAGTATAATGGACATGATTGTTCTGATGATGGTATGAAAGCTCAGCCATTTCGGTCAGGGAGAGTCATTTAATAGGATCTCTTTGCATTGTTCTCTGTGCTGTCACTTGGCCAGCTGCAGCAGAGGTCCTATACAGTACAGTATCCTACAGTATCTCCACAGTGATTCACAATACACCACACCAGTCAGAGGACATGAAGGAGTGATTATTCAAGATGATGATTTATGGTAATATGGCCAACACATTACACATGCTCATTGTTAATAGGAGATATTTACATATAGGTAGAGTTCTGTGAGAATAGGCGGTTAACAGCAAACTAATTTGACTAGTTAGGACGAGGCTTGTGCTGTTGTGTGGTAAATGGCATAGAAAGGCCACTGGGATTCTATCCTCATAGGGCTCTGGTCAAAAGTAGTGCACTAAATAGTGATTAGGATACAATTTGGGAAACACCCTTTGTGAAAGGATGCCATATGCTGCTCCAGAAGGATTCATTTTTTATTTAATCCTTTGAATGGGATGACGGTGGACGATGGTGGTTCTTACAGCATCAGTAGTAGCTAGATATCTTCCTCTCTTCTATCCTCTCCTTTCCTCTTCTCTCCTCCTCTCATGCCCTGTCCTCCTCTTCTCTCCCATACTCATCTCCTCTCCTCTCCCATACTCCTCTCGTCCTCTCCTCTCTTGCCCTCTCCTCCTCTCCTCTCTCATCCTCTCCGCCTATCCTCTCTCCTCCTCTCCTTTCATGTCCTCTCCTCTCTTCTCTTCTTGTCCTCTCCTCTTTTCCTCTCCTCCTCTTGGCCTCTTCTCCTCCTCTCCTCTCCTCTCCTGTCCTCTTTTGTCCTCTCCTTTCCTCTCTTGTCCCCTCCTCTCCTCCTCTCTTGTCCTCTACTCCTCTCGTCCTCTCCTCTCCTCTCTTGTCCTCTACTCCTCTCGTCCTCTCCTCTCTTGTCCCCACCTCTCTCCTCCTCCTTTCTTGACCTCTCGTGTCCCCCCTTCTCCTCTCTTCTCTTGTTTCCCTCCTCTCCTCCTCTCTTGTCCTCTCCTCTCTTGCCCTCTCCTCTCTTCTCCCCTCCTCTTCTCTCCTACTCTCTTCTCCTCCTCTCCTCTCTTGTCCTCTCCTCTCTTGTCCCCTCCTCTCTTCTCCTCCTCTCCTCTCTTGTCCTCTCCTCTCCTGTCCTCTCCTCTATTGTCCTCTCCTCCTCTTCGCTTGTGTCCTCTATTCTCTTGTCCAGTCCTCTCTTCTCCTCCTCTCTTGTCCTCTCCTCTCTTGTCCTCTCCTCTTTTGTCCTCCCCTCTCTTGTGCTCTCCTCTTCTTTCTATACTCACAGATGGCATTTGAAGCCAATTAGTTGTGAGTGTAAGTCTGCAGTCTTAAGGCAGGGCAGGCGCTGGGCCAGTCTTTTTAATGATGAAAAGATGAGTGAGGATGTATACTGAGTCTGAGAATTCCGGGCACGACTTGTCTCTCTCATGAACACTTAGCTCTCAGCGTTAAGGCTAGATCAACACTATTAGTAAGGACAAGGCAGGATGTTTGGTTTACAGTGAGTGTGCATGCACGCTTGTATGCATGCATGTGTTGAGTGTGTGTGGGCTACTGAAGAGGGGCATGCTGGGTAAATAATGGGTGTACATTGGAGCAACACAGAGGGACTAACTGACAAGATCCTAGCTTAAACAATATGACTCAACGCTGAAGCAACTTGTGAGTTGAAATACGAACCAAGACCTGTGTGAAAGCCACAATCACCTTGCATTTGTTTTTAAAGCAATAAACTATTCTAATATACACTTTAAATGAAAGTGTTCTTAATAGCTGAAATTCTCATTTACTGTAAGTGAATTACATGTCTCACTCCTCAATATACAATCACATGTCTCACTTCTCAATATACAATCACATGTCTCACTTCTCAATATACAATCACATGTCTCACTCCTCAATATACAATCACATGTCTCACTCCTGAATATACAATCACATGTCTCACTTCTCAATATACAATCACATGTCTCACTTCTCAATATACAATCACATGTCTCACTCCTCAATATACAATCACATGTCTCACTCCTCAATATACAATCACATGTCTCACTCCTCAATATACAATCACATGTCTCACTCCTCAATATACAATCACATGTCTCACTCCTCAATATACAATCACATGGCTCACTCCTCAATATACAATCACATGGCTCACTCCTCAATATACAATCACATGTCTCACTTCTCAATATACAATCACATGTCTCACTCCTCAATATACAATTACATGTCTCACTCCTGAATATACAATCACATGTCTCACTCCTGAATATACAATCACATGTCTCACTTCTCAATATACAATCACATGTCTCACTCCTCAATATACAATCACATGTCTCACTCCTCAATATACAATCACATGTCTCACTCCTCAATATACAATCACATGTCTCACTCCTCAATATACAATCACATGTCTCACTCCTCAATATACAATCACATGTCTCACTCCTCAATATACAATCACATGTCTCACTGCTCAATATACAATCACATGTCTCACTTCTCAATATACAATCGCATGTCTCAATATACAATCACATGTCTCACTCCTCAATATACAATCACATGTCTCACTCCTCAATATACAATCACATGTCTCACTCCTCAATATACAATCACATGTCTCACTCCTCAATATACAATCACATGTCTCACTCCTCAATATACAATCACATGTCTCACTCCTCAATATACAATCACATGTCTCACTCCTCAATATACAATCACATGTCTCACTCCTCAATATACAATCACATGTCTCACTGCTCAATATACAATCACATGTCTCACTTCTCAATATACAATCGCATGTCTCAATATACAATCACATGTCTCACTCCTCAATATACAATCACATGTCTCACTCCTCAATATACAATCACATGTCTCACTCCTCAATATACAATCACATGTCTCACTCCTCAATATACAATCACATGTCTCACTCCTCAATATACAATCACATGTCTCACTCCTCAATATACAATCACATGTCGCACGTTACGTTTTTCTATTGACCTCAAAAACGTTGTTATGGATGCAACTGTGAAGGATGCAGCGTTACCTGAGTAAACGTATCTATTCCTCTGTCACCAGCTCACACAGAGACTGGAACTCGAGACCTCTGTCTCGCAAACACACCACAATGTCTTAGCCAGCTACGCCACCAAAAAGGTAGCAATTCTACTGCGTGGGTGGAGACACTTCAAGCTGAAGAGTCCAAGTGAGGTTACAAATCCTGTACACAACAAAGTTTATATTAGTCACTGGCTTCTCCAATAACAGAAGTGCAACTAAGTCTGCAATGGCTTTAAGAGTCATTACAAAATACTGTGACAATTCAAACTTTTTCATGTGAATATTCTGCATATTCATGATCTGCGTAGGAGTTACAAAGACAGGCCTCCATAGAGGGCCATGAATAATCTTCCCCACGGACCCATTCCTCTCAGAGAATACAAAAACACACTGCAAATGTCATATTTAAAAGTGGGGGCTGAGCGTCAGAGTGTAGTGGTGGTCATTTTCTCTCTTAAGGTTTAAAGAAAGGACTGAGACTGAAGGCTGGGCATGAGTCTGGGACTGGAGGCTGTGGCTGGAGGCTGGGGCTGGAGGCTGGGGATGGAGGCTGAGACTGGGGATGAGCCTGGGGATGAGTCTGGAGGCTGGGGATGAGTCTGGGGGCTGGGGCTGGCGGCTGGGGATGAGGATGGAGGCTGAGGCTGGAGATGAACCTGGAAGCTGGGGATGAAGCTGGAGGCTGGAGATGAAGCTGGAGGCTGGGGATGAAGCTGGAGGCTTGGGCTGGAAGCTGGGGATGGAGGCTGAGGATGGGGCTGGAGGCTGAGGAGGGTGCTGGAGACTGGGGATGAGGCTGTGGCTGGAGAATGGGGATGAGGCTGGGGCTGTAGGCTGGGGATGGGGCTGGAGGCTGAGGAGGGTGCTGGAGACTGGGGATGAGGCTGGGGCTGGAGAATGGGGATGAGGCTGGGGCTGGAGGCTGAGGATGGGGCTGGAGTCTGAGGAGGGTGCTGGAGACTGGGGATGAGGCTGGGGCTGGAGAATGGGGATGAGCCTGGGGATGAAGCTGGAGGCTGAGACTGGAGGCTGGATGCTGGTGACTTGGGAGGAGAATGAAGGCTGGGGATGAGAATGAAGGCTGGGGATGAGGCTGAGGCTGGGGATGAGTCTGAATGCTGGGGCTGGGGATGAGGCTAGGACTGAGCCTGGGGATGAGTCTGAAGGCTGGGGCTGGGGATGAGGCTGGGGCCTGAAGATGAGGCTGAGACTGGGTATGAGACTGCGTACCAAATGGCAACCTATTCCCTATATAGGGCACTACTTTTGACCAGGGCCTTTTGGGCCCTTATCAAAAGAAGTGCACTATAAATGGAATAGGGTGCCATTTGAGACGTGACCTGGGAGACAAAATATGCCTTTCTCTCCCTTTCGCTCTGAGTATGAGAGGCCCTAATAGCAGTCGCGCAGTGTGTGGTGTTCCCGTTACATTCACACCTCTCGCCGGCCACCCGTTTGAAAAGAGTACATTAGAGTATGTGTGTGTGTGTGTCCAACCCCTTTGCTGACCGTGAGAAGCAGGATGACTGAGGAGAACAGTAACTGTATCTGTATCTGTCTGTACAATACAGAGTTACAACTCTTAGCTATCCATGTTATGCATGACTATATCATTTATAATTGGGCTGAATTGGGCTGGCTTTGGTCTGTTTCATGTACAGCAGTGGATGCTCCTCAGAGGAGGACCATCCTCCTCAGTGAATTTCATAAAAATAAAAATACTGAAACATTAAAAAAGTTATTATTTTCAGATAAAACTACACTAAATATATTAACTTCACCAAATATTTGATTAAAACACACTGTTATGCAATGAAGGTCTACAGTAGCTGGAGGAGAGCTAGCTTCCGTCCTCCTCTGGGTACAGTGACTTCAATACAAAACCTAGGAGGATCGTGGTCCTCACCCCCTTCCATAGACTTACACAGTAATCATGACAACTTCCGGAGGACATCCTCCAACCTATCAGAGCTCTTGCAGCATGAACTGACATGTTGTCCACCAAATCAAAGGATCACAGAATGAATCTAGTACTGAAAGCATAAGCTACAGCTAGCTAGCACTGCAGTGGATCAAATGTGGTGAGTAGTTTACTCTTATTTGTTTTCACTTTCTTAGCTAGAGAATGCAGCTAGCTAGTTTAGCCTACTCAAACACCTGGCTCAAACAGGGAACTGATATGTTGTTCACCAATCAAAGGATCACAGAATGAATCTAATACTGAAAGCATAAGCTACAGCTAGCTAGCACTGCAGTGGATCAAATGTGGTGAGTAGTTTACTCTTATTTGTTTTCACTTTCTTAGCTAGAGAATGCAGCTAGCTAGTTTAGCCTACTCAAACACCTGGCTCAAACAGCGAGGGATGCTATGATAGCTAGCTGGCTATGTCTATCCAACACTGGAACTCTTCCAAGTCAAGATAAGCTTTTGGTTTTAATAATTTATTGCCACCAGGGCCCACCCGTGTAACTGCCAAACTGCATGCTGACTACACTGTACTGCATGATTGTAGCAGATTTACTAACACGTTAGTTCTAGTAGGTATGTTGACTATGACGTTAGCTAATATGGTGACAACAATGTAGGTTGTGTGTAGAGGTTAGCGGTTATGATATGAATGTTTGGCTTGGATTATTATTTTTTGCCTGGTCACAGACAGCTGATATGTTGTGCACTGAGGTCCACAAGCGAAGGGAAAAGGTGAGAAGAGGAGAGCGTGTAGATGCGAGAAGCAATTATACAACGGTCAAAGGGACAATGCTGTTTGTATGTGGCTGCTGTGAAATTTAACTGTGTTTCGCGTGTGATTAGGGGTGTATTCATTTGACCTATTCTGTTGAAAAACATACCTGAATTTGTAGAAATAGAAACTTATGTTTGCAACTGTTGGACTAATTATTACACCCTAGATCAGCTAGATGCAGGCAAGAGTGTGCAAGGCGGTATTGAATGTGTCAATGTCTGTCACCTTGATTACTCAAATTTTTCTCTCGACGTGTCTGCACCTATGTTGTTAACTTTAATTCATAGGCTAGATTCTAGCAACCTCCCGATGGGTATAGGGAAAATGTTAGTATGATGTAGTAGCCTACACCCATTGATGTTACATTGAGCTGGCTGAATGGAATATGAATGACAGTCATCCAATATGCTGTTATACAAATAAAGCCGTGCTCACAAAAAATAAATTTGTCCTCCCTCATCTTAAACGGCACCAACCGCCACTGATGTACAGGCCTAGCCTATGTGTATGTGTGTGTGTGTGTGATCTATTATGTTTGGTTGGAACAACTACAACTAGGCACACACACAAACACCCAACTGGACTCTGTATGGGTGTCCAATCTCCGGGCTGTCTCCGTTGGAGGAAGTTGGAACTCAGCAGCCAATCAGCTACTGGTTACAATCTAATCAGACCTTAGGAACAGACACACAGGCCAGACCAGTGTGTGTGTGTGTGTGTGTGTGTGTGTGTGTGTGTGTGTGTGTGTGTGTGTGTGTGTGTGTGTGTGTGTGTGTGTGTGTGTGTGTGTGTGTGTGTGTGTGTGTGTGTGTGTGTGTGTGTGTGTGTGTGTGTGTGTGTGTGCGTTTGTAGCCCAGAGCCTATTCAACACCCACAGGCTGCAATGAACCTGCCTACTGCTCTGAGTAGGGTGCTGTCTTTCAGATGGTACGTTAAACGGGTGTCCTGACTCTCTGTGGTCATTACAGATTCCATGGCACTTGTCGCAAGAGTAGGGGTGTTAACCCCGGTGTCCTGGCTAAATTCCCAACCTGGCCCCATTCCATCATGGCCACCTAATCAACCCTTCATTCCTAATTGGCAAACGGTTGCTGTGCATAACCCAAGTGGGTGCCACAAGTTGGTGGTGGGTGAGTTCCCCCCCCCCCCCCCCCCCTTACTATGTAAAGCACTTTGAGCAGCTCAGTCGGTAGAAAGGAGCTTTATAAATCCATTATTATTATTATTATTTTTATTTTATTTATTATTTTGCCTTTATTTAACCAGGTAGGCCAGTTGAGAACAAGTTCTTCATTGTTATTATTATTACTGGAGTTAGCTGTGTGTAGAATCAAAGCAGGGAAGGGAAGTGGTCGTAAGATGAACGTTGGGACTGACGGGACATTGTGTTATCTGATAGCAGTTTGGTACATGGACACATTTTCCTAAAGCAACATCTGCTCTCTTTTCATATGGAGAAAAAATATTCCCGGTCTGTGTACTATGACCGTGACGAGGAGAACACTGCACCGACAAATACAACTCTTCTCAACTTGGCTTGATAACATAAAGTATTCCCAGTGACTCATCTAAGAGACACATCTGGTGGGAATGAATGAACGTGTGTGTAGGGGGGTTGACAGACACATCAAACCTAGTTTTGTGATGGTCTACTGTCCCCTTCTGCTCAGCAAGCAAAACTACAACACTAGACTGTTTAGTTCTGAAAATAAACATGTGGTCTGTGCTGCCCCCTATTGGACAAAATGCCAACGGGCTACATGCTCTGTATGCTGGGAGGGTGCATCTCAATCATCCACAGCAGCCTCCTTTCCTCATATCCTCCCTTCATCTATACTGATCTGAAAACACTTGACAGGTGAAAGCAAAATGGTGTAATGTCTTGTAATGCTGTGCAATAATTTGGTTTCCATTGTCATCAGTGGAGATGAAGGAAATGAGACAAGGAGACTATTGAGATGCACCCATGCACCCACGGAGAGGAACGAGGGGACTACTGTGAGGATGTCACGCAGTCACAGGTAAAGGGTACTAAAAGTGGCTGTTACAGTATACGAGGGCAGAGAGCTTCATTTGTCCTATAATGGCAAGAGCAATTAATAACTCAATATGGATCATTTAACTCTTAGATATTTCCCTGTTAAAACCTGGTGCTGGAGACCCACGGGGCAGCAGGCAGCCTAGCGGTTAGAGAGGCAAGCCAGCAACTGGAGGGTTGCCAGTTTGAAACCCAGGTCAGACGGGACAAATCTGGCAGGAAGTGAGCTGGCATCCAGAAGGTTGCTGTTATCAAATTCAAGATGCCATTGCCTGTCGTTGTGCCCTTGAGCAAGGCATTTAACCCTCCACAACAGCTTCCTGGGCGCCCAGGGTTGCAGCCAAATCCTGCATGTGTCTTTTGGAGGGGTTGGGTTAAAAGCAGAAGTCAAATCATTCCTCAATGTGTCATGTCATGAGACAGGCATCCAGGCTATATTGACTTCATACTGTGTTGCTAAATCTGGTCAGCAGATGGCGGCATTCACCAGTTCATGAAAAGTCCTCATGAACTGTATAGATCAGGTGGTGTAAAGTACTTGGGTAAAAATACTTGAAAGTACTACTTAAGTAGATTTTTTTGGGTATCTGTACTTTACTTTGCTATTAATATTTTACTTCACTACATTCCTAAAGAAAATTATGTACTTTTTACTCCTACATTTTCCCTGACACCCAAAAGTACTTGGACAGGAAAATTGTCTATTTCACACTTATCAAGAGAACATCCTTGGTCATCCCTACTGCCTCTGATCTGGCGGAGTCACTAAACACATGCTTCGTTTTTAAATTATGTCTGGGTTGGAGCAAGCCTCTGGCTATCTGTAAAAAAAAAATATATACTAGAAAATGTGGCCATCTGCTTAGCTTAAAATAAATTATATTATATTATAAGGAATTTTAAATTATTTAGACTTGTACTTTTCCTTTTGATAATTAAGTACATTTTAGCAATTACATTTACTTTTGATTCTTAAGTATATTTAAAACCAAATACTTTTAGACTTTTACTCAAGTAGTATTTTACTGGGTGACTCACTTGAGTCATTTTCTATTAAGGTATCTTATTTTTACTCAAGTATGACATTTGGGTACTTTTTCCACCACTGCTCTCCAACCCTGTTCCTGGAGAGTTACCCTTGTGTTGGTTTTCTCTCCAACCTTGTTCCTGGAGAGCTACCCTTGTGTTGGTTTTCTCTCCAACCCTGTTCCTGGAGAGCTACCCTTGTGTTGGTTTTCTCTCCAACCCTGTTCCTGGAGAGTTACCCTTGTGTTGGTTTTCTCTCCAACCCTGTTCCTGGAGAGTTACCCTTGTGTTGGTTTTCTCTCCAACCCTGTTCCTGGAGAGTTACCCTTGTGTTGGTTTTCTCTCCAACCCTGTTCCTGGAGAGTTACCCTTGTGTTGGTTTTCTCTCCAAACCTGTTCCTGGAGAGTTACCCTTGTGTTGGTTTTCTCTCCAACCCTGTTCCTGGAGAGTTACCCTTGTGTTGGTTTTCTCTCCAACCCTGTTCCTGGAGAGCTACCCTCCTGTAACTTAGCTGATTTAGTTTATCAACCAGCTAATTATTAGAATCAAGTGCACAAGATTAGTGTTGGAGTTCAAACCTATAGGACGGTAGCTCTCCATGAACAGGGTTGGAGAGCTCAGGTATAGATAACCTCATACTACCATCCTGATATTGTGAGCCTGTAGGACGGTTGCTCTCAGGGAACAGGGCTGGAGAGCTCAGGTATAGATAACCTCATACTACCATCCTGATATCGTGAGCTTAAATAAATATGTTTTGCTTGTAGTGAAACACACTGTGTACAAAACATTAGGAACTTTCCATGACAGACTGACAAAGTGAATTCAGGTGAAAGCTATGATCCATAATTGATGTCAACTTTTTGATTTAACTAGGCAAGTCAGTTAAGAACAAATTATTATTTACAAAGACGGCCTAGGAACAGTGGGTTAACTGCCTGGGGCAGAACGACAGATTTTTACCTTGTCAACTCAGGAATTTGATCTAGCAACCTTTCGGTTACTGGCCTAACACTCTAACCACTAGGCTACCTGCCGGCTACCTGCCATAAATCAGTGTAGATGAAAGGAAGGAGACACATTGAAGAAGGACCTTTAAGCCTTGAAACAATTGAGACATGTATTGTGTATGTGTGCCATTCAGAGGGTGAATGGGCCAGACAAAAGTTTTAAGTGCCTTTGAACTGGGTTTGGTAGTAAGGGCCAGGCGCCCTGATTTGAGTGTGTCAAGAACTGCAATGCTGCTTGGTTTCTCACGCCCAACAGTTTCCCATGTGTATCAACAATGGTCCACCACCCAAAGGACATCCAGCCTTCTTGACACAACTGTGGGAAGCATTGGAGTCAATATGGGCCAGCATCCCTGTGGAACGCTTTCAACACTGTGTAGTCCATCCCCCAACGACTTGAGGCTGTTCTGAGGCCAAAGGAGGGTGCAACTCAATATTAGGATGGCTTTATTTTTATGTAAGCTTGCGAGATCGCGATAGTAATACAAGGCTACTGTATAAAGCACTAACTGAAAACTCCCCATGAACTCAGGCAATAACAACCTAGAGGAGTCAGTTACGTCCCAGAGTGCCCTCCCCCTCTCTCCCCTCCCTTCTTCCCTCCCTCTCTCCCTTCCTCAGAGACGGCATGTGTTAGGGGCCCTACCGAGTGGTGCAGCGGTCTAAGGCACTGCGTTGCTGTGCAAGAGGTGTCACTACAGTCCCTGATTCAATTCCAGGCTGTATCACATCCGGCTGTGATTGGGGTCCCATAGGGTGGCGCATGGGTTTGGCCGGGGTAGGCCGTCATTGTAAATAAGAATTTGTTCTTAACACACTTGCCTAGTTAAATGAAAGTTAAATAAATACCTGACTTGTCCCCACTGTCTACCTTTCCTCCCTCTCCCTCCAAGTGTGTAGGGTTCCTACCTGACTTGTGGGCCCTCCTTAGGCAGGTCAGAGAGGCATTGAGCCGGGCACACTCCTCGTCGTTGGCTCCAAACTTCTCCATGGCCTCACACACCTCCTCATCACTCATCTCCAACAGCCCCTCTAGAGTCACCTCGCCTGGACCCATCTCCTACAGAACACACATACAAGTAGCCTGGTCCCAGATCTGTTTGTGCTTCTGCCTACTTCATTGTCATGATGATTCCATCAGGAGTTGGCTAGAGAGCAGAAACAGACTGGCACCCAGGCTAACACACATGCGCCCAAACTAACACACACAGAAATGGAGTTTGATAGCCCTGGACCTGTATTTACCAAGAGTATCAGAGAATGCTGATATAAGATCAGGTATTTTAGATTATACACTGAACTAAAATATAAACACAACATGTAAAGTGTTGGTCCCATGTTTCATGAGCTGAAATAAAAGATCCCAGAAATGTTCCATGTGCACAAAAATCTTATTTCTCTCAAATGTTGTGCACAAATGAGTTTACATCCCTGTCACACAACACAATGCCACATATGTCTCAAGTGTTGAGGGCGCATGCAATTGGCATTCTGACCTCGGCAATGTCCACCAGAGCTGTTGTCAGAGAATTTAATGTTAATTTCTCTACCATAATCCGCCTCCAAAGTAATTTAAGAGAATTTGGCAGTACATCCAACTGGGCTCACAACTGCAGACCATGTGTATGGCGTCGTGTGGGTAAGCGGTTTGCTGATGTCAACATTGTGAACAGTGTCCCATGGTGGCGGTGGAGTTATGTTATGGGCAGGCATAAGCTACGGACAACGAACACAATTGCATGTTATCGATAACAATTTGAATGCACAGAAATATTGTGACCAGATCCTGAGGCCTATTGTGAGGCCCATTTTCTTTAAGGTATCTGTGACCAACAGATGCATATCTTTATTCGCAGTCATGTGAAATCCATAGATTAGGGCCTAACGAATTGATTTCAATTGACTGATTTCCTCATATGACATGTAAACTGAGTAAAATCTTTGAAATTGTAGCGTTTATATTTTTGTTCGGTATATAAAATAAAAGATCATATGGCCAGGGAAGACAGAAACGTGCTCCCACACTTGTCTTTTCTTACTAGCACTGACTATGCTGATAGCTACTTCTTTTTGTATATATTTTTGTTGTTGCTTACTGTGACTGACTGTGATATGTGGTTGTCTCACCTAGCTACCTTAAGACGAATGCACTAACTGTATGTGACTCTGGATAAGAGTGTCTAAACAGGGTTGGGGTCATAGACATGTTAGTCATTTAGCAGACGCTCTTATCCGTAGCGACTTGAACTTAATGCATTCATCTTAATGAAGCTAGACAACCACATATCAGGGTTGAAGTAAGTAAAACTTTTCATCAATAAAAGTAGCAAAGACAGTGCTAGTAACAACAATGCATGCTAGAGAGACAAGGTAGCACTCGAGAAGGTTCAGGAAGTGATGTGTTTTGGGCAAAGGAAGAAGACTATGTTGGGCTTATAGAAATTGAAAGCAATGTTTGTTTATGATGAGGTGTTAGTCCGATCCACCATCCTGACCGCTCTTGTAAGCAGGAAGTACAGATAAAATTCAAATTCCAATCCTCTTCAAAACTTTTCAATTTTCAGAGGAAAATGTGGAATTGGGAGTTGTAATTTCGTTTACTTCCTGAAATGACTGGAATTTAAATGGAATTGACCCCAACACTGCTGCTAAATTACTAAAATGTAAATGTATTGTTTTCCCTTTACTTTTATTATCCCAAATTTTGCAGACCATCGGCTATTTGTAAGAAGGTTTTTCTCACAGTGATTGTGATACCTAGATGCAAATCAAAGTACCTCAGTGACCTCCTTCCTCAGGTTGACTATACGGAACCAGTGTCCCAGACGGGGGAAGTCCTGTAGCTCAGTGGTGTCCTCCTGTAAGGCCACTCTCACCTTACAGGACAGCTGGCGACTGAAGTACTTCACCAGCTTTCCCTGCAGGGGGGGACAGAGGGACATGTGTGAGTTAGAGCTGGAGAAGCACAACCCAAATGTGTTACACAGCTATGGATGCAAGGACTCACCATCTATATATTGAGAGAGCAGTGCTTTTCAAACCTCTCCTCTGGGAACAGACGTTTCACAATTTTGTCCTGAACTAGCACACCTAATTCACCTAGTCAAGTTAGCAATTCACCTTGTCAATTAACATTCTGACTAATTCACCTAGTCAAGTTGACAATTCACCTAGTCAAGTTGACAATTCACCTAGTCAATTCACAACTTGACTAATTCACCTAGTCAAGTTGACAATTCACCTAGTCAATTCACATTGATTAATTTGCCTAGTCAATTCACAACTTGACTAATTCACCTAGTCTATTCACAACTTGATGAATTCACCTAGTCAAGTTGACAATTCACCTAGTCAATTCACAATGATTAATTTGCCTAGTCAAGTCGACAATTCACCTAGTCAATTCACAACTTGACTAATTCACCTAGTCAAGTTGACAATTCACCTAGTCAAGTTGGCAATTCACCTAGTCAAGTTGGCAATTCACCTAGTCAAGTTGACAATTCACCTAGTCAATTCACATTGATTAATTCACCTAGTCAAGTTGGCAATTCACCTAGTTAATTCACAACTTGACTAATTCACCTAGTCAATTCACAACTTGACTAATTCACCTAGTCAAGTTGACAATTCACCTAATCAAGTTGACAATTCACCTAGTCAAGTTGGCAATTCACCTAGTCAAGTTGACAATTCACCTAGTCAATTCACATTGATTAATTCACCTAGTCAAGTTGGCAAGTTTAATCAGGTGTGCTAGCTCTGGAATTGTTCAAATACATGGAATGGCTGGGAGTCCCGTTTGAAAAAGGCTGCATTAGATCAAACATATTTTGAAGCTATACAATGTTTGTTTACAAAGACTCAAACTACCTACAATAAAAAATGACTTTCAATCTTTGTATTTTAAGGGCTCCAAGCTTAGAATGTTTTCAAAGCTTAGAAAGTTTACAAAGTTTAGAAAGTTTAGATAACTAAATGCAACAGAGCACTCATCATGACCTCGCAAGCTACTGTGCATAAAGTACACTACCGGTCAAAAGTTTTAGAACACCTTCTCATTCAAGGGTTTTTCTTTATTTTTACTAGTTTCTACATTGTAGAATAATAGTGAAGATATCAAACTATGAAATAACACATATGGAATCATGTAGTAACCAAACAAGTGTTAAACAAATCAAAATATATTTGAGATTTGAGATTCTTCAAAGCCACCCTTTGCCTTGATGACAGCTTTGCACAGTCTTGGCATTCTCTCAACCAGCTTCACCTGGAATGCTTTTCCAACAGTTTTGAAGGAGTTCCCATATATGCTGAGCACTTGTTGGCTGCTTTTCCTTCACTCTGCGGTCCGACTCATCCAAAACCATCTCAATTTGGTTGAGGTCGGGGGATTATGGAGGCCAGGTCATCTGATGCAGGACTACATCACTCTCCTTCTTGGTCAAATAGCCCTTACACAGCCTGGAGGTGGGTTGGGTCATTGTCCTGTTAAAAAAACTAATGATAGTCCCACTAAGCGCAAACCAGATGGGATGGAGTATCACTGCAGAATGCTGTGGTAGCCATGCTGTGCCTTGAATTGTAAAAAAAAAATGTATTTATTTATTTAACCTTTATTTAAGTTTAAGTTTAAGTTAATTTAAGTTTATTTAAGTTCTCAAATAAATCACAGACAGTGTCACCAGCAATGCACCCCACACCGTCACACCTCCTCCTCCATGCTTAACGGCGGGAACTACACATGCAGAGATCAACCGTTCACCTCATGTGCGTCTCACAAAGACACGGCGGTTGGAACTAAAACGCTCAAAAATCAGACCAAAGGACAGATCTAATGTCCATTGCTCATGTGGCTTGGCCCAAGCAAGTCTAGCTGTGATTTAGACACTGGCTAGCCCAGTTAGCTAACTAGCAACCTCACTAGCAGAAAGTATGAGGTGAAATAAATGCTAGCCAGCTAGTTAGCATAAGCTAATGCCTGCTAGCATAGCTAGCTAGCACCCAGTTAGCTAGCTTGCAACCTCACTAGCAGAAAGTCTGAGGGGAAATATATGCTAGCCAGCTAGTTAGCATAAGCTAATAGAGTTAAAATTGGGGCCAGGGTTGGGGTTAGGGTCAGAATAGGGGTTAGGGTTAGGTTAGGGTAGGAATAGGGGTTAGGGTTAGGGTCAGAATAGGCGTTAGGGTCAGAATAGGGGTTAGAGTTAGGTTAGGGTCAGAATAGGGGTTAGGGTTAGGTTAGTGTCAGAATAGGGGTTAGGGGTCAGTTATCCAGCGTTCTAAAGAACGGATGAGAGTTTACAAGAAAATATCTGATTGTGGTGGCTATGGGGAAGAGGCATTTTGTTGTGCCCTGAAAGCTATTGGAAATTGCCAGGCATTAAGGCCTGCCACATGTTTTATTAAATAACTAAAGATCTGTCAACTGTAGCCATGTATTTTCCTTTATAGTGTGTTACCCTAAGCATGGTCATCATCCACCTTTAAAAAAATTCTCTAAACGTATTTGTTGTATTTGTTGTCAGCAAACAGACATTGATCTTAGCCCATGTTACCCTATATAAAACAATTGGTAGCTGATTAGTATGCTGTTGTATTGCACATTAATTTTACAATCTGCAATGTTTGGATTTCCAACTTTAATTCCTGAACAAGTAATTAAATTATTGCAGCCAGCTAGCAGTCTAAATGGACGCCCTGCGACACCATGTATAGCTTCTTGACTAGCCGGCTCCCACCCGGTTACTGAAGCCTGCACCTAAGAGACTGCTGCCCTATACACACAGACATGGAATCACTGGTCACTTTAATAATGGAACACTAGTCACTTTATTAATAATGTTTACATACTGCTTTACTCATTTTATATGTATTTACTGTATTCTATTCTACTGTATTTTGGTCAATGCCACTCCGACATTGCTCGCCCTAATATTTATATATCTCTTAATTTCATTATTTTACTTTTATATGTGTGTATTGTTGTGAATTGATAGATATTACTTCACTGTTGGAGCTAGGAACACAAGCATGTCACTACACCCGCAAACATATCTGCTAAATATGTGTATGTGACCAATAAAATTTGATTTGAAATGTTAGGCTTAAAATGAAGACATAATATGTTTACAAATTAACTAGGGCTGGGCGATATATCGAATTAATTCCATAAATTCGAATGTGTGTTTTTGCGCCTGTATCGCAGAATCGAGTTTTTTTGTGTTTTTCGTTTTTATGAGCGTTCCGTTCGCACCTTCTGTGCTGTTCACCTTCCCATTTACACCAGAGATCTGGATATAATGACGAGTTGCTCACGTCTCCGCCCTAACAATGGGAATCGTTGTCCCAAAGGCGGGAAGACAGGCGACAATAGGTTCAAAATAAGCGCATAGAAACGCATTGGGTTTATTTTGGACAGATTTTGGCGCGCTTCGCCTCTTTCTCCCAAGCCCCTCCCTCTACCACTCCCAACAACAAAGATGAGAGATCACTTCTTCCTCTCTGACAAACGTTTTCCACTTGCTATTTGCTTATGAGGTTTGGTCCAACAGAATTGGTCATATGGACACCAACACACATTGAGACATTATTTTACTGTAATAGAGGATAAGTTAACATTTCTAACGATACCCTGTATATGTTTGAACTCCTCAAATGTCGAGCAGAGCAGACACTACTAAAACGGTATACCAATGAACATTCATTCTGGAAAATGAATGCTCAGTTTTTACGGTACCCCTGTATCGCCAGCAGCATTGTAGTCAAATAACGATTGTTATACTAGCTATTTAGTCTGTTTAATAAATGTGCAATAAACATGAAACAATTACATAAGGAATCGGCAACTCGTTCTCATTCTGAGAAATATGGTTGGCCACTTGATTTCAACATCTGAACAAAGTGGACAGGCTAACATGCTGAACAAACAGTTGGGAGACAGACAGAAGGGTGTGTTCATAACAATTAAACTGTTTTGCCTTGTTAACTGAATTCAGAGCTTGTGAAATTATACCTAGATCCAAGTTGGCTAAACGTGATATTAGCTGGCTACTTACTAGCACGTGGGCTTGTGCTAGAGAGGTTGTTTATGAGAATAGTGTTAATTTTTTAAATAATGCCTACTACATTATTAGTGAATGTGCATTATGCATGATTCCGGTTAAATTTGTAACAAAAAAATTGCATTTTTTATATACAGACCTAAAAGCCAGATCAGTGATTATTGCAACAACAAAAAAAGCAGCTACAACTATTTTGATAAAATAATTAAATAATTAGTGGGTCATATGGTTGTGGAACGCATATATTCAGCCTAGGCATAACTTCACGAGTTCTGAATTAATTCAATTATTTGCTGACTGTATTTGACCTTTAATTGTACAACAAAGCTTATTTAGAGAAAACATGTTAAAAACATGTAGATATATACACTACCGTTCAAAAGTTTGGGGTCACTTAGAAATGTCCTTGTTTTTTTTAAGAAAATAACTTTTTTTGTTAAAATAACGTCAAATTGATCAGAAATACAGTGTAGACATTGTTAATGTTGTAAATGACAATTGTAGCTGGAAACGGCTGATTTTTAATGGAATATCTACATAGGTGTACAGAGGCCCATTATCAGCAACCATCACTCCTGTGTTCCAATGGCACGTTGTGTTAGCTAATCCAAGTTTATCATTTTAAAAGGCTAATTGATCATTAGAAAACCCTTTTGCCATTATATTAGCACAGCTGAAAACTGTTGTTCTGATTAAAGAAGCAATAAAACTGGCCTTTAGACTAGTTGAGTATCTGGAGCATCAGCATTTGTGGGTTCGATTACAGGCTCAAAATGGCCTGTAATTGAATGGCCTGTAGTTTATTCTTGTTCTGAGAACTGAAGGCTATTCCATGCGAGAAATTGCCAAGAAACTGAAGATCTCGTACAACGCTGTGTACTACTCCCTTCACAGAACAGAGCAAACTGGCTCTAACCAGAATAGAAAGAGGAGTGGGAGGCCCTGGTCCACAACTGAGCAAGAGGACAAGTACATTAGAGTGTCTAGTTTGAGAAACAGACGCCTCACAAGTCCTCAACTGGCAGCTTCATTAAATAGTACCCGCAAAACACCAGTCTCAACGTCAACAGTGAAGAGGCGACTCCGGGATGCTGGCCAGAACAAGAATAGACTGACGAATTTTAGAAGAAAGTTATTTGTTTCTGGCCATTTTGAGCCTGTAATTGAACCCACAAATGCTGATGCTCCAGATACTAGTCTAAAGAAGGCCAGTTTTATTGCTTCTTTAATCAGAACAACAGTTTTCAAGTGTGCTAACATAATGGCAAAAGGGTTTTCTAATGATCAATTAGCCTTTTAAAATGATAAACTTGGATTAGCTAACACAACGTGCCATTGGAACACAGGAGTGATGGTTGCTGATAATGGGCCTCTGTATGCCTAATATTCCACTAAAAATCAGCCGTTTCCAGCTACAATAGTCATTTACATTAACAATTAACAACAACATTAACATTAACAATGTCTACATAGCCTAGTGGTTAGAGTGTTGTGCCAGTAACTGAAAGGTTGCTAGATTGAATCCCTGAGATGACAAGGTAAGAAATCTGTCGTTCTGCCACTGAACAAGACAGTTAACCTACTGTTCCTAGGCCGTCATTGTAAATAAGAATTTGTTCTTAACTGACTTGCCTTGTTAAATAAAGGTAAAAAAATATGCTGTATTTCTGATAAATTTGGTGTTATTTTAATAGACAAAAAAAAAAAGCTTTTCTTTCGAAAACAAGAAAATCTCTAAGTGACCCCAAACTTTTGAACAGTAGTGTATATATATAGTGAATCGCCCAAAAGTTTACTTTACAGCCTTATTCTAAAATAGATCGTTTTTTTTCTCATTGCTTTGTCATATGAGTGCTCTGGAGCAGGTTTTCATCAAATATCTCTCTGTACTTCGCTCCGTTCATCTTTCCCTCGATCCTGATTAGTCTCCCAGTCCCTGCCGCTGAAAAACATCCCCACAGCATGATGCTGCCACCAACATGGTTCACCGTAGGGATGGTGTCAGGTTTCCTCCAGATGTGACACTTGGCATTTAGGCCAAAGAGTTCAATCTTCGTTTCATCAGACCAGAGAATCTTGTTTCTCATGGTCACAGAGAGCGCGCTGACATGTGCCTTTAACTGAGGAGTGGCTTCCGTCTGGCCACTCTACCATAAAGGCCTGATTGGTGGAGTGCTGCAGAGATAGTTGTCCTTCTGGAAGGTTCTCCCATCTCCACAAAGGAACTCTGGAGCTCTGTCAAAGTGACCATCGGGTTCTTGGTCACCTCCCTGACCAAGGCCCTTCTCTCCCTTTTTGGTACTCTTTCCCCAGATCTGTGCCTTCGACACAATCCTGTCTCTGAGCTCTAAGGACAATTCCTTCTACCTCATGTCTTGGTTTTTGCTCTGACATGCACTGTCAACTGTGGGACCTTATATAGACAGGTGTGTGCCTTTACAAATCATGTCGAATCAATTGAATTTACCACAGGTGGACTCCAATCAAGTTGTAGAAACATCTCAAGGACCTGTTTTGGCTTTGACATTATGGGGTATTGTGTGTAGATTGATGAGGATATGTTTAAAAAAAAAATCAAATTTAGAATAAGGCTGTGACCTAACAAAATGTGGAAAAAGGGAAGGGGTCTGAATACTTTCAGAACTCGGACTAGGTCCAATACAGCTCGTTTATTAAAGGGGTGAATGGCAAACAGTGGGTCAGTACAGTACAGTAGCATCTAATGCAACCAGAGAAACAAAGGAAACACTGGTTTGTGTGGAGGTTGTTGTCTTTCCACACTGGTGCTAGTGAGTGTGTTTTTTGAGCCGAAGGTTATGGTTACCATTGGGGTGTGGAGAGCTGATATTTGACCTGCTCCCATGGTAGGGCCAGAAATGTTTTGTCTGCACTAGGGAAAAGGTGTTGGCCATTATAACTAGGGAAAAGGTGTTGGTCATTGTAACTAGGGAGAAGGTGTTGGCCATTGTAACTAGGGAGAAGGTGTTGGTCATTGTAACTAGGGAGAAGGTGTTGGTCATTGTAACTAGGGAGAAGGTGTTGGTCATTGTAACTAGGGAGAAGGTGTTGGTCATTGTAACCAGGGAGAAGGTGTTGGTCATCATAACTAGGGAGAAGGTGTTGGTCATTGTAACCAGGGAGAAGGTGTTGGTCATCGTAACTAGGGAAAAGGTGTTGGTCATTGTAACTAGGGAGAAGGTGTTGGTCATAACTCAGATGGGGTGTTTTTAACTTGAGACACATCTCCTATGATGAAAAAGGCATATGAGATACGCTATCCCATGTGATATGGTATAGTCTGAACTCTGACCCTATCCCATGTGATATGGTATAGTCTGAACTCTGACCCTATCCCATGTGATATGGTGTAGTCTGAACTCTGACCCTATCCCATGTGATATGGTGTAGTCTGAACTTTGACCCTATCCCATGTGATATAGTATAGTCCGACCCTATCCCACATGCACCTTGCTTCACAACAGAGAGACACTGCCAAACAAAGCAGAATCACTATTGAAGAGCTTTTTAGTCCAGGACTAGGCTTAATCTGTGCCTGGGAAACTGACCCACAGTTCAATAGATGAGCCATTCATACATTCAGAAACCCCAAAGGGATCAATTAAGTTGTATTGCATTGTAGAGTACTGTATGTTCTGTTTAACAACAGTTAAACTGTCCTTCAACAAGTATTGCACAGTAAGTCAAGACAGCTCTTTTGTGCAAAAAGTGGCAAATCAAAGTGAACCCAAAATTCCTCATATTGAATTTCTCCCTCATAATAACCTGTGATATAAGAACACACTTCTCAATGTCTTGAACTGTACAGGGGGACATTTTACAAACAAAGTCATATATCACAGTTGCAATGTGTCACGCCCTGGCCATTGAGAGGCTTTTACTAGGGTGACTAGGGTGGGCATTCTAGTTTCTTTATTTCTATGTTTTCTATTTCTTTGTGTTTGGCCGGATGTGGTTCTCAATCAGAGGCAGCTGTCTATCGTTGTCTCTGATTGAGAACCATACTTAGGTAGCCCTTTTTCCCACCTGTCTTGGTGGGAAGTTATCTTTGTTAGCGGCATTATAGCCGAGTTAAGCTTCACGGTCGTTTCTGTATGTTTATTGTTTTGTTGGCGACATCATTAAAATAAAAGTATGTACGCTCACCACGCTGCACCTTGGTCCTCTTCTTCAGACGCCCGTGACACAATGGTCAGATGCTTTCACATTCGTAAATTGTTGTTTCTATAATATTGCATATGTCTGTGTTAACACAGGACTTTGTTGGAGATGCAACAAGTGCAGCAAGTAAAAAATCATGAATAAACTATGGGGTGCAACAAGTGCATGATTCTACTATAAGTGCAACGTTACCTGCCAATGAAGCCAGAAACCTGACCCGGCCTGGAGAATACAAGTTAAAGGGGCAATCTGCAGTTCAAACAATACCAAAGATGATGCCCCACCACTGTTGTGGTAAAAAGCTAAGGGGTAGGCTGCAGAAATGTACCCACTGTCAAATTCATAGACAAACAAAAGTTTAGATGCAAGGACTGACCATCCATGATATCGTGATATTTGGAGTTAAACAAGTTTCTATTTTGGGTTCTGATGGAATACAACAGTTTAACTAATCTCATGAGGCATTTCTAAATGATATTCTTCAAGAATCAATGGTTATATTTCATTCATTTAAAAGTAAAAAATTGATGTATCTATTGCAGATTGCACCTTTAACTGTATCTAATCTAAAGGCCTTGTCCAACACACTCAATCAATAAATGAAATGTATTAATAACGTTTTTACAGCAACAGCCTGACCCATGCCATGGCTAAAATCTGTGAGAGGCAACTGCTTGACCACGTTTGGCCCTTATGAATACATGATAACAACATGCTAATATAATGCTATTAGAACTACACAGGAAGAAGAGCAACATAATGTAAAATGTTACCAAATATGACTGCCCAATCCTCTAGTACTGTGCCCTCTGCCTCAGAAGGCCCAAACAGTGTGCATGACAGCATGTGCAAACATACAGCAAACCTACCACCTAACTAACATAACAGGGCCATAAGGCCACATGTCAATGGCAGACATGTCTTTTTAGAGTTTGAGTGCAGCCATGTTTTTCCTGACTGAAGATGCTGTACCTGCATGACACAGCAGTTTCCCTGAGTCAAACTATTAGGCGTACATTTCAAAGTGGTGTTTTTGGTTGGTAGCTAGGGAGTGGGGAACGATAAACTGTGTGTGAACACTTGTTAGAACAAATAATTGTAACCTAGCTAGACATGGGGAATCTATTCAGCATGTTCCATTCACCCAAACAGGTAGACTATTAAGTTAACGAGTGGCCATAATGTACTGTAGTCCTAGCTATAGAGCCTAATGTAGTGTATGTTTTCAATCTACTCTCTGAAATTCAATTCAACTCAAGCATCTAGGCCTACTTATCCCTTCAAATTACAAAATATTGTAAAATGGTGTGCCTATATATAAAGTCCATATGAGAGGCATAGATGTGGATTTTTTTCCTTGTATCAGTGGGAAAACTACATGATTGAGTAAATGAATAAACAAACAGTATATAGAGGCCTGCTATTCCTCCAGCTGTGGCCACTAAAACTTCATTGTACATCTATTACAGGCCTATGTCATCTCATTATGTTGAGCATAATGATGGTGCCCTTTTTTACTCACACATCATCAAGTCCCATCACATTGGACCTCTGTTTACATGTCTTCCGTTTAAAGTCACCTGCCTGTGTAACATACACAGGAATCTCTGGTTTAAACCATTTAGGGCCTAAGTGCACCTGAAATGTACCCAGAGTATGTTTTGATACACAAAAATAAAAAAAAACATTACACTGTCTTTGGATAACATCATGTCCATTACATAACGCAATTTATGGAATACCCTGTGGGCCAATTAAATCGGATCTCAATTTCACTAATACACACTTGCATAACAGTTGTTGCAATCTAGCTGATGATATGCAGAGCATATTACTGATGATGATGATGATAATGATGATGAATCGTAAACAGAAAGTGTTTAGGCCTCAACGTTCTCAGGGAGAATTCTGATGGAGAAGAGTTCTAGAGCTGAATAAACCACCTTCTTTCCACCACCTGCAGAATGCGCAAGCCCACAACAGCCTGCTCCCTGCAGCTAGCTTTTTCTTCATTTATTACACTGCATAAAACACATCTAGGCTGTATAACATAAGGGGGAAAAAACAGTATTCCAATGATATAGTCAACCATTTTAACGACATCGAATAATGTACATTGATGTTGATATAGGCTATGATAGACGTGACAACCAACCCAACAGTGATTTTGATCAAAATACATGATTAGCAGCCTCAGCGCAGCCGTATCCTTTTTCATTCTACGGAATGGGTGCTTTTGCTTACCTCCAGCGTTCGTATTTCTTTCTGTGTCAAGTCGTTAGATGTGGCACATTTGGTCCTCAATCCCTCCAAGCTGGAAATGCTTATGTCTATCATATTTTGCACCAACTCGCACTGCTGCAAGGCTTTTTGCAAACTCAGATGCTGCTCGTCGCTTTTTGTCATATTCTTCTCGTCCATTGCTTGCGAGCAGTGGTCGTTTTTTTATGTGTAACTTCAAAAAAGAATATACTCAGAAAATAAAGGTGGAAAAAACTCCATGTAATAAAACGCCAGCAAACGTGGTGGTATATTCTATTATGTACATTGGTTTACAGATGAGATGTGATCTATGTGAAAGGCGACTCCATTGCAATAGTCCTTGTATTTCCTGGTGGTGGTTGTTCATCAAGGTGTTTCTGATTGAACCTGGTACTGATGCTGAGAGCTATATCATCAAACACAATATGCAGATAGCGTAGGCTACCTCCATAACAGAAACAAAAATCAGAACACAACCGATCAAGCCTCAGCTAATAAATCCATTGAGCGTTGTTTATTCATTTCAAATAAAAAACCAACGCATCATAATAACATAAACGGATCCATTAAATTAAAGCATCGTCATATAATCATTTTAAAGGTGATGCTGTGTGGATTGGGTACAGGTACTCCCCGTCTCCCTTGCCAGCAGCTGCATCCCGGGTCGCTCCCACCACCACACCGACATGTTTCCAGTCAATCAAATCTACAGCAAGGGGATCGCATCGCCCACGGAAGCAGCGGGAGGAGAGGCACCACCGCCGAGTGATGCTGCGTGGGGGAGGAGTTATCGCGAGATTATGTGCATCAGTGCAGTGAGAGTGAGTTCACTGTTTGAACTCCGTTATCGATATGCTCCATCATCAGCTCCACATCAGGATTTTAACGTGTTATCAGGACTATTTACACATTTTGTTAAATTACAGCCTTATTCTAAAATGGATTAAGATTAGATCCCCTCACAAATCTACACACAATACCCGATATTGACAAATCAAAAGCATGTTTTATAAATAAAAAACGTAAATATCACATTTACACAAGTATTCAGACCCTTTACTCAGAATTTTGTTGAAGCATCTTTGAAAGCAATTACAGCCTCGAGTCTTCTTCAGCTATTTTCAGGTCCCCCCAGAGATGTTCAATCAGGTTCAAGTTCGGATTCTGGCTGGGACACTCAAGAACATTCAGAGACTTGTCCCGAAGCCACTCCCGCGTTGTCTTGGCTGTGCGCTTAGGGTCATTGTCCTGTTGGAAGGTGAACCTTCGCCCCAGTCTGAGGTCCTTAGTGCTCTGGAGCAGGTTTTCACCAAGGATCTCTCTGTACCCTTGCTCCGTTCATCTTTCCCTCGATCCTGACTAGTCTCCCAGTCCCTGCCGCTGAAAAACATCCCCACAGTAAGATGCTGCCACCACCATGCTTCACCATAGGGATGGTGCCAGGTTTTCTCCAGATGTGATGCTTGGCATTCAGGCCAAAGAGTTCAATCTTGGTTTCATCAGACCAGAGAATCTTGTTTCTCATATACGCAGAGTCTTTAGGTGACTTTTGGCAAACTCCAAGTAGGCTGTCATGTGCCTTTTACTGAGGAGTGGCTTCCGTCTGGCCACTCTACCATAAAAGCCAGATTGGTGGAGTGCTAGAGAGATGGTTGTCCTTCTGGAAGGTTCTCCCATCTCCACAGAGGAACTCTGGAGCTCTGTCAAAGTGACCATTGGGTTCTTGGTCACCTCCCTGACCAAGACCCTTTTCCCCCGATTGCTCAGTTTGGCTGGGAGGCCAGCTCTAGGAAGAGTCTTGGTGGTTCCAAATTTCTTCCATTTAAGAATGATGGAGGCCACTGTGTTCCTGGGGACCTTCAATGCTGCGAAACATTTTTGGTACCCTTCCCCAGATATGTGCCTAGACACAATCCTGCCTCGGAGCTCTACGGACAATTCCTTCGACCTCATGGCTTGGTTTTTGCTCTGACATGCACTGTCAACTGTGGGACCTTATATAGATACATGGGTGCCTTTCCAAATTATGTCCAATCAATTTAATTTATCACAGGTGGATGCCAATCAAGTTGTAGAAACATCTCAAGGATGATCAATGGAAACAGGATGCACCTGAGCTTAATTCTGAGTCTCATAGCAAAGGGTCTGAATACTTATGTAAATATTTTTTAAATTTTTATACATTTGCAAAAATGTCTTAACTGTTTTCACTTTGTCATTATGGGGTACTGTGTGTCATTATGGGGTATTGTGATGTCATTATGGGGTATTGTGATGTCATTATGGGGTTTTGTTTGTAGATTGATGAGGATTTTTTTTTATTTAATCAATTTTAGAATAAAGCTGTAACGTAAAAAAATGTGGAAAAAGTCAAGGAAGGGGTCTGAATACTTTTTTTGGTCATTTTTCAGAGAACAAAATTGGGATAATTTTAGACACATTTAGGCTATTCTGTTAACATGTGCCCTTTTAAGCCTACTTGTAGATATCTTGCCAGACTCACACACAGACATGCACACACACACACACACCACTAAAATAACCATAGCTACATGTGTTATGGTTGTATACTCCAAATGAACTGCAACAGTTGTCTGTCTGTCTAAATTAAATTACAGAACGCTGAATGACACTGAGTAGGCCGGGCCAACATCTCTCACGGAATTATAGCCTATTTTATGACAGCATTTTCTCTTCTATTGGTGGGGTGAAATAAACAGGGGAAAGATTTTGTGTTGTACCTGCGGGTCAACTTGAATGAGGCCGGTGGTGTGGAACCAGAGATTTTGGACATTTCCTCTGTGTCAACAGGCAGCATTATTGTGTCTCGCTGCTGGACTGAACAGGCTTGGTGCTTTGTGTGTCAAGACAGAATGAAAAATATAGCTGTTTGGCTTCTATAGGCTACACTGCACACAGATCCTATTCTAGAGTTCACTAGAAACACTGTACAGTCTATGTGTTGTACAGTGTGTGATCATAAGGCCAATAATGGCCAATCATAAGGGCTTATATACAGTGAGCCTCTTACAATACTCTGAGCCGCCTACAATATTCTGACAAAACCGACAATAAAACAACCATTCTCTTTGATGTGTTTTTGTGTCACTCAGTCGTGTCTCATTTACTGTAGACATCATATCTGACATGTTATAAGACTTGATTTAGGTTTTTATATATATATATATTTTTATATTAAAAACAACATTCATGTCACTCAGACTTTTTGATAAGCAGAGCATGTTTTCTAGGAAAGTGCTATTAGATGTATATTAGATGCTATTAGATGTAGATGCATGTATTTCCCAAGAGTCAGGTTTTTCCAAAATACTATTCTGATACCTACCTCTCTGTACAATCCAAATGGCACAGATTACTTATTTGTCCGAAAAATTTCAAAAAATCAACCGTGGGGGTTGCTTTTCACGTCAGGAAATCTTGAACTCTTAACTGGCCTCTGCCCAGTACCCTGTCCTGAACTTTAGACACTGTCACTAGCCGGCTACCACCTGGTACTCTACCCTGCTGCCCTATATTTTTATATATATATATTTTTACTTTATTTAACTAGGCAAACCAGTTAAGAACAATTTATTATTTACAATGACGACCTACCCGACACTGCGCCAATTGTGCACCGCCCTATGGGACTCCCAATCACAGCCGGTTGTGATACAACCTGGAATCAAACCAGGGTGTCTGTAGTAACACCTAAAGCACTGAGATGCAGTGACTTAGACCGCTGCGCCACTCGACAACCATGTAAATATTCATTGAACACTGGTCACTTTAATAATGTTTACATACTGTTTTACCCACTTCATATGTATATACTGTATTCTAGTCAAGGCTAATCCTATATAACTACTGCTGTACACACCATTTCTATTCACATACTGTCCATACTGTCTATACACACCATTCACATTCATATATTTATTTCTATTCCAGACTGGTATTGCTCGTTTTGATGTCTAATTTCTTTTTCTTACTTTTTGATTATGTGTGTATTATTGTATTGCTTGATATTGCAGCACTGTGGGAGCTCGAAACAAGCAATTCGCTGCACCTGCGATAACATCTGCAAAACTGCGTATACCACCGATAAACTTGGATTTGAACAGAGGGATTTATTTCTTAATTTTAGAAGCCTTTGTTTTGGCATTAGGGTAAATATATATTTAGAAATGACAAACAAACGACTGACTTGGTATCTGCCTTCGACAATCGTTATTGTGTAACTGAAAATGTATAAAATATGCCCTCTTGATATTACGCGGTCGTCACAAGTTACCACAGACACAAAGTCATAAATCCTGCCTAGTTCTACAATGTATCTTCAAATGTTTTAAACCCTAGCATTACCTTAACCACACTAATAGCCTTATACCTAAATTCAGACCAAAAAGCAACTTTTTATTTTCATGGGCCTTTACGATAAAGCTCATTTTAACTTTGTGGCTGTGCACTCTAGTGGAAACCACTTTTCAGTTGTGCGAAAGCGACGCCTGCTTCCGCTTTACTTCCGTATCCAGTCCCGTACAATCACATACTTAAATTGGTGAAAACGCGGTCATTTAAGATAGCTAGCTATATACATACTCTTATATTCGTGTTTGTGGGCGAACATAGTTCTACCGAAAGTATTTTATGAAGTCTTTCGACACACCTTAGTCTTACGACGCAATTTGCAGTTGCGACATCCATTTTTGGATTCATAAAATTATGCACCCATCGACTGTTGAATGTAACGTGTTTACTTCAAAAGCTTTTTTTAAACTACTTGCACATCATTTAAAACAATTCCGATAGTGGTCAGTCCTTGCGTCAGTCTATTAATTTGCGTGGTTATATCGACCCATACCCATCCTGCAGTTCTGTACTGAGGGGGTGGCCCTGTGGTTGCAACTGCGGATTGCCGCGTTTAAAGGCCTTTAGCAGAATAAATTCAACCACAAACACGAGTCATTGTATGGATTGATAAAACTGGTACACTAATAACATGAGGAGAACTTGTTTTTCCAAAGAAATCGTTTAATAGGTTCCATAAAGCCAAAATTGACACAAAAAATAATGTTGAGGATACAAACAGAAAGTACAAAGGTGGAATGTTACTGGGCAAGAGAACATGAACTTTTCACATGGTTTGGAAATGAATGGCCGACACACGTGGCTAAATTGAAAGACGCTCGAGCTAGCTAGCAAGCTAACTTAGCTAATTAAACACAGAATAGGACTACAAAAGTCATCCGGTCAACAACAACACGTGGACATTTCTTGAGGAGCGCATCTTTTAAATACAGCCAGCCAAGGGATGATCTTGAATCGGAGTTTTACTCGTGTGCAGCATAACGTTAACTGTTGTAGAGCTAGCAGTCTCTGTAGGATCCCCGGCCTAGAACGGTCTCCGTAGCCTTCCTGGGCCCAACCTATTGATTGTCCCTGTATCCGCCACCAGAGGAGTACCCGCCTCGGCCTCCACCGCTCCTGTATCCACCACCACCACCACCACCACCTCCGTATCCTCGGTCTTCTCCGCCATAGCTGCGGCCTCCTCCGCCACCACCGTAACTCCTCTCGCCTCCACCATATCCACCTCCACCGCCGTATCCACCACCACCTCGGGAACCTCTGTATCCACCGCCACCTCCACGACCTCCACCACCGCCCTGGCCTGCCTCGTTCACACGGATGGTTCTGCCGTCGAGAGACTGGCCGTTCATTGCATCCATAGCGTCCTTCGCATCCTCGGGATTGTCGTACTTCACGAAGCCGAATCCACGAGGCCTTCCTGTTTCTCTGTCCATGATGACATCACATTTAGAGATATTTCCATACTTTGAGAACGCTTCTGCAAGAGATTGCTCTGTGGTGTCGAAGCTCAGGCCACCGACGAAAAGTTTTCCTTCGTCGGACATGTTTCTTTGTCTTTTGCGGACTGAACAAGAAGAGCTGCTACTTGGAGAGGAACGTCGACGGAAAAGGAAATGGCAGCATGCCGCGAAATATTATAAAGAGTAATTTGACTCCGCCCACAGTAAAACAACGGATGCGATTGGTTGCAAACCTGCCGTAAACTGTGTATCGTAATGTAAAGCACGTTTTGTTGAAGTAAAGCGCGCCATTTGGATAATATATTGGTGAAAATTGGAGAACAAATTGAATCGATTCAAATGGCATCGATTGGCAAGATACCGTTGCAGTCAAGAAATTTGCCGTGGTAAATTGAGTCCACTAGCTAGCCGGTGTCAGCTAACTAACTAGCTTATTTCTTGCCAGCAAGTATGCTAACTAATTAACTAGCTAGCTAGCTACGTTAGCAGGCCTAATTAGCAGGCTTGCCAAACCTCAATCGTTGTGTTAATATGTTTCCCCTGCCTATACGGTGTAGCAAAGTGTTGTGATTTGTATTTTAGTTGCCTTGTTTGTTCGTGCATACCACCTCTTCCCTGCTTACAATGTAGCCACGCATGCGCGATGCTGTCTGACATTTTATATTTTTTATTTTAGGGTTGAGAAATACAGGCCACAGACCCTAGATGACTTGATTTCTCACAAGGACATATTAAGCACCAGTAAGTATATTTTTTTCAGTCTTTGAAACAACAGGGATGGAACTGCTGCTGTAGAAAACCTGACCCTTATCCATTCCAACAACAATTCATTTCAAATGTGAATTTTTTTCAAATAATGTTTTCATGCTCAAATGAACTATAGTTGTGTTTTTTGTTGTTGTTGCATGAGTGCATATGTAACAACATATTTGTCGGAACCAATCCTTTTCTCTTTTCAGTCCAGAAATTTATCAGTGAGGACAGGCTGCCGCATCTCTTGTTCTATGGACCCCCAGGCACAGGGAAAACATCTACTGTTCTAGCCTCTGCCAAGCAGCTCTACAAGGAGAAGGAGTTCAACGCTATGGTCCTGGAGGTACGTACCAACTCAGCCCTGAGATGTAGAATTATCAAAGACAAATGCTGTGCTCATTACACTGCACTTGAGGGTTGTCATGTTTTCCAGTGAGCAATATTGATTCTTAACATTCAATGTTAGTGTGCGGCATACATAACTGTTCTCGGGTGCATCAATAATGCATAAATTTATTTATTTGCAGCTTAATGCGTCAGACGACAGAGGTATCGATGTTGTACGAGGACCCATCCTGAGTTTTGCCAGCACCAGGACCATATTCAAGTATGACAATAATGAATAATACTTCAAAAGGTTCTGTTTCCTTGCAGTCACTGACAGGTTTGTATTTGTAGAGAAGTAGGTCTCTTATCTACCAGTAGTTTTTTCAGCGAGGGCAAGGAAACACAAAGGAGGATTGCAAGTACCCGTGTCCTTAGACAACCCTGACTGCAATTGACAAAATTAGTGTTTATTTATTTTTCTTTGTCTTCCAGGAAGGGTTTCAAGTTGGTGATACTGGACGAGGCTGATGCCATGACCCGGGATGCCCAGAATGCATTGCGGCGAGGTAACCATCTGTTTTGAGTTGTTCACCTGCTGTGTACCAACTGGCCAAATGAGCTGCCTGCGAGCTAACCAGTAATTCTCACTGATGAAAGGATCTGCTTACGGCAACATGGGACATGAGACAACAAGCAAATGTTAAATGCATTTGGGAGGGGTACCGCATATTAGCCTGATTATTTAGAATATTAATGTGCTACAATTGCTTGTAATAGATGTCATTGATTTAACAGTTCCCATTTTATATTCTACATTACAACATTTTAATGAGCATATGCCCACTGAACGTCAAATCATTGACATCCATTTCTCCCTGCCGGTCTCTACTCCTATTGCTACCTCTCTCTTCTCCCTCTACCTCTCTCTTCCTCTCCTACAGTCATTGAGAAGTACACAGAGAACACCAGGTTCTGTTTGATTTGTAACTACCTGTCTAAGATCATCCCAGCCCTGCAGTCTCGCTGCACCAGGTTCCGCTTCGGACCCCTGTCTCAGGACCAGATGATACCCAGGCTGGAGTTTGTTATCCAGCAGGAGAGGTGAGGGGCTCAGGAGTTAATGGGTCAAGGGAGGTGAGTGGGGCCTGTGGGTCAGGGGAGGTGAGTGGGGCCTGTGGGTCAGGGGAGGTGAGTGGGGGTCGGGGGCTTCAGATGGTAGATCACCGTGTTCCTCAAGGAATTTGGTACTGGCACTGACCCAGTATATAGCTTACATTCTTCTGATACATTATACTTTTTTTAAAATCTCTTATTTCTTCTGGGTTTTTAATGTTTTTTGTTATACTGTTTTTAAGGGCTTGCAAGTTAAGCATTTCACTGTACTTGTACATGTGAGAAATAAAACTTGAAACTTACTTGAGACTAATGTCTGCTGGGTTTTATTATTGCCTTTTAATCAGAGACGTATGTCTGCTCTTGTCCCTGCAGCATTGATGTAACTCCAGATGGAATGAAAGCTATTGTGACCCTATCATCAGGAGACATGAGAAGATCCCTCAACATACTGCAGGTACAGGAGTGCTACCAGTGTGTAGCTAAATGTGATTAATTGCATCACAGTGTTGCGTTTTTATTGCTGGTCTAAATGTATTGGCTAGTGGTGGGCACCAAAATCACTAATTCGATACTGCTCTTTAATTATTTGTTACTTATATTTCTTATTCTTATTTTTTTATGTTTTTTAACTGTATTGTTGATTAAGGGCTTGTAAGTAAGCATTTCACTGTAAGGTCTACCTACACCTGTTGTATTCAGTGCATGTGACAAGTAAAAATGTATTTGATATCGTTTGGTACACTATATATTACATGACTGTTCCTGTAGCCATTAAACTGACCTCACAGGCTAATAATTTAGCATACTTATTGGCCTGCTGAATAATTGTTTGTATTCAAACTGATTGTATTCAAACAGTTGATTGTATTCAACTGGTTAGGTAGGTTCAGGCCCCCTGAACATTCACACCAGGCACAATGGGCAGTCAACAAGCAGTTGTCTGAATTTCACAAAGCCTTGGAAGTTAACAGAAGATGAACACAGCTGCAATGTTATTGATTTAAAAAACGACATATCTATACTGAACAAATATATATAAACGCAACATGTAACCATTTCAAAGATTTTACTGAGTTACAATTCATATAAGGTAATCATTCAATTGAAATAAGTTAATTAGGCCCTAATCTATGGATTTCACATAACTGGGAATACAGTTATGCATCTGTTGGGGCGTGGATCAGAAAACCAGTCAGTATCTGGTGTGACCACCATTTGCCTCATGTAGTTCAACACATCTCCTTCACATAGAGTTGATCAGACTGTTGATTGTGGCCTATGGAATGTTGTCCCACTCCTCTTCAATGGCTGTGCAAAGTTGCTGGATATTGGTGGGAACAGGAACACGCTGTCGTACACATCCCAAACATGCTCAATGGGTGACGTCTGGTGAGTATGCAGGCCATGGAAGAACTGGGACATTATCAGCTTCTAGGAATTGTGTACAGATCCTTGTGACATTGGGCCGTGTATTATCATGCTGAAACATGAGGTGAGGCCGGCGGATGAATGGCACGACAATGGGCCTCAGGATCTCATCACGGTATCTCTGTGCATTCAAATTGCCATCGATAAAATGTAATTGTGTTCGTTGTCCGCAGCATATGCATTGCCATACCACAACCCCACTGCCACCATGGGGCACTCTGTTTAGAACGTTGACATCAGCAAACCACTCGCCCACACGATGCCATACAAGAGTCTGCGGTTGTGAGGCCAGAATGGACGTACTGCCAAATTCTCTTAAACAAAGTTTGGGCAGCTAATGTTAGAGAAATTAACTTTAAATTATCTGGTAACAGCTCTGGTGGACATTCCTGCAGTCAGCATGCCAATTGCATCCACCCTCAACTTGAGACATCTGTGGCATTGTGTTGTCTGACACAACTGCACATTTGAGGCCTTTTATTGTCCCCAGCACAAGTTGCACCTGTGTAATGATCATGCTGTTTAATCAACTTCTTGATATGCCACATCTGTCAGGTTGATGGATATCTTGGCAAAGGAGAAATGCTCACTATCAGGGATGTAAACTAATTTGTGCACAAAATTTGAGATAAATAAGCTTTTTGTGTGGATGGACAATTTCTGGGTTCTTTTATTTCAGATCATGGAAAATGGGACCAACACTTTACATGTTGCGTTTTATATTTTGTTTCCGTGTATATTGTTTAAAAAAACCTGCAACTGATATGGATTTTCCTTATCGGTGCCCAGATTCTGAGTACACTCCTTATGGTTGATTTTCTTTTTGTTATTTCTAATGACTGACTGATTCCTTTCCCGTGTATTTCTCAGAGCACCAGCATGGCGTATGGGAAGGTCACCGAGGATAATGTGTACACCTGCACTGGTCACCCACTACGATCCGATATCGCCAACATCCTGGACTGGTCCCTAAACAAGGACTTCACTTCCGCTTACAACCGTATCCTTTATTCTCTCCCACAACCATGTGTATTTCAACGATATCTATTACTACAAGTTATGTTTAGCCTACTCTTTTCAACAACCAAATGGCTCGCCCCCCCCCCTCCCGCACAATGGTTTATGTATTGCCAAAGCAGCTCTTTCAAATAAAACAATATCGCCAATGTATGATGTCTACATACAGTACTGCAGTATCTAGAAATGGCTAAATAGCCATCTCAAATTAGCATAATATCTCCAATATGTGGTATATGAGGACAACTTGTACTCTGTGGTGTCGACCTCTTCTAGGAAGTGGCTCTGAATGCCTTGGGGCGGTGTATTTTGCAGGGATGTTATTAGGGCGGTATAGAAAGATCATTTCATTGATGTAGCCTATGAATAGAGGATCGTGTCAGAAAAGCACAAATTCCTGATTTAATCAGGAAGAATCTCACCCCTTTATGGGATCAGGACAAAAAGACATCTGAAAGTTGACTAGGTGATGATACTGTATGTCAGTTTCCGGGTATGTATGGATATATAGAGGATCATGTCAGAATATCATGAATTCCTGGAATTCTACTGAAGGACAAATCCCATCTTTGATATTGAGAGATGTTCCTTAGCTTCTGATCCACAGAGATTCTCCAGCTGAAGACGCTGAAAGGCCTAGCCCTGCATGACATCCTGACTGAAGTCCACCTACTGATCCACAGAGGTAAGGACTGGACTGGAGGCAGTAAACCTGTACATTGCTGTGGTTCTAGAGATGTCCATACTGTATGGGATGGGTATTTCCATTGAATGCATCACAGGTACAATCACTGTATCCCCAAAGTCTGAAGTTGTATTTCTGAAAATGTGTTAATTGTCGGGGTCTTTTAATGTGTGAATTATATACTAGATTATGGACTTAAAAAAAAAAAGATTGTCTGGCTGGGCAGGGCCATACTTACTTTTATCTATCTATCTATAGTTGATAGATCTATTCTAAACCGACTCCATACAGCACATTATATGAGAGGCGAGCTACTAGGAGAGCGAACTGCATAGTGATGTTTTCTTCCTCTGGTTTCCCGGGAGACCCCTCGCGGTTGCCATGGCTGCCAGTGTTCTCATTGTAGAATAAATGGCTTGCCAGTGTTAAGTGTGGCACGTATCACTACTGCAACGTTTTAGCCTGACAGTGAATGCCTGTTTTCTTATTTCTGAAGTTATGTGTTTCTGTTCTCACTAAGCTGTCTTGGCAGATTCATCAGGCGTTACCATAGAGGGCCTGTGAATTATAGCATTGATACCTTTTATGATGCAATGATATATTTTTTGAGGGATTTGGTTCACTTCTGTGCCGTATATTAGAGACGTCACTCCTTATATAACTGTAAAATGATACAGAATAGAGGAATGGGGTTTACTGAATGGAATACAGAAATTGGATAGTGATTTTTAGCAACGCATTCAGCTACCTGAAGGTAATGCTAGAGAAGCACAGATGCAAAACTTGGCAAAAGGAGCATGCAGAGGCCTAGATTTAAAAGGAGCATGCAGAGGCCTAGATTTAAAAGGTGCATGCAGAGGCCTAGATTTAAAAGGTGCATGCAGAGGCCTAGATTTAAAAGGTGCATGCAGAGGCCTAGATTTAAAAGGTGCATGCAGAGGCCTAGATTTAAAAGGAGCATGCAGAGGCCTAGATTTAAAAGGAGCATGCAGAGGCCTAGATTTAAAAGGTGCATGCAGAGGCCTAGATTTAAAAGGAGCATGCAGAGGCCTAGATTTAAAAGGAGCATGCAGAGGCCTAGATTTAAGGAGTTGGAGGGAATTGCTTGTCTGTGGTACTTCATCAAATCTAATGATCTATTAGCACTAAAAACTGCAGTTAATTTATCAATACGTGGAATAATGAGTTTGCCGCCAATGCATTCGAAGACAGTAATGCAAGCAGCTTGTATACTTATCTGTGTTAAAGTCTGATTGGCCAAGCTTTAGTTCAGTCACGCCCACTTGAGTCCAAGTGTGAAAGAAGGTTTGGCTGAGTTAGTTATGTACATAATTCTTTATGAACAGAACCTGTCTACTTTCTTTGTGCAGTCACAAAACCTGTTTCAATGTTCGTCATTTCCTTGCAGTTCTGTAAATACTAACATTTACATGTTAATAATCTGAAATTCATGACACAAAGCAAAGTGAAAGCCATACTGTAGCATAATTAAACAATCAAATTGGGACCACTGGAAATCAGAGATACTCCTCGACACTATCCTTTGGTAAAAAATAATTTTAAGGTTTTTGTAAATTTGAGTGTCTTCACTGTAGCAGTCCGGTCCCAGGGCCTACTCTCTGCAACATCTCTTTGTTGTGTGAACGTGAATGGCCTTCCATTGATTGGGAACCATTTGGGGCTGCCTCCACCAATGCTAATTCCTTTGACATTCAAACTGCAGCCATTTGACGGTAGTCTGTAATCTCGGTAGTCTGTAATCTCGTTTTGAAAAGGAGGAAGATGAGGAAGAAGGCTTGCTTCTTAGCTGGGTGACTTCCTGGTGTGAGGGGAAGCCATTGAAGAACAATGGGGGTCTTTCTCCCCCATGGAGAGGTGTCTCCTTTCCTCCCCCATGGAGAGGTGTCTCCTTTCGTGGGGGGGTCGACTCCGCGCTAAGATCAAAGTCACGGCGTTACACCAGTTCATTCTATGGTGCATGTTTTGAGAGATTTTTACACTTTTATGCTGTATAATAACTGTGTTTGTTTTCTTACAGTGGACTTCCCTCCTGCCATTCGGATGGGCTTGCTTATCAAGTTGGCAGACATTGAGTAAGTGCTCATATCTTCAGTATGGTGGTTATATACCCATCAAATTGTATACCTTACTCATCGTAAGTCCCTCTGGATAACAGCGTATGCTGAATGATTTAAATGTAAATTAAGATTACTAATTTGGTACACTTATTTTGATGTGTTTTTTTTTCTTCTAGGTACCGGCTGGCCTCTGGAACTAGTGAGAAGATCCAATTGAGTTCGATGGTGGCGGCTTTCCAGGCAGTGAGAGACATCGTGGTCAATGAGGCCGCCTAGACCAGTAGTCCTCAGTCACAAACGTCTAGTACACATAGGTCACCTACCATGGTCCTGGAGAGCTACAGGGTGTGCAGGCTTTTATTCCAGCCCAGCACTAACACACCTGATGTAATTTGTACATTGCTGGTCAAGACCATGGTTAGTTGAGTTAGTGCTAACTGAATTAAAGGCTTTCATACCCTTTTGTTCACAAAAGAAAAGACATTTCACTCAAGACTAACTTCATAAAAACATGCTTCTCTGCTCAATATTCCTGTCTGTATTTACATTTTGATATTGATTGTCAAATAAAATGGTTTCTTATGTAATCAGGTGTCTTTTTGTATGCTGTGTACGAGAGTCACGGAATAAGGTTTCAGTAGACCAATTTACTGTACACAATGCAAGCTTTAGATTTACTCTCAGTAAATGTACACATTTAAATAACAAAATACACACTATAGTAGTTATCATACAATATACCTCTAGCACAAAAATATAGATTAGTTCTTGATCGTAATTGTATTACATTGATGTAAATTAACCTGAATAATGTTAGGATTCAAGACTTAAGAGTTCAGTTGCATGTTTGAGTCACTTAACTATTTGCATCCATTTGCATTAGCATTTTGACATCCTGAGAGATTTCTTTGGACAAATAGCTGATCAGACATGACTGATTTTTGTCTAAACCACAAAGTAGAACCCTTGCCTTCACCTATCCAACCATTGTTAGATCAACTCTAACTTCAGAGAAGATCGGAATGAAAGATGCATCACCTCAGGGCCCTAGAAAGTCCCGTCACTTCTGTCATACAATATTCCCACGATTTTGTTATACTATCCAAATGGAGGCAAATAATAAGCTTTCCTCCCTTGACTGTGCTATCATTAGTTATTCAATACTTCCAAATAACTCATACATTTCAAATGGATGCCAATAATCCAGGCTGCATCACATCCGGCCATGATTGGGAGTCCCATAGGGCGGTGCACAATTGGCCCAGCGTCGTCCGTCATTGTAAATAAGAATTTGTTCTTAACTGACTTGCCTGGTTAAATAAAGGTTAAAATAAATAAATATGCTCTCCCTTGACTGTGCTATCATTAGTCAATATTTCAAAACAACTCAAATTAATTTAAAATGGAGGCCAATAAGTATTCTCTCTTTATTCCTGAACTCATATACATTTTTCCTTGTCTGAGGAGCTTTGTGCTTTGGAGCAGTCCGGCATGTTGAGTCATGGGGTCTAACTTTGTCAAACCAGGATGCCACCATGCTGCAGTCTGATGAGACACGACAGCGGCTGACCCGGTCCTTGTGACCAGTGAGGACAGCGGCTGACCCGGTCCTTGTGGCCAGTGAGGACAGGGGCTGACCCGGTCCTTGTGGCCAGTGAGGACAGGGGCTGACCCGGTCCTTGTGGCCAGTGAGGACAGTGGCTGATCCAGTCCTTGTGGCCAGTGGCTGACCCAGTCCTTGTGGCCAGTAAGGACAGTGGCTGATCCAGTCCTTGTGGCCAGTGGCTGACCCGGTCCTTGTGGCCAGTGAGGACAGTGGCTGATCCAGTCCTTGTGGCCAGTGAGGACAGTGGCTGACCCAGTCCTTGTGGCCAGTGAGGACAGTGGCTGATCCAATCCTTGTAGCCAGTGAGGACAGTGGCTGATCCAGTCCTTGTGGCCAGTGAGGACAGTGGCTGATCCAGTCCTTGTGGCCAGTGGCTGATCCAGTCCTTGTGGCCAGTGGCTGACCCAGTCCTTGTGGCCAGTGGCTGACCCAGTCCTTGTGGCCAGTGAGGACAGTGGCTGATCCAGTCCTTGTGGCCAGTGAGGTCAGTGGCTGATCCAGTCCTTGTGGCCAGTGAGGACAGTGGCTGACCCAGTCCTTGTGGCCAGTGAGGACAGTGGCTGATCCAGTCCTTGTGGCCAGTGAGGACAGTGGCTGATCCAGTCCTTGTAGCCAGTGACGACGTGGCTATTTATGACTTATGGAAGGCAGAGAAGCAGGTAAGTATACAGCAGTTCAAGATTATTTCCATGTGCAATAAAAAATATCCATGAATTTAGATAGACAGAGAAAAGCTCTTTGGATTAATATATATTTTTGATATATAAAAATGGCTGACCTTGTGGGTTAAATGCCATATCCTTAAGGTGTTACCTCCAGTGGAAGATACCAGGGTGAGCTTCGGTTAGGAGTGAAATAAACACAGCTTGAAGGAACATTCATAAATATTTAGTTATCAATCTTTACACAATTATATGATAATCTATTCAAAATAAGGGTTAAATGAAAAGTGCTATCATCAAATGAAACATTAGCCTTGACTCCATAACAAACACAGCAAGATGTCCCACCAGTTGCACCATCCCATATCTTGATGACTCCGTTGTCTAGTGGCCAGAAGTAGTCTGGTTGATTCTCTCTCATTGGAGGCTGCTTTATCGCCAGGTGTTGGTGTCTTTGATGGACGGGGTCCAAACGTCAGACCCCACACTGTCTGATCACAGTTCGGGCTCTTGTCCTGTCTGTTGCTCTCCGGGGGAATATCAACCTTGTTGACTCTATACAGACAATTAAGCATTATTGACAGTAAACTAAAACAATTATTTTTTAAATCTCCAGAGGTGTTGATGAACATCATCAATACTTTCAAATCAGGAAGGAGGAGAGGAAGCAATGGAGCATGGGAGGAGGAGAGGAAGGAATATTTACAGGCCTGTCTTTAAAGTCCATACATGCATACCCTACTGAAGCAGCCAGGCGACCACCAGTGGTGGAAAAGGTACCCAATTGTCATACTTGAGTAAAAGTAAAGATGACTCAAGTAAAAGTGAAAGTCACCCAGTAAAATACTACTTGAGTAAGTCTAAAAGTATGTGTACATTTTTGTATGTACGTAAATGAAATTGCTAAAATATACTTAAGCATCAAAAGTAAAAGTATAAATCATTTCAAATTCCTTATATTAAGCAAACCAGTAGCCAGTATTTTCTTGTTTTTTTTTTTTAATTCACGGTTAGCCAGGGGCACACTCAAACACAGACATAATTTACAAACGAAGCATGTGTGTTTAGTGAGTCTGCCAGATCAGAAGCAGTAGGGATGACCAGGGATATTCTCTTGATAAAAGCGTGAACTGTCCTGCAAACCATTCCAAATGTTACGAGTATTTTTGCGTGTCAGGGAAACTGTGGAATAAAAAGTACATTATTTTCATTAGGAATGTAGAAGTAAAAGTTGTCAAAAATATAAATAGTCAAGTAAAGTACAGATACCCCAAAAAACGTCTTAAGTAGTACTTTTACAGAAGTACTTTACACCACTGGCGTCCACCCACACTATCCCGTGTCTCATAGATCATGTGAACTGGAATTGAGGGTGGGCGGATCTCAGCTCCAATATCTACCATGTTGTGTTGCTACCATGCTGTGTGTTCATGTCATGCTATATTGTTGTTTTAGGTCTCTCCTTATGTAGTGTTGTGGTGTCTCTCTTGTCGTGATGTGTGTTTTGTCCTATATTTTTATTTTTAATCCCTGCCCCCGTCCCCGTAGGAGCCCTTTTGCCTTCTGGTAGCCCGTCATTGTAAATAATCATTTGTTTTTAACTGACTTCCTGGTTATCTAACAATGCCTTCCAGTCAATAATCCCATGTTAAAATTCCATTCCGAGAAGAAAACAGAGCGCCTATCGTGTCTTTAGATCACCAAATGATGTAAAATAGCCTAATTGTTGTTGTTTTATTGCGTGTTTTTGAGTAAAAGGAGAAGAATTAATCTGATTTCCTGTACAGTACAGATTTCCTGATTGGCTACCTTGCCACATGTGCTCTTGTTTTCTATTACGTAAAATGGATTTGTCCCTGATTTGTTCAATCTACAGTGAACATTTTTAAAGAGTTATCTATCTTGATTTCGGCTATCGGATAGGATTAAATGCATAGAAATATAATGAATAGAACAAGTGTCCCCATTCAAATCCCTTGCTATGTTGCCATTACTTTTCCAGTGATTTTTTGTTGTCGACATTTAGAAAGTTCGCATAAAAAATAGATGCGACAATTGCCTGCTAGGTTGCGTTATATCTTCTTGTGTCAACCAAACCGTAGTGACGTCACTCACACCCTAAACATGTTTTCACAAAAACCTAGTGTGGAATACAAATTGTAGTGGCTGAAGTGTTTCCATTACCCATTTAGGTAAATTACGCATTAATAAATTGGCGACAGCCTGTATGTCCTCCCACCTATCTGTTTCATGTTGCCCGCGAAAGCCACAACGCAATAATAACTGACTCATATATTTCTGGGACGAGTGCCAAAGCATCGCCACGGTCTGCGCACATGTACATCTGAAGTAATCGGATAGTGAAACTTGCCAGCCAACCAGAAAAGCAAGGCGTTCCTGAAAGTCAGGACAATCTTTGTCCTGTAAAGAAACATTTTTATAGCAAAAAAAAAAAACGATTTTGCAAACAGTAAGCATTTAGTTACATCCAGGCTGTATTACATCCGGCCGTGATTGGGAGTCCCATAGGGCGGAGCACAATTGGCCCAATTGGTTTGGCCGGGGTAGGCACTCATTGTAAATAAGAATTTGTTCTTAACTGACTTGCCTAGTTAAATAAAGGTTAAATATAAATACATTAAAAAAATATATGTGGAGTAGAGCTTTATAGTTACGTGATGACGTCACGTGCCCTGCGTATCTTCAAAAATGAATCGTCAAATCATTTATTCGGAAAAACACAGCTTCCATCATTTGTCGTGTTAATAAAGTAAAAAAAAAAGAAGAAAATACTCCCGTCGAACGAATACAAATGTTGTCAATCTAGAACATTTCTTCTATAGCTGCGTTTCCATTAAACATGTTGCAATGGTTTAATTATATATATATAAAAAAAAAACATTGCTTGTCTAATAAACCTGGGTCAACGGAACCTGCCTACTGATTCGTCCGTTCTATTTCTATGGATGTATCCTATCAAAATCATAAAAAAATAAAAACTAGGCCCTGATAAGCCTACACATTCCAACGTGTAAATTGTATATAAAAACAAAAGAGAGAACTACATCCTTGCCTTTGCTTAAAAAAAAAAAACTTGTTTAATTTTGTGTTTGAATAATACAAAATGTTATATTATTGTCAAATATGTAATTTAATGAGGTAAATGGCAACAATTCATTGAAATAACCATGTTAAGTATCACTTAAGCTAAAACAAAACAAAGGTAAAATGGATGGTAAAAAGCAAACCTATATACTGTATCTACATACTGTACAAACCAACCACCAATCATTACACAAAAAAAAACTGTTTTCTAAAAGTCTTACAACACCTAAAATGTGACAAGTTCATCTATATCTCTATCTTCCAGCTGTAATGGATGTTCAAGAATTTCTGCATCTTCATGGTCAACTGAAAAAGAGATTGGTTACAGATTTGTTATAGTTGCATCTACAGTATAAGGTCAATACAAAACAGCAACAGAACAGTTATATTTTAGTAATTTAGCAGATTCTTATCCAGAGCGACTTTTACGAGCAATTAGGGTGAAGTTCCTTGCTCAAGGGCACAGACAGATTTTTCATCTAGTCGGCTCTGGGATTCGAACCTAGTGCTCTTAACCGCTAGGCTACCTGCCGCCCAGTTACAGTTCTATCCACTGTATATTACGGATACATGTGCAAATACAACATTGCAACATTATTAATAGTGTCACATTTAATATCAACTACACATTTGGAAAACAACTAATATACAGCCAATACCCAAGTGGGAAATCCCCCCCTCCTCCCTCTACAACTTAGAAGCAAAAAATCATTCCTTACTGGATGGTATTGTGTGTATCTCTACAAGTGTAGTGTTGTGTCCGTTGGTCAGAGGCAGAGGTGGCAGTCTGGGTATAGCTTCATGAAACACCTCCTCTTCGTCTGCCTCTACCAGGCTCAACACATCTCTCTCCTCCATTTGCTCAAATCCATTACCTGCAATAAAAAAAAACGTACATTTAGATTTCAAAGTAGGTAGTTAGTATTTGCATATATCTTTTAGCAATTCTGTAACTTCACAAGTCAGTTATCATCAAAGTATATATTATATTATCTTAGGTGATGGGAGTCATATTATCCATTCCCTTTCATGAAATTATACAAAAATAACCAGGGGTACAACTTTGGTTTTAGGGGGGGCATAACTATTATTTTTAGTTATGTCCCCCCCCCCCGTCCCCAGTGAAAGTTGCACCCCTGAAAATAATAAAGGCAGATAATCTGATATGACACGGGCAGTTACAAAATTGAAGCCCTATCAACAAAAGGGACATTATAACGCATGGGGAAAAGATCTTACCCAGGCATATTCGGTCACGGTTGGAGTATATTGTTTTAGCAATAACAATCCCAGATCCAACTATCAAAATAGCTATGAATATCCCTATGATTGCTCCAGTGTATTGAGAGGTGGCTGTGGAAACAAAACAACATTAGACATGATTGATTAAGTAAAAAAAGTTAGGTCACTAAAGAGAAATGAATGTACAATAATCTAAGAAGTCTTGTTAGAAGCTAACAGGGAGAGGCAACAGGTTTAACGACATTCCAGGGAAGGTGTTGCCTTGCTCTCTTTCTGCACCTGTATGATCATCAACATATATTATCACAAGGACCAGATGGAGTCTGCAGAGATATCCAATCTGTAAACACACACCTCTCTGAACTAACCTTTAACTGTTAAATAGATCTCCAACTCGCGGACCATCAGTGGGTTCTCGCTCCTGCAGAAGTAGAAGCCCTCGTCCTGCTTGGTGATGTTGACTATAGTGAGGGTGAAGGTGGGGCCCTGCTCTGACAGGACGTACTTAGGGCTGGAGACCACGTCCTCCTGCTGGGCTGTCCTCTGCCAGCTGGTGAGGGCTGGAGGCAGGGAGCTGGACTCTGTACATATTAATGTCACGTTGGTTCCTTCTACCGCTGTGACTAGTGGTTCCCCTTCAGGATAGGGGGACTCTAGGGGATGAGGAGGGAGACAGGGGTTTAGACTGGGTTAGTGATAGATACACATCTAGCTAGATATCCTTCTATACAGGTATGCACACAATCACACAAACTGCGTTGGGTGTGACATGGGAAAAGTATAGCCTGTTAAGAGGTGTAGGTAACACATTATTTTTGTTCTTCCTCATTGTTTGAGTCATCTTGCCTGGTGCTCAGAAACACTGATAAATGACTTCAAAATATCTCGCCTTTCTGGAATCACAAAGACAGCTCCCTCCTTTGCAGGTTTCTTTTGGAATCAGACCAGGTGTGCCACAGCCACTGGGTGTTTCACACATTACTAATATTCTATGAGCTTTGTACAGTTGTGGAAACCATTCAGTTGGTTTAAAGCTGAAAGTAAATAAGAGACAGATGAGATGTCTCTTTTATTAATTACCCAACATCATCATATCAATAAATTGGCCAATGGTAGGGTGTCCCAATAAAGCACCCTGAACTGAAAGGGGATACCTAGTCAGTTGTACAACTGAAAGGAAAGGGGGATACCTAGTCAGTTGCACAACTGAAAGGGAAAGGGGGATACCTAGTCAGTTGTACAACTGAAAGGAAAGGGGGATACCTAGACAGTTGTACAACTGAAAGGAAAGGGGGATACCTAGTCAGTTGCACAACTGAAAGGGAAAGGGGGATACCTAGTCAGTTGCACAACTGAAAGGAAAGGGGGATACCTAGTCAGTTGCACAACTGAAAGGGAAAGGGGGATACCTAGTCAGTTGCACAACTGAAAGGAAAGGGGGATACCTAGTCAGTTGCACAACTGAAAGGGAAAGGGGGATACCTAGTCAGTTGCACAACTGAAAGGAAAGGGGGATACCTAGTCAGTTGCACAACTGAAAGGGAAAGGGGGATACCTAGTCAGTTGTACAACTGAAAGAGAAAGGGGGATACCTAGTCAGTTGTACAACTGAAAGAGAAAGGGGGATACCTAGTCAGTTGTACAACTGAAAGGAAAGGGGGATACCTAGTCATTTGCACAACTGAAAGAGAAAGGGAGATACCTAGTCAGTTGCACAACTGAAAGGGGGATACCTAGTCAGTTGCACAACTGAAAGGGGGATACCTAGTCAGTTGCACAATTGAATGCAGAACTGATATTGACACGTTTCGATGCATCTATGTACAGTTGCAATATAGAAACCATAAAGCTGAATGCAAACAAAAGGCATATCAGATGTTGGCTGGGGTGCGTCCCAAATGCGTCCCAAATGGCACCCTATTGCCTATATAGTACACTTATTTACCTATGGGTCCTGTTCAAAAGTAGTGCACTATATAGGGAAGTGTTCCATTCAGGACGCACTCTACGTTTGCAGTCATCTCTCACTTACTCAGGGTGAAGGAGCAGAACTTCTCCTCTCCTGGACTGATCGTAGGGTGATGCCCATTACACTTCAGCATCTGCCCATCGAACAACAACGACCTGTTCAGATTCACCACCAGATTATCGGTCTCCTCCGACTCCATCAGTTGTCCAGCCACCTAAGAGAACCACAAAGGAAATAATTGAGGATAACACACACACACAAAAAAACGAACTTATTTTAAAAGCATGGTATCCAATTAAATTGTGTTTTAACCCCACCAAAACAAACACCTGCTTCCCATGGCACCCTGAGTTCTGATGCTTCTCCCCCCAGAATAACGTGGGAGAGGGGTAGCCTCCAAACCAGCTACAGCTGAACTGGACATGGGACGGATCCTTCCCTGCATTCCACACGCACTCTGGGTGCCTCTCTGGGGAATCTAAAGGAGAAAGATGGATGCTCTTTACAGTATAGAATTGATGAGGTATTTGGGTTATTACACAACAATAAGATATGTACACAAGTCATTTGAACAAGCACCACTGGCCACTGTATCTGATAGGTATCTATTAAGAGCTTCGGATATATACCGATATTCAAATTGTCACCAATCCCCGAGCAACCACTATCAGAGACCATTAAGTCTGTTTCCCTTATAGTCACCTACAGTATACAAGCAGCTCTGTGCTCCAGCCAGCAGCCTTCTGGGAGATTGAGTTCTGGGCTCTGCAGCTGTAGTTCCCCTGAGCTGTGGGCTGAACATCCTCTATCCTGAAGTCCAGCCATGACCCACTGCCCACCGCCAGAGAGTCGTTACTGGACGCCACACCCTGAAACCCCCAGGACAGGCTCTGGGAGGGGTAGGACAAGCTGGAGCAGTTGAATGACACCGTGGAACCCCTGACAACAAAGAGAGTTCCGTTGGAAAGAGGCGTGGCTGGCTGGATGTCTATGATGCTATTGTCAGGACCACCTGCAAGAAGTAAACATGAGATACTTTACAATAGTGTTGCCAAAGAAGGCAGACACTTTCCACTTGAAAACAGTCCTCACAGCATACAACAATCAAGCCTTGTTACAACCAAAGGCACCCATCTTTCATTATTGAGCAATGTGGACTGATTCCATAACATACACAACGTTTGTAAAAATATACAGTCCCATACCATCCATCCATCATATACTACATAATGGTCAAGGAACCCCTCTGATCATGATAGTTCAAATGCCTACAAGACACATAGGCTACTACAGCATGTGCTATGAAACCAGCCCCAGCACCAAATCATCCGGAATAACCAGTTTCAAGGCAATAATTGTTCAAAATAGTATCTAGGGCAACTGACCAAGATACCAGTACAGTATCTGCAAGTCATTATATGAAGGACATCAACACACATTGTTATGATAGAACACAGATACTTACTGACTATTTGCAATGTGAGACTTGTTTGAGTTTTGTTCTCATGGGGTAAAGAATCACAGAGATATGTCCCCTCATCTGATAGATTTACTCCGTTGATGTACAAGCTTTGATTGTACAGTATGGTCAGGTGCCCTTCACTTGAGGATATTGGAATTATAATGGAATGATTGCGTTCAATGGTAAACTGTCCATTCTTCATCCATCGCGTGAATGAGGGGGTCACATTGGTCGCAGTGTTCCAACACGGAAGTATAATATTCTCTCCCAGTGTTCCAGCTACAGCAGTTTCATCTGAGCGCCCATTTGCTGCAACTTTCATAAAAACAATGAGCACGATAATTTAAGACAAGAGACACGATTCAACAAATAGGCTATAAAAGTGAACAGTAGGCTACATAGATCAAAACGTCAGACCTAATATATAACTAATTTCACTGTATAGGCTAAAAACAATGGATTATGTTTCATAAACATGTCACAAGTGGACACTCACCGGTCTGATGCATGACCTGAAGAAAAATTGCAACTGCGAAGGCATTCATAATTATTCCTCCTACTGTATAGCATATATACTCTGATTTATAGTTAGACAAATGCTTTGGTTGCCAACCTCTGTCTGACTACCTGTTGTGCATGCGGTGACACCTCTACACCTGGTTTACATAACACTGGTTAGAGTAATTAATATAGGAATTATGAGCCACTATAATTCAATATTTTTCTTCTCCATGGAACTGCCACATGCTATAATTTTTCAGCCATTTGGCTACCTGGCTGTTTACTCGCGCGTGTTTATCCGGAAACTTCAAACCACACCCAACACTTACCTTCTTAAAGGTGCAGCAGGGGATTTCTAGTTTATTGACAGTTGATACCGCTGTCACCGCGCTGATCGACGAAGCGTGTTACCCAAGTTCACTGAGAAGGTGACAGACAGCCTATTATCTCTTTCTCTATAGTGATATCTAACTCAGGGAAAACTAACACAAAAGTGTCTGAAATGTAGGTAATTTATATATATATTTTTTTAATCTTAAAGACACAATGTAGCTTTATCAGCAAAACGTGACAATTCGAGTAGGAGTGGGCCTTGGTAATGAAAAGAACATTCTAGAAAGACAAATTCGGGTCATTGGGCAGTAAAGTGAGGGATTGACAGAACCTTAGGCCAATCACAAGTGCTAACTGTAGAGCTAGACGTACTGTGATTGGCCTAAACGCAATGCATAGTCCGGACTCCGGGCCCTGCCTGTGCCTGCCCCCTTGTGTTTTTGTGCAGTATAAGTCAAAGAAGGTCCTGTTTTCAGCTCTCCGGAATCAGTCAAAATGCCGGTAGATTTAAGCCAGTGGACAGGGAATCTTGCACTAACAGAGGTGGATGAGAAGCCTGCACAGACCCTCCATGTCAAGTATGGCTCTCTTGAAATCGACGAGTTGGGCAAAGTGCTCACGCCAACACAGGTACTGTCAAAGCTGAACGCTAACGACTTAACGAATATTTATTTTAGAACTAAACCAAGATAGACCATGCCTATCTTTTCCAACGGGACCAAACGAGTCAAAGTGGGCAGAACAAGCAAATAAACAAAAGGAATATTCAGAAATTAACATTGTGTAGCTGTGATAACTGCAGAAACTACAACGCCTTTTTGTTTGTGCCACACTCGTTTATTTTACAATTGTGTTCTGTGAGCAATGCCCTAGATTTGTTTATGCCGACTCCATTAAAAAGTCATCTCTATCCCCATGATCAGTCAACAAAACAACTAATCGTGTTTGGTTTATATTCTTTAGTTGCTGACCGTTCTCCAACACTGTGGTGTACACTGTAAGAATGAGTTACTCGCCGTTGCATCAGCGTTCATCTTTGACATAATAACTAACGAGTTAGCGGATCTTTTTTTAAATAACTAAACCAAGATAGACCATGCCTGTCGTTTCCAATGGGACCAAACGAGTCATAGTGGGCAGAACAAGGACGTGGGCAGAGCCAAACATGAGCTAGCGAGATCCTATTGGCGCGTTCCAGCCTGTATCTGCGCCGCCTATCTGAGATCCGCCTGTGCAATAACTGAATTCGCCTTTGCACTCCTAAAAGCGATTAGAAAATAAATATATCTCACACACAAATACTTTTGGAAAGGGTAAAGTCTACAAAACTTAGTCCACTCTGTTCATAACATATTATAGTTTTGGGGACAAATGTTTAATCGTTGAGAAAATGCGCAGAATGTCACCCAAAATCCATATCGTTCCATCTTCTCCGGCCAGTGTGCTTCTTCTCACTACATATTTGGTAGTGAGCGGAAACGCCAAGCGGATGCTTCACATTCAAACATCCGGTAAAATATCTCATTGTTCTATCTGTGGAGTTAGCTTGCATAGAGTCGAATATAATTCGGAGTTGTAGGGTTTACAGCACGTGCTCACGATTATGCTCAATAGATAGTAGTTGATTTGAAATAAGCTAATTTTAAAAATGTTATTGATTGCTAGCTAGCTAGAATTTGCATGACCAGGTTTATTTGCAAAAATGTGACAATGCACAAAACCGTGTCAGTGTGCAATAATGTTCCAGTCTTGCTTAGACTGCATGAGAGCTGGTCTGACCATACACTGACTGTCTGCACTGCAGAGATGAGGGTTGGGCAATGAATGTATGTCAATCAGCACTCTCTTAGTGCAGGATTTTTGACCTAACTCAAATTAACATAATTATCCACAGTTCAATCTAATATTCTTAATACATTAAACTGATTTATGTTGCTTATTGTTTGTTATACCAACTATACAAACCACAGTTAATATTTGTGGTAGCAACCATTCTGATTTATCAAATTTTATTGGTCACATACACATGGTTACCAGATGTTAATGTGAGTGTAGTGAAGTGCTTGTATTGTGATACCAACCTTGACTTGTGAAAGTATTTTTGGCTTGTAGGGTATTTGTTGTGATACCAACTATATTGACCACCGCTTGTGAGTTATTACCAAAATGGGATTGGCTTGTATTTGTGAGACCAACTACATTCCCCTTGGTTTGTTTCTTCACAGGTGCAGAGCAGTCCCACCTCTATAGAGTGGGAGGGGTGTGACTCCACTAAGCTGTACACCCTGGCCATGACCGACCCCGACGCACCCAGCAGGAAAGACCCCAAATTCGGGTGGGCTACCGTAGGGCTGGGTGATATCAAATGAATTCGAATTTGTTTTAGCACAATATTCTAAATGCATGTTTCTCCAGAATCACATATTATTGTGTTTTTGAGCATTACTGTATTTTTTTTTGGGGGGGGGGCTCTTTTTCACTTCTTCTGTGCTGTGTGCACCTTCCCATTTCTCTCTCTCGCTCACACACACTTACAACAACAAAGCTGAGAGATCACTTCGTCTCTGACAAGCGGTTTCAACTTGCTATTTGCGTTTGAGGTTTGGTACAACAGAATGGGTCACATGGACACAACACATATTATAGAGAAGTTAACCTTTCTCATGTCTCAACTCAAATTATGTGCAGAGCAGACTACTGAAACAGGAGTATCAATAAACGTTGATTATGGACAATCAAGACTGTTGTATAAATGTGCAGTAAGCATTAAACACAATTATATAAGGATTTGGTAACTCGTTCTCATTCTGAGAAATTAGGTAGGTCACTTAATATCAACTTTTACATAAAAATGTCCTGATGAATATAAATCTAAAAAAAGTTGAAGGAACTGAAAGTAGCGCCAAGAAGACGAGAAGGAACAGTTTGTTTTTGGGCTTGAAGTTTTTGCACAGTTAACCAATTATTAGCCTCTAATGCGTGATCAATGAGCAACACAACATTATTCACTTGTATCGTCATGCTCATTCTGTCTTATTCTCCCTCTGGTTTCTGCTTAGTCACACTACAAGTGCCATCACTGCACAAGAAACAGAAACACTGACATTGTATTGTTATTCTTTAAAAGAAAGAAAGCCTAGGAAGTTATCCAGCATTTTTTTTGTCATCTTGTGACAAATTTACTGACTTGCCTAGTAAAAAAAAAAAAAAAACATGATATTGGGGGCCCCGTTGGCATTAGACTAGCACTGGGCTTTGGTAACTCGTTCTCATTCTGAGAAATTAGGCAGGTCACTTAATATCAACATCTGGGGGAAAAAGTGGACAAGCTAGCATGCTGTTCAAACATGGACAGAAGGGTATGGTCATAACAATTCAACTGTTCTACCTTGTTAGCTAGCAGATAGATCCAAGTTGGCTAAACTTGAAATGTAAAGGGTAGCTGGCTACTTACTAGCACATGGGCTTTTGCTTGACAGATTGTTTGAGACCTGGGTTCATTTTCTATAACGCCTGCTATAAGAAGTCAGTCATTTATTAGTGCATTATGCATTGTTCTGGTACATTAACAAATTACATTTTCATAGACTTGAAAACCAGATCAGTGACTTTTTGATAAAATTAGTTCTTTGTGTGGAGGCTTGACCTTTTCTTAATTGTACAACAAAGCTTATTTTGAGAAAACAAATGAGATGTGAATCGCCCATAAATGTGAATAAATCAAGATTATTTTTGGGGCTATATCGCTCAGCCCTAGGCTGCAACTCCCTTTTTATTGGCTCTTGGATCTTTGAAAGATTGTGCAAAACATTGCGTGACCTTTTTTACTCCCTGATGATTTATGGATCCAACAGATTATTAATAACACAATCTTATTTCTTAAATGTTTTCAAAACAACTGAATAGTGTAATCAAGGATGTTGGATAACCATTTTTTTTCTCTAACGAATGTATTCTTTTGAAGGGAGTGGCATCATTTTCTGGTGGTGAACATGAAGGGAAACGATGTATCCAGTGGATGTGTTATGTCCGACTACGTTGGGTCCGGCCCTCCAAAAGGCACCGGTAACCTTATCCAATGATTGGAGCGACTTCTATTCCTCTAGGAATTTCTGAAGCTTGAATGTGACAAATTTCCTACAACTGGATAAGTGTATTATTGGACATGTGGTGCATTGCTTCACACAGCCTTTGCACTTCCTCCCTCATTGACCACGTGACATCTTTGTTCCCGTCTCTGTGTGTCCCCCCCCAGGTCTCCACAGGTATGTGTGGCTGGTCTATGAGCAGTCAGGAAACCTCTCCTGTACGGAGCCCGTCCTCACCAACTGCTGTGGAGACAACCGCGGCAAGTTCAAGATCCAAGCCTTCCGCCAGAAATACGGACTGGGAGTTCCCGTGGCTGGAACCTGCTATCAGGCAGAATGGGATAATTATGTCCCTAAACTCTATGAGCAACTGGCTGGAAAATAAACAAAGGAGTATTCAGAAATTAACATTATGTAGATAAGATATCATTGTGGTTCCTGCAGTTGCCTGCCACACTGAATTATTTTACAATTGTATTCTGTGAGCAATGCCCATGCTGACTCATTTAAAAAGTAATCTCTCTATCCCCATGATCAGTCAAACGAAACAGCTAATCTGGTTTGGTTTATATTCTTTAGTCGTTGACCGTTCTCCAACACTGTTTGAATGAGTTACTCTCGGTTGCAGCAGTTATTTTTGTAGACACTGGCATGGTGCTGGAGTGCTCCTTTAACACAACCTGGCCCTGCGTCGACCTTGAATGTGGCCAAGATGTCATATTAATAGGGAGCATCAGCACACTCAAATCCATGACTACCTATATTCAGTTGCCTAAACTTGCTGTTAAAAATCCAATGACAGATGTTGTGATGAGCACTTTATTTACAAATATAATTAAAAGCTCTGACAGATTCATGCTTTCTCTTAACCCTGGAAAACAAAATGAGAAAGCATGCAATGATAAAGCATTTATTTACTGATCTGGTTTATAAGAAAATACTCCGCAGCTTTTAAAGCAAAAAGAATGACAAGAGAAAGAAACATTGAGCCGACTTACTGAACGAAGGAGTATGAGAGAAATCATCCATCATTAAAAAAAGAAATATTTGAATAACAATTAAAATACGAAAATAAGTAAAAGCTCTACATAGATTGTTGTATATACATGTCCCTCCCCCTGTGACAAAGCCCTTTGTGCTACCTGGGAGTAGGGATTCACATGGTCGCCGTCTCAAATCACACCCCTATTCCCTATATAGTGCACTAACCATTGCCCTATAAGTACTGCAGTACATAGGGAAAAGGGTGCAATTCCAGACGTAACCATGTAATATTCACATTACATGCCAGTGCAGAGAATCAGTAAAGTGGAGTACCAGGGTGCATTGCCCCTCCCAAGTCAAGTTAATAATCAAATTCTCTCCAAAGAGTCAAAATGATTCATGTACCAATATGTACATTATGACTTTAAACATTTGCTTAACATTTTTACATAAAAATGTCCTGATGAATATAAATCTAAAAAAAGAGTTGAAGGAACTGGAAGCAGCGCCAAGAAGATGACAAGGCTGCAGAAGGATCAGTTTGTTTTTGGGCTTGAAGTCTTTGCACAGTTTTAACCAATTATTAGCCTCTAATGCGTGATCATTGAGCAACACAACACTATTCACTTGTATGGTCATGCTCATTCTGTCTTATTCTCCCTCTGGTTTCTGCTTAGTCACACTACAAGTGCCATCACTGCACAAGAAACAGAAACACTGACATTGTATTGTTATTCTTTAAAAGAAAGAAAGCCTAGGAAGTTATCCAGCATTTTTTTTGTCATCTTGTGACAAATTTACTGACTTGCCTAGTAAAAAAAAAAAAAAACGAGATTGGGGGCCCTGTTGGCATTAGACTAGCACTGGGCTGGTGTGTGTTAATGTGTGTGTGAGAATCAGTGACTAAAGACCCTAACTGGTCAAACCAGACCAGGTCAGGGGGATGAGGAGGAAGAGGGTCAGACCAGAGGATGAAGCTCGACAGACAGGTCGTGAGGAGGTTACCAGGGCTGGTCTAGTCATCTGTAGTCATCCTTGGGGGTCCAGGGCCCCAGGTTACCAGGGCTAGACTAGTCATCTGTAGTCATCCATGAGGGTCCAGGTTACCAGGGCTGGTCTAGTCATCTGTAGTCATCCTTGGGGGTCCAGGGCCCCAGGTTACCAGGGCTGGTCTATTCATCTGTAGTCATCCTTGGGGGTTCAGGGCCCCAGGTTACCAGGGCTAGACTAGTCATCTGTAGTCATCCATGAGGGTCCAGGTTACCAGGGCTGGTCTATTCATCTGTAGTCATCCTTGGGGGGGTCCAGGGCTGGTCTAGTCATCTGTAGTCATCCTTGGGGGGTTACCAGGGTTGGTCTAGTCATCTGTAGTCGTCCTTGGGGGGGTCCAGGGCCCCCAGGTTACCAAAGCCCAGACGGAGACTCTCCATGTCGAACGTGTCAATCTCTCTTGACTGGCGCTCCAGTAGGTGCTTGATCCTCTCTGTACGCTCCTTCTGAAGGGAAGCCAGCTCCTCTTCAATCTACAAAACAACAACTTAGTTCATTAAACTATCGGAAGCAAGAGTATTTGGAATCACAACATACTGAAGAAGTAAGGTACGAATGAGTACTGCTGAGTTTGACCTGCAACAGCTGCTCGTTCAGGTTGTTGCTTTTTTGCTCAAGCTAGTCTAAAGGATTGATTTGAAATTCAACATGAATCTATAACCACTCCATAGTCAGCAAAGTACAGACAGAAATACACCTGCACTAGTACAGACAGAAATACACCTGTGCGAATACAGACAGAAATACACCTGCGCTAATACAGACAGAACTACACCTGCACTAGTACAGACAGAAATACACCTGCGCTAATACAGACAGAACTACACCTGCACTAGTACAGACAGAAATACACCTGCACTAGTACAGACAGAAATACACCTGCGCTAGTCATGATTTAGGACCAGACATTAACAGTGAAGCTTATCAACCCATTATAGACGTCCGCAACTTTAATTAATTTTCAGTGTTCGGTTTGTATTGATTCATGATTTAATTCCATAAAGCCTTCAGCAACAGATTCCATCTAGCCCCTGAGTCACGTAATAGTCCAGACAGTGGATCGATATCTGCAGTTTTCACTTCTCTTTCATATGAAATGAAGCATATGAGCCTTGGGTGTGTTCATTAGGCACGAAATGGAAGAACACTTATTGAAACAGGAAGGGTCTGTCTACCTGAACTGGTCCAATAAGAAATGCTCATTTTAGTTTTCCATTGGAGAACGTTTTAAAACTTATTCTGTTACGTTCCCTGATTAATACAACCCTGATACTGGTTTCGATGACGCAATCTATTTCAGACAGATTGCAGGGAGACAGATGGTCAACAGATGGCGCCACAGCACCACTGGTTGCATAACATTGTAAAGATACTACTGTCAACTACTGCCTGGGCAACGGAAACTGGATCAGGGCGGCATGTTCCTTTGTTGTCCAGGAGCAATGACATCATTGCATTGGAAAAACTTTGTATTCTAGTCCCCCAAAAAAGCTAGTATTATGACTGATAAAGTGGCCTATGGTGAATTGATTGTATGCCATCAGCATCCACTGTTGGAAATGGTCAACAGCAGAGTAGTGAGTGGGGAGAAGAGGTGAAGGAGGAGGTGTTGTGACTCCAGATTGTATGACACTGAATGGAGTGTATGACTTGATGAATACAACAGGGGAGTAGAGGCAGCGTCGCTGAGTAAGTAACGCCTTATTGTTGAGAATCTCCATGTTACATATTATCAAGAATCAATTATACATTTTCTTAACACTGCTTATGATTAAAATATAGAGAGCATGTTGTAAGAATAACACATCAATGGTAACATCATGGGATTTCACAACAAAAGCTGTGTGCATGACCAATTATGGCCCTGGGTTACACATCAGCGGTGAGTGAAATGTGTGTGAAGTCTGTCTGCATGCGTGTGTGTGCGCGTACATCAGTGTCTGTCTGCATGCGTGTGTGTGCGCGTACATCAGTGTCTGTCTGCATGCGTGTGTGTGCGCGTACATCAGTGTCTGTCTGCATGCGTGTGTGCGCGTACATCAGTGTCTGTCTGCATGTGTGTGTGTGCGCGTACATCAGTGTCTGTCTGCATGCGTGTGTGTGCGCGTACATCAGTGTCTGTCTGCATGCGTGTGTGTGCGCGTACATCAGTGTCTGTCTGCATGCGTGTGTGTGCACGTACATCAGTGTCTGTCTGCATGCGTGTGTGCGCGTACATCAGTGTCTGTCTGCATGCGTGTGTGCGCGTACATCAGTGTCTGTCTGCGTTAACTCCGCTCTCCCCCATACCTTTTTTTGGCATCTTTTGTGAAGGTGGGCTCTGCGTGTGTAAGTCTGTGTTTCTAACAGTCTGTGTCTGTGTGCATGCGTTGACTCTCCTCTCTCTACCAGGTAGGCTTTATGGATCTAACAGTCTGTCTCTGTGACGCCTCCCCCTCTATCTTTTGTTCGAGGTGGGCTCTGCACAGCTCTCTCTCTCTGTCTCTCTCTGTGTACCTTTTGTTCGAGGTGGGCTCTGCGCAGCTCTCTCTGTGTGTACCTTTTGTTTGAGGTGGGCTCTGCGCAGCTCTCTCTCTCTGTCTCTCTCTGTCTCTCTCAGCTCTCTCTGTGTGTACCTTTTGTTTGAGGTGGGCTCTGCGCAGCTCTCTCTGTGTGTACCTTTTGTTCGAGGTGGGCTCTGCGCAGCTCTCTCTGTGTGTACCTTTTGTTTGAGGTGGGCTCTGCGCAGCTCTCTCTCTCTGTCTCTGTCTCTCTCAGCTCTCTCTCTCTGTCTCTTTTGTTCGAGGTGGGCTCTGCGCAGCTCTCTCCGTGTGTACCTTTTGTTAGAGGTGGGCTCTGCGCAGCTCTCTCTCTCTGTGTACCTTTTGTTCGAGGTGGGCTCTGCGCAGCTCTCTCTGTGTGTACCTTTTGTTCGAGGTGGACTTTGCGCAGCTCTCTCTGTGTGTACCTTTTGTTAGAGGTGGGCTCTGCGCAGCTCTCTCTCTGTCTCTCTCTCACTGTACCTTTTGTTCGAGGTGGGCTCTGCACAGCTCTCTCTCTGTCTCTCTCTCTCTGTACCTTTTGTTCGAGGTGGGCTCTGCGAAGCGACACCTTGTGCTCCAGCTTCTGCTGCTCTCTGTCATGCTGGGCCTCGGTCTGCATCTTGATCTTACTCTGGTAGGCATTCAGCAGCTCCATCTCCTGCTGCAGCTGCTGCCTCAGAGCCTGGCACTCGGCTTCCTGGGCCTCGTCCAGACGCAGCTGAGAGGCAAGAGGAATAAAGAGATAGACCACAATAGAGAGGAATAAACAGACCCCAATAGAGAGAGAAATGAGGAGTGATGGAACAGAAGAGAAGATAGGAGGAGTGATGGAACAGAAGAGGAGATAGGAGGAGTGATGGAACAGAAGAGGAGATAGGAGGAGTGATGGAACAGAAGAGGAGATAGGAGGAGTGATGGAACAGAAGAGGAGATAGGAGGAGTGATGGAACAGAAGTGAAGATAGGAGGAGTGATGGAACAGAAGATGAGATAGGAGGAGTGATGGAACAGAAGAGGAGATAGGAGGAGTGATGGAACAGAAGAGGAGTGATGGAACAGAAGATGAGATAGGAGATATGGGAATAACAGAAGCAGATTTACAAACTCCTACAATGACCAACATCTCCTACGGCTTGGGGACAAAATGATACAATTCTCCTATGGAACCATTCTTTCATTTTCATGTGCTATATTAGATAAGATCTTTAACATGTATATGAATCTTTGAGATTGATATAAAGGAAATGATCAAATATCAGCATCACTGCTCACGAATCCTCATCATAACACCCGTCCTCCATTTTAAGGCAACTCACCGCCTGCGATGCCATCATCTCGTTGATGCTCTGTTCGTACTGCTCGGCCAGGATGGCCAGCTTCCTGGTCTGCTCCTCCTTCAGGGCCTTGAGGACCACCTTGTGCTCGCTCTTGGGCGTCACCTCCATCTGGTGGTGTCTCAGGGCCTTGTACTGACGCGTCTGGACCTTACACGCATCCTGGAACTGTTTCTTAATCTGCAGCTCCATGGCCTGGGGGAAATGGAGAGGACATTGGAACTACCACTGAGGATTTCCCCTTTTTCAGGACTGCCTTTACTAGCTGCACCCTAACCCTCACATTTAGGTTCATATCATCCACTACCTGGTTACATCAGAGCATTTTCCTTGAGAACACCTAAAGTAGCTACCAATGCAGCCTAATGTAGCTACCAATGCAGCCATCACATTCCCAGGGATACATTCACTAGCTAGCTGCACCTGGCGTAGCCGTCACCTTAAGGTTCTTGGGCTGCTGCCGTAGCTCCAGAACGTGCTTGCGGCGGAGCTCTCTCTCGCGCCGGTTGTTGTATTCTATCTGGTTCTCCAGTTCTGTCTGGTGCTGCAGGCGGATCAGGTCCATGCGGAGCTTCTGAAGGGTTTTCAGCTGACGATGCTCCAGCTCCTGGGTGGACTCGTCATGTCTGATCAGCATGGCATGCTCCATCTCCTTCTGGGTCTTCTTCTTGTTCAGCTCCTGGAGAGAGAGAGACATGGGGAGGGAGAGATAGAGAGAAGGAGGGATAGATAGGGGGAGAGAGGGGGTGGGGGAGAGAGGAATTATCATGGCCATCCAATGATTAAAATGTTGCTTTTATACGGACACTGGATGATGAGAACCTACTGCCGTTTGGTCAGGAGCTGATCAGTATCTTGTGGTGTCGTTTTATTTACATTACACCCCCCCCCCCCCCATATACAGAGCAGATTAGGAGATTAGGGCATTGTTGCCTTGCTTATACATTCTTATCTGCTTTCCACGAGATGGGAAACCACTTCTTGGTGTTTTCCACGAAACATCAGAAAATACCGTTATTGGTCAAAGAACACTACGATTTGAACATTATTTTTCATGTTACAGAAGCCATTCGAGGACAACATTGACCCTGGGAATGTTATGGATAAGCAGTTGGACATGTGATTTTCACATCCCTACTGGATTGCAGTGTTCACTGCACACCACTTCAGACTGAACTTGAACTAAAATGTGTGTCTATCTATACAAGATACTGTACCTCCCAGTCATTCTTCACACAATGTCATCCAGTTCGCCTTGCCTCTCGTTTGAAATGGCTATCTGTACATCTATACAATATCCAGTACCTCTCGTATCTGCTCCTGTTCCAACGCATGCCTCTTGATCATGACTTTGCGTTTGAAGCTTCTGCAGTTCCTGTCATAGAAGACCCTCTGTTGGCTCAGAACCTGGGCCTCCTCCTCAGCCTGGCTGTGTTGCAGGTTCTCCTTGTGCTTGGACAGGCGCTCCTGCTTCTCCTTCTTAGTGGTGTGGTGGTCTTCATTCATCTCCTGGAAGATGGGAAGAGACAGAGGAGATTTTTACGGATATATAACGGTCCGTAATATACATGTTCTCCTGTCTAATGGTCAGGTGTGCAGCAGATCCTCTCATTATCTAAAGATATATAGGGTCCTCTAGAGCCATGTATCTAGAGAGTTGGGCCAATGAGGTTTCTGCATTATGATGCATTTACATAACACCTCAACATTCTATGACAGCCATATTAGCTCCACATCAACAGTACATATTGCGATAAAGAGGTCAATGGAACGCAGACCGTGGAGGATAGAAGGACGCTGGATTGGCGCACATTCAACAAATCTGATCTAACAAAGTGGACATTCGTCAAAACCGTCATGATTGATGTATTGTAACAGGTCTACCATGTGGTTACTAAAATCTGATTTGGATATATTTGGATGTTTTCACTGCATTACATTTAGAAGTTGTCCCTTTTCAGATTTAGAAGTGACAGCTAAATGCTAACTCCCGTTCATATACATGTAAACTGGTAGCGTAGCTAGCATACAGAAATCGATGGTGGTAGTCAGTCATTTTTAACTAATGCAGTTGATTGGTGATGATAACATGAACATGTATTGAGGTTGACATCTATACAGCATTATACTCCGGTTTTTATCCCAACATAGTGTTAAGTACACATATATACAGTAGCCTAAATGTAGGCTAATTTTGCTGGGGGGAAATTAGGAGATTTGGGATCTTTCCCGAAAGGGGTTTCCATTGTTTTTGTCAAGTTCCATTGACCTATTAAATTACTAGAGGGGAAATGTCATAAACCCTCAAAGTTCCAGAATGAGGTGAAAATGGCAGCCATATTGGTCAGGGAGAAATCCAAACCAGTCTAATTGGAAAGAATGGCAGTATAGAGGCATAATCCTGATTGTATTTATGCAGGAAAATAAAAGTAGGGCATGTGATATATCAGAAATTGTGTAATAGAATTGTCAACCTAAAACATTGTCATATAATTATAAATAGAGTTTATACAGGTTTTATAAAAAATGTCTGTGTAAATAGCCTATAAACAGTCAACATTTTGTTTTCTTGGAAAGCTGTGACGCTATTATATGATACAATATCAGTACTTGTTGCATTTACAACTTGTCTAAGTCCTATCATCAACTGATTTCAGCCAGTGTATTGACTGCATTGTTTGAATGGAATGTTGGCATATTGGCAGTTAATTTGAATTATTCCTCTAAAAATGGCTGGCTAGCGATCAAACAAACATTCTTCAAATTCATTATTTTACACAATATCTTATCACAGGACTGGAAAACCATGGTTGACCAACTCCCTGACCAAAATGGCTGACCTTTAACCCATCATAAGAAGGTTCATGTCCATTATCGTATTCTAATTCCAAATTTCATGATTTAAACAATGCTATGTAACTGAATGTCTAGAATCAGAGCAATGTCTGTTAACTGAGATGGCCTAGTTCTCTTCACAACAATGGATCCAGTTCTGAGAAACAGTGCATCAAGGTTGTTAGAAACACAAACACAATGTGTGTGTGTGTGTGTGTGTGTGTGTGTGTGTGTGTGTGTGTGTGTGTGTGTGTGTGTGTGTGTGTAGTGACTCAGCTCCTCCTCAGTGAAATGAAAATGCACGATGATCAAACATACTGTACTTGTGTATGTTTGTGTGTGTGTGTGTATGTGTTTGTATGTGTGTGTGTTTGTATGTGTGTGTGTGTTTGTATGTGTGTGTGTGTTTGTATGTGTGTATGTGTTTATGTGTGTATGTGTGTGTATTTGTAGGATGGTTGTTTCCACCCATCGCAATACATAGTAGATGTGTCATGGGTGCTGAGATTATTCCTACTGTAGAGGCATTATACGAGGGTACAGTACTGTACTAGCTAGCTAGAGGACATAAACAGTGTTGCGACCTCCAATCTTTCCTTGCAGAGCTTGTACCAAGGATCGATTCAACTCAGCTCAATACAGAGCATATAGTGTGAGGCTGGAAAAGGGGGAATAAAGGACCTCTTTCATCTTCTCCTTGCAGAGCTTATACTGCTTCTTCTGATTATCTAGGAAGGTGGTGAGCTCCTTCTTCTGCTGGGACACGATCTGCTGCTGGAACTTCTTCTCATCTGATGACATTGTCTTCATCTGAGGGGAAATGAGAGAGGGAGTGTAATGTTTACTGTTCATTTTTATTGTTTATTTCACTTTTGTTTATTATCTAGTTCACTTGCTTTGGCAATGTTAACATATGTTTCCCATGCCAATAAGGCCCTTAAATTGAATTGAGAGACAGGGGGGATGGAGGGAGGGGGAGGGAGAGAGAGAGAGGAATAGGGAGTGAGAGAGGAGTAGGGAGAGAGAGAGAAAGAGAGGGGTGGGGAGAGAGAGAGGCACAGATAGTAGTTAGCTATGAAGGGGCCTTGTGTGGGAGAGGCACAGATATTAGTTAGCTATGAAGGGGCCTTGTGTGGGAGAGGCACAGATATTAGTTAGCTATGAAGGGGCCTTGTGTGGGAGAGGCACAGATATTAGTTAGCTATGAAGGGGCCTTGTGTGGGAGAGGCACAGATATTAGTTAGCTATGAAGGGGCCTTGTGTGGGAGAGGCACAGATATTAGTTAGCTATGAAGGGGCCTTGTGTGGGAGAGGCACAGATATTAGTTAGCTATGAAGGGGCCTTGTGTGGGAGAGGCACAGATATTAGTTAGCTATGAAGGGGCCTTGTATGGGAGAGGCACAGATATTAGTTAGCTATGAAGGGGCCTTGTATGGGAGAGGCACACAGGGAGAAAACAACACATGGCTAGTGTTGTTTTGCTAGCAAGCTACCTGTCTGTTAGTGGTGTTAGTGTTAAGTATTGTTAGAGTACAGTGCATTCTGAAACTATTCAGACCCCGTCACTTTTTCCACATTTTGTTACGTTACAGCCTTATTCTAAAATTGATTGAATAATAGTTTTCCTCAATCTACACACAACACCCCATAATGACAAAGCGAAAAACTGTTTTTTAGATTTTTTTTTGCAAATGTATAAAAAAATAAAAAACAGAAATACCTTATTTACATAAGTATTCAGATCCTTTGCTATGAGATTCGAAATTGAACTCAGGTGCATCCTGTTTCCATTGATCATCCTTGAGGTGTTTCTACAACTTGATTGGATTCCACCTGTGGTAAATTCAGTTAATTGGGCATGATTTGCTAAAGGCACACACCTGTCTATATAAAGGTCCAACAGTTGACAGTGCGTGTCAGAGCAAAAACCAAGCCATGAGGTCAAAGGAATTGTCCGTAGAGATCTGAGATAAGATTGTGTTGAGGCACAGATCTGGAGAAGGGTCCCAAAACATTTCTGCAGCATTGTACGTCCCCCTAGAACACAGTGGCCTCCATAATTCTTAAATGGAAGAAGTTTGGAACCATCAAGACTCTTCCTAGAACTGGCCGCCAGGCCAAACTGAGCAATTGGGGGAGAAGGGCACCGCTCATCACCTGGCCATCCCTACGGTAAAGCATGGTGGCACCATCATGCTGTTGGGATGTTTTTCAGTGGCAGGGACTGGGAGATTAGTCAGGATCGAAGGAAAGACGAACGGAGCAAAGTACAGAGAGATCCTTGATGAAAACCTGCTCCAAAGCGCTCAGGACCTCAGACTGGGGCGAAGGTTAACCTTCCAACAGGACAACGACCCTAAGCACACAGCCTATGACAAGTCTTCGGGACAAGTTTCTGAATGTCCTTGAGTGGCCCAGCCAGAGCCTGGACTTGAACCCGACCGAAACATCTCTGGAGACCTGAAAATAGCTGTGCAGCGACGCTCCGCCTCCAACATGACAGAGCTTGAGATGATCTACAGAGAAGAATGACAAACTCCCCAAATACAGGTGTGCCAAGCTTGTAGTGTCATATCCAAGAAGACTCAAGGTTGTAATTGCTACCAAAGGTGCTTCAACAAAGTACTGAGGAAAGGGTCTGAATCCTTATGTAAAAGTGGTATCAGTTTTTTTTATTTAATAAAATTGCAAACATTTCTAAAAACCTGTTTTTGCTTTGTCATTCTTGACTACTGTGTGTAGATTAATGAGGGGGAAAAAACAATAGAATCTATTTTTGTATAAGGCTGTGCCGTAACAAAATGTGGGGGTCTCAATACTTTCCGAATGCACAGTACACTAACACCATTAAGAGACAGGTAGCTTGTTAGTGGACGTGCTAGTGTTAGTGGACGTGCTAGTGCTAGTGTTAGTGGATGTGTTAGTGGACGTGCTCGTGCTAGTGCTAGTGGACGTGCTAGTGCTAGTGGACGTGTTAGTGGATGTGCTAGTGCTATTGGACGTGCTAGTGCTAGTGGACGTGCTAGTGGACGTGTTAGTGGACGTGCTAGTGCTATTGGACGTGCTAGTGCTAGTGGACGTGCTAGTGTTAGTGGACGTGCTAGTGGATGTGCTAGTGTTAGTGGACGTGCTAGTGTTAGTGGATGTGCTAGTGGACGTGCTAGTGTTAGTGGACGTGCTATTGGACGTGCTAGTGCTAGTGGACGTGTTAGTGGATGTGCTAGTGCTATTGGACGTGCTAGTGCTAGTGGACGTGCTAGTGTTAGTGGACGTGCTAGTGGACGTGCTAGTGTTAGTGGATGTGTTAGTGGACGTGCTAGTGCTATTGGACGTGCTAGTGTTAGTGGATGTGCTAGTGTTAGTGGACGGGTTAGTGTTAGTGGACGTGCTAGTGTTAGTGGACGTGCTAGTGTTAGTGGACGTGCTAGTGATAGTGGACGTGCTATTGTTAGTGGATGTGCTAGCGCTAGTGGACGTGCTAGTGTTAGTGGACGTGCTAGTGTTAGTGGATGTGCTAGTGTTAGTGGACGTGCTAGTGTTAGTGGACGTGCTAGTGTTAGTGGATGTGCTAGTGTTAGTGGACGTGCTAGTGTTAGTGGACGTGCTAGTGTTAGTGGATGTGCTAGTGTTAGTGGACGTGCTAGTGCTAGTGGACGTGCTATTGTTAGTGGATGTGCTAGCGCTAGTGGACGTGCTAGTGTTAGTGGACGTGCTAGTGTTAGTGGACGTGCTACTGGACGTGTCAGTGGACGTGCTAGTGCTAGTGGACGTGTTAGTGGATGTGCTAGTGCTATTGGACGTGCTAGTGTTAGTGGACGTGCTAGTGTTAGTGGACGTGCTAGTGGACGTGCTAGTGGACGTGCTAGTGTTAGTGGACGTGCTAGTGTTAGTGGACGTGCTAGTGGACGTGCTAGTGGACGTACTAGTGTTAGTGGACGTGCTAGTGGATGTGCTAGTGGATGTGCTAGTGTTAGTGGACGTGCTAGTGGACGTGCTAGTGGACGTACTAGTGTTAGTGGACGTGCTAGTGGACGTGTTAGTGGATGTGCTAGTGCTATTGGACGTGCTAGTGTTAGTGGACGTGCTAGTGTTAGTGGACGTGCTAGTGTTAGTGGACGTGCTAGTGTTAGTGGACGTGCTAGTGTTAGTGGACGTGCTAGTGTTAGTGGACGTGCTAGTGTTAGTGGATGTGCTAGTGTTAGTGGACGTGCTAGTGCTAGTGGACGTGCTATTGTTAGTGGATGTGCTAGCGCTAGTGGACGTGCTAGTGTTAGTGGACGTGCTAGTGTTAGTGGACGTGCTACTGGACGTGTCAGTGGACGTGCTAGTGCTAGTGGACGTGTTAGTGGATGTGCTAGTGCTATTGGACGTGCTAGTGTTAGTGGACGTGCTAGTGTTAGTGGACGTGCTAGTGGACGTGCTAGTGGACGTGCTAGTGGACGTGCTAGTGTTAGTGGACGTGCTAGTGTTAGTGGACGTGCTAGTGTTAGTGGACGTGCTAGTGGACGTGCTAGTGGACGTACTAGTGTTAGTGGACGTGCTAGTGGATGTGCTAGTGGATGTGCTAGTGTTAGTGGACGTGCTAGTGGACGTGCTAGTGGACGTACTAGTGTTAGTGGACGTGCTAGTGGACGTGTTAGTGGATGTGCTAGTGCTATTGGACGTGCTAGTGTTAGTGGACGTGCTAGTGTTAGTGGACGTGCTAGTGGACGTGCTAGTGGACGTGGACGTGCTAGTGGATGTGCTAGTGGATGTGCTAGTGTTAGTGGACGTGCTAGTGCTAGTGGACGTACTAGTGTTAGTGGACGTGCTAGTGGACGTGTTAGTGGATGTGCTAGTGGACGTGCTAGTGTTAGTGGATGTGCTAGTGCTAGTGGACGTGTTAGTGGACGTGCTAGTGCTAGTGGACGTGTTAGTGGATGTGCTAGTGCTATTGGACGTGCTAGTGCTAGTGGACGTGCTAGTGGACGTGTTAGTGGACGTGCTAGTGCTATTGGACGTGCTAGTGCTAGTGGACGTGCTAGTGTTAGTGGACGTGTTAGTGGACGTGCTAGTGGATGTGCTAGTGTTAGTGGACGTGCTAGTGTTAGTGGATGTGCTAGTGCTAGTGGACGTGCTAGTGTTAGTGGACGTGATATTGGACGTGCTAGTGCTAGTGGACGTGTTAGTGGATGTGCTAGTGCTATTGGACGTGCTAGTGCTAGTGGACGTGCTAGTGTTAGTGGACGTGCTAGTGTTAGTGGATGTGTTAGTGGACGTGCTAGTGCTATTGGACGTGCTAGTGTTAGTGGATGTGCTAGTGTTAGTGGACGGGTTAGTGTTAGTGGACGTGCTAGTGTTAGTGGACGTGCTAGTGTTAGTGGACGTGCTAGTGTTAGTGGACGTGCTAGTGCTAGTGGACGTGCTAGTGCTAGTGGACGTGCTATTGTTAGTGGATGTGCTAGCGCTAGTGGACGTGCTAGTGTTAGTGGACGTGCTAGTGTTAGTGGATGTGCTAGTGTTAGTGGACGTGCTAGTGTTAGTGGACGTGCTAGTGTTAGTGGACGTGCTAGTGTTAGTGGACGTGCTAGTGTTAGTGGACGTGCTAGTGTTAGTGGATGTGCTAGTGTTAGTGGACGTGCTAGTGCTAGTGGACGTGCTATTGTTAGTGGATGTGCTAGCGCTAGTGGACGTGCTAGTGTTAGTGGACGTGCTAGTGGACGTGGACGTGCTACTGGACGTGTCAGTGGACGTGCTAGTGCTAGTGGACGTGTTAGTGGATGTGCTAGTGCTATTGGACGTGCTAGTGTTAGTGGACGTGCTAGTGTTAGTGGACGTGCTAGTGGACGTGCTAGTGTTAGTGGACGTGCTAGTGTTAGTGGACGTGCTAGTGGACGTACTAGTGTTAGTGGACGTGCTAGTGGATGTGCTAGTGGATGTGCTAGTGTTAGTGGACGTGCTAGTGGACGTGCTAGTGGACGTACTAGTGTTAGTGGACGTGCTAGTGGACGTGTTAGTGGATGTGCTAGTGCTATTGGACGTGCTAGTGTTAGTGGACGTGCTAGTGTTAGTGGACGTGCTAGTGTTAGTGGACGTGCTAGTGTTAGTGGACGTGCTAGTGTTAGTGGATGTGCTAGTGTTAGTGGACGTGCTAGTGTTAGTGGACGTGCTAGTGTTAGTGGATGTGCTAGTGTTAGTGGACGTGCTAGTGCTAGTGGACGTGCTATTGTTAGTGGATGTGCTAGCGCTAGTGGACGTGCTAGTGTTAGTGGACGTGCTAGTGTTAGTGGACGTGCTACTGGACGTGTCAGTGGACGTGCTAGTGCTAGTGGACGTGTTAGTGGATGTGCTAGTGCTATTGGACGTGCTAGTGTTAGTGGACGTGCTAGTGTTAGTGGACGTGCTAGTGGACGTGCTAGTGGACGTGCTAGTGGACGTGCTAGTGTTAGTGGACGTGCTAGTGTTAGTGGACGTGCTAGTGTTAGTGGACGTGCTAGTGGACGTGCTAGTGGACGTACTAGTGTTAGTGGACGTGCTAGTGGATGTGCTAGTGGATGTGCTAGTGTTAGTGGACGTGCTAGTGGACGTGCTAGTGGACGTACTAGTGTTAGTGGACGTGCTAGTGGACGTGTTAGTGGATGTGCTAGTGCTATTGGACGTGCTAGTGTTAGTGGACGTGCTAGTGTTAGTGGACGTGCTAGTGGACGTGCTAGTGGACGTGGACGTGCTAGTGGATGTGCTAGTGTTAGTGGACGTGCTAGTGCTAGTGGACGTACTAGTGTTAGTGGACGTGCTAGTGGACGTGTTAGTGGATGTGCTAGTGGACGTGCTAGTGTTAGTGGATGTGCTAGTGCTAGTGGACGTGTTAGTGGACGTGCTAGTGCTAGTGGACGTGTTAGTGGACGTGCTAGTGTTAGTGGACGTACTAGTGTTAGTGGACGTGCTAGTGGACGTGTTAGTGGATGTGTTAGTGGACGTACTAGTGTTAGTGGATGTGCTAGTGCTAGTGGACGTGTTAGTGGACGTGCTAGTGTTAGTGGACGTGCTAGTGTTAGTGGACGTGCTAGTGCTAGCGGACGTGTTAGTGGACGTGCTAGTGTTAGTGGACGTGCTAGTGTTAGTGGACGTGCTAGTGCTAGTGGACGTGTTAGTGGACGTGCTAGTGTTAGTGGATGTGCTAGTGTTAGTGGATGTGCTAGTGGACGTGCTAGTGTTAGTGGACGTGCTAGTGTTAGTGGATGTGCTAGTGTTAGTGGACGTGCTAGTGTTAGTGGATGTGCTAGTGGACGTGTTAGTGGACGTGCTAGTGTTAGTGGACGTGCTACTGGACGTGTCAGTGGACGTGCTAGTGTTAGTGGACATGCTAGTGTTAGTGGACGTGCTCGTGTTAGTGGACGTGCTAGTGTTAGTGGATGTGCTAGTGGACGTGTTAGTGGACGTGCTAGTGTTAGTGGACATGCTAGTGAACATGCTAGTGTTAGTGGACGTGCTCGTGTTAGTGGACGTGCTAGTGTTAGTGGACGTGCTCGTGGACGTGCTAGTGTTAGTGGACGTACTAGTGTTAGTGGACGTGTTAGTGGACGTGCTAGTGAACGTGTTAGTGGACGTGCTAGTGGACGTGCTAGTGAACGTGCTAGTGGACGTGCTAGTGGACGTGCTAGTGGACGTGCCAGTCGACGTGCTAGTCGACGTGCTAGTCGACGTGCTAGTGGACGTGCTAGTGAACGTGCTAGTGGACGTACTAGTGGACGTACTAGTGTTAGTGGACGTGCTAGTGGACGTGCTAGTGCTAGTGAATGTGTTAGTGGACGTTCTAGTGGACGTTCTAGTGCTAGTGAACGTGTTAGTGGACGTGCCAGGGGACGTACTAGTGCTAGTGGACGTGCTAGTGGACGTGCTAGTGGACGTACTAGTGTTAGTGGACGTGCTAGTGGACGTGCTAGTGGATGTGCTAGTGTTAGTGGATGTGCTAGTGGACGTGCTAGTGGACGTGCTAGTGGATGTGCTAGTGGATGTGCTAGTGTTAGTGGATGTGCTAGTGCTAGTGGACGTACTAGTGTTAGTGGACGTGCTAGTGGACGTGTTAGTGGATGTGCTAGTGGACGTGCTAGTGTTAGTGGATGTGCTAGTGCTAGTGGACGTGTTAGTGGACGTGCTAGTGCTAGTGGACGTGTTAGTGGACGTGCTAGTGTTAGTGGACGTACTAGTGTTAGTGGACGTGCTAGTGGACGTGTTAGTGGATGTGTTAGTGGACGTACTAGTGTTAGTGGATGTGCTAGTGCTAGTGGACGTGTTAGTGGACGTGCTAGTGTTAGTGGACGTGCTAGTGTTAGTGGACGTGCTAGTGCTAGCGGACGTGTTAGTGGACGTGCTAGTGTTAGTGGACGTGCTAGTGCTAGTGGACGTGTTAGTGGACGTGCTAGTGTTAGTGGATGTGCTAGTGTTAGTGGATGTGCTAGTGGACGTGCTAGTGTTAGTGGACGTGCTAGTGTTAGTGGATGTGCTAGTGTTAGTGGACGTGCTAGTGTTAGTGGATGTGCTAGTGGACGTGTTAGTGGACGTGCTAGTGTTAGTGGATGTGCTACTGGACGTGTCAGTGGACGTGCTAGTGTTAGTGGACATGCTAGTGTTAGTGGACGTGCTCGTGTTAGTGGACGTGCTAGTGTTAGTGGACGTGCTAGTGTTAGTGGACGTGCTAGTGTTAGTGGACGTGCTAGTGTTAGTGGACGTGCTAGTGTTAGTGGATGTGCTAGTGGACGTGCTAGTGTTAGTGGACGTGCTAGTGTTAGTGGACGTGCTAGTGTTAGTGGACGTGCTAGTGTTAGTGGACGTGCTAGTGTTAGTGGACGTGCTAGTGTTAGTGGATGTGCTAGTGGACGTGCTAGTGTTAGTGGACGTGCTAGTGTTAGTGGATGTGCTAGTGTTAGTGGACGTGCTAGTGTTAGTGGATGTGCTAGTGGACGTGTTAGTGGACGTGCTAGTGTTAGTGGATGTGCTACTGGACGTGTCAGTGGACGTGCTAGTGTTAGTGGACATGCTAGTGTTAGTGGACGTGCTCGTGTTAGTGGACGTGCTAGTGTTAGTGGATGTGCTAGTGGACGTGTTAGTGGACGTGCTAGTGTTAGTGGACATGCTAGTGAACATGCTAGTGTTAGTGGACGTGCTCGTGTTAGTGGACGTGCTAGTGTTAGTGGACGTGCTCGTGGACGTGCTAGTGTTAGTGGACGTACTAGTGTTAGTGGACGTGTTAGTGGACGTGCTAGTGAACGTGTTAGTGGACGTGCTAGTGGACGTGCTAGTGAACGTGCTAGTGGACGTGCTAGTGGACGTGCTAGTGAACGTGCTAGTGGACGTGCCAGTCGACGTGCTAGTCGACGTGCTAGTCGACGTGCTAGTGGACGTGCTAGTGAACGTGCTAGTGGACGTGCTAGTGGACGTACTAGTGTTAGTGGACGTGCTAGTGGACGTGCTAGTGCTAGTGAATGTGTTAGTGGACGTTCTAGTGGACGTTCTAGTGCTAGTGAACGTGTTAGTGGACGTGCCAGGGGACGTACTAGTGCTAGTGGACGTGCTAGTGGACGTGCTAGTGGACGTACTAGTGTTAGTGGACGTGCTAGTGGACGTGCTAGTGGATGTGCTAGTGTTAGTGGATGTGCTAGTGGACGTGCTAGTGGACGTGCTAGTGGATGTGCTAGTGTTAGTGGATGTGCTAGTGGACGTGTTAGTGGACGTGCTAGTGTTAGTGGACGTGTTAGTGGACGTGCTAGTGTTAGTGGACGTGCTAGTGTTAGTGGACGTGCTAGTGTTAGTGGACGTGCTAGTGTTAGTGGACGTGCTAGTGTTAGTGGACGTGCTAGTGTTAATGGACGTGCTAGTGTTAGTGAACGTGCTAGTGTTAGTGGACGGGTTAGTGTTAGTGAACGTGCTAGTGTTAGTGGACGTGCTAGTGTTAGTGGACGTGCTAGTGCTAGTGGACGTGCTAGTGGACGTGCTAGTGGATGTGCTAGTGTTAGTGGATGTGCTAGTGGATGTGCTAGTGTTAGTGGATGTGCTAGTGGATGTGCTAGTGTTAGTGGATGTGCTAGTGGACGTGCTAGTGGACGTGCTAGTGGATGTGCTAGTGTTAGTGGATGTGCTAGTGGACGTGTTAGTGGACGTGCTAGTGTTAGTGGACGTGTTAGTGGACGTGCTAGTGTTAGTGGACGTGCTAGTGTTAGTGGACGTGCTAGTGTTAGTGGACGTGCTAGTGTTAGTGGACGTGCTAGTGTTAGTGGACGTGCTAGTGTTAATGGACGTGCTAGTGTTAGTGAACGTGCTAGTGTTAGTGGACGGGTTAGTGTTAGTGAACGTGTTAGTGGACGTGCTAGTATTAGTGGACGTGTTAGTGGACGTGCTAGTGTTAGTGGACGTGCTAGTGTTAGTGGACGTGCTAGTGTTAGTGGACGTGCTAGTGTTAGTGGACGTGCTAGTGTTAGTGGACGTGCTAGTGTTAGTGGACGTGCTAGTGTTAGTGGACGTGCTAGTGTTAGTGGACGTGCTAGTGTTAGTGGACGTGCTAGTGTTAGTGGACGTGCTAGTGTTAGTGGATGTGTTAGTGGACGTCAGGGAGGGCATGCTGGACCATGGAGGTTAACCTATAATCTGCATAGTTACAGATGAACTGGTGTGCTTTTTAACAGCTTCTTGACATTGGGTGGCAGCAATGCCCAACCCATAACATGAACAAGTTGTCCTTTCCCTCTCCCCAGACACCTTCTTTGATAGGACAGTATGGCACTTCTCCAGGACAGGACAAGACAAGACAGGATCCCCCCCACCCCCCCCCCCCCCCCAGACCCACCTCTTTTTCACAGTGGATGGTGTGTCTCTTGGCCAGTTTCTCTAGCTCTATATAGGCATTGTTGGCCTGAGTCTCCACCTCCTTCTGCAACTTCAGTCTGTGTTCGTCCATCTCTGCCTTCAGCTTGTTCTCTAGAGCGATCAGCTGCTTCTGGTGCTGCCGTCTCATCCGTTTATAACCTGACATCTGCTCCCGCAGCTCATTCTCCTGCTCGTGCTGATGGATCTGCTTGGTTACCTGTGGAGGGGATTCAATCAATCAAACAACTAATCGCAAAGGTAGTTAAAACAACTGAGGTCATAGGTCAAACAGTATGGGATACACAAAGGCACTATCTCAATGACAAAAAAATATGTCCTCTCCAATTCTACTGCCCTTCATCTGCACTGATTGGAAAGGTGGGAGGATTAGATCCTACATTAGAAAGGAGGGAGGAGGAGGAGATCCAACATTAGAAAAGAGGGAGGAGAAGATCCAACATTAGAAAAGAGGGAGGAGTAGATCCTACATTAGAAAAGAGGGAGGAGGAGATCCAACATTAGAAAAGAGGGAGGAGTAGATCCTACATTAGAAAAGAGGGAGGAGTAGATCCTACATTAGAAAAGAGGGAGGAGGAGATCCAACATTAGAAAAGAGGGAGGAGTAGATCCAACATTAGAAAAGAGGGAGGAGAAGATCCTACATTATTAAAGAGGGAGGAGTAGATCCTACATTAGAAAGGAGGGAGGAGAAGATCCTACATTAGAAAGGAGGAGGGAGGAGTAGATCCTACATTAGAAAAGAGGGAGGAGAAGATCCTACATTAGAAAGGAGGAGGGAGGAGTAGATCCTACATTAGAAAAGAGGGAGGAGAAGATCCTACATTAGAAAGGAGGAGGGAGGAGTAGATCCTACATTAAAAAGGAGGGAGGAGGAGATCCAACATTAGAAAAGAGGGAGGAGAAGATCCAACATTAGAAAAGAGGGAGGAGTAGATCCTACATTAGAAAGGAGGGAGGAGTAGATCCAACATTAGAAAGGAGGGAGGATTAGATCCTACATTAGAAAGGAGGGAGGAGGAGATCCTACATTAGAAAGGAGGGAGGATTAGATCCTACATTAGAAAGGAGGGAGGAGGAGATCCAACATTAGAAAATAGGGAGGAGTAGATCCTACATTAGAAAAGAGGGAGGAGTAGATCCTACATTAGAAAAGAGGGAGGAGAAGATCCAACATTAGAAAAGAGGGAGGAGTAGATCCTACATTAGAAAGGAGGGAGGAGTAGATCCTACATTAGAAAAGAGGGAGGAGAAGATCCTACATTAGAAAAGAGGGAGGAGTAGATCCTACATTAGAAAAGAGGGAGGAGAAGATCCTACATTAGAAAAGAGGGAGGAGTAGATCCTACATTAGAAAGGAGGGAGGAGAAGATCCAACATTAGAAAAGAGGGAGGAGAAGATCCTACATTAGAAAGGAGGGAGAAGATCCAACATTAGAAAAGAGGGAGGAGTAGATCCTACATTAGAAAGGAGGGAGGAGTAGATCCTACATTAGAAAGGAGGGAGGAGGAGATCCAACATTAGAAAAGAGGGAGGAGTAGATCCTACATTAGAAAGGAGGGAGGATTAGATCCTACATTAGAAAGGAGGGAGGAGGAGATCCTACATTAGAAAGGAGGGAGGAGGAGATCCTACATTAGAAAGGAGGGAGGAGGAGATCCAACATTAGAAAGGAGGGAGGAGGAGATCCAACATTAGAAAAGAGGGAGGAGAAGATCCAACATTAGAAAAGAGGGAGGAGGAGATCCTACATTAGAAAGGAGGGAGGAGGAGATCCAACATTAGAAAGGAGGGAGGAGGAGATCCAACATTAGAAAGGAGGGAGGAGGAGATCCAACATTAGGAGGAGGGAGGAGTAGATCCAACATTAGGAGGAGGGAGGAGGAGATCCAACATTAGAAAGGAGGGAGGAGGAGATCCAACATTAGAAAGGAGGGAGGAGGAGATCCAACATTAGAAAAGAGGGAGGAGAAGATCCAACATTAGAAAAGAGGGAGGAGGAGATCCAACATTAGAAAGGAGGGAGGAGGAGATCCAACATTAGAAAGGAGGGAGGAGGAGATCCAACATTAGAAAGGAGGGAGGAGTAGATCCAACATTAGGAGGAGGGAGGAGTAGATCCAACATTAGGAGGAGGGAGGAGGAGATCCAACATTAGAAAGGAGGGAGGAGGAGATCCAACATTAGACAGGAGGGAGGAGGAGATCCAACATTAGAAAGGAGGATGGAGGAGGAGATCCAACATTAGAAAGGAGGAGGGAGGAGGAGATCCAACATTAGGAAGGAGGGAGGAGGAGATCCAACATTAGAAAGGAGGGAGGAGGAGATCCAACATTAGAAAGGAGGGAGGAGGAGATCCAACATTAGAAAGGAGGGAGGAGGAGATCCAACATTAGAAAGGAGGGAGGAGGAGATCCAACATTAGAAAGGAGGGAGGAGGAGATCCAACATTAGAAAGGAGGGAGGAGTAGATCCTACATTAGAAAAGAGGGAGGAGAAGATCCAACATTAGAAAGGAGGGAGGAGTAGATCCTACATTAGAAAAGAGGGAGGAGAAGATCCTACATTAGAAAAGAGGGAGGAGTAGATCCTACATTAGAAAGGAGGGAGGAGAAGATCCAACATTAGAAAAGAGGGAGGAGAAGATCCGACATTAGAAAGGAGGGAGAAGATCCAACATTAGAAAAGAGGGAGGAGTAGATCCTACATTAGAAAGGAGGGAGGAGTAGATCCTACATTAGAAAGGAGGGAGGAGGAGATCCAACATTAGAAAAGAGGGAGGAGTAGATCCTACATTAGAAAGGAGGGAGGATTAGATCCTACATTAGAAAGGAGGGAGGAGGAGATCCTACATTAGAAAGGAGGGAGGAGGAGATCCTACATTAGAAAGGAGGGAGGAGGAGATCCAACATTAGAAAGGAGGGAGGAGGAGATCCAACATTAGAAAAGAGGGAGGAGAAGATCCAACATTAGAAAAGAGGGAGGAGGAGATCCTACATTAGAAAGGAGGGAGGAGGAGATCCAACATTAGAAAGGAGGGAGGAGGAGATCCAACATTAGAAAGGAGGGAGGAGGAGATCCAACATTAGGAGGAGGGAGGAGTAGATCCAACATTAGGAGGGAGGAGGAGATCCAACATTAGAAAGGAGGGAGGAGGAGATCCAACATTAGAAAGGAGGGAGGAGGAGATCCAACATTAGAAAAGAGGGAGGAGAAGATCCAACATTAGAAAAGAGGGAGGAGGAGATCCTACATTAGAAAGGAGGGAGGAGGAGATCCAACATTAGAAAGGAGGGAGGAGGAGATCCAACATTAGAAAGGAGGGAGGAGGAGATCCAACATTAGGAGGAGGGAGGAGTAGATCCAACATTAGGAGGAGGGAGGAGGAGATCCAACATTAGAAAGGAGGGAGGAGGAGATCCAACATTAGACAGGAGGGAGGAGGAGATCCAACATTAGAAAGGAGGATGGAGGAGGAGATCCAACATTAGAAAGGAGGAGGGAGGAGGAGATCCAACATTAGGAAGGAGGGAGGAGGAGATCCAACATTAGAAAGGAGGGAGGAGGAGATCCAACATTAGAAAGGAGGGAGGAGGAGATCCAACATTAGAAAGGAGGGAGGAGGAGATCCAACATTAGAAAGGAGGGAGGAGGAGATCCAACATTAGAAAGGAGGGAGGAGGAGATCCAACATTAGAAAGGAGGGAGGAGTAGATCCTACATTAGAAAAGAGGGAGGAGAAGATCCAACATTAGAAAGGAGGGAGGAGTAGATCCTACATTAGAAAAGAGGGAGGAGAAGATCCTACATTAGAAAAGAGGGAGGAGTAGATCCTACATTAGAAAAGAGGGAGGAGAAGATCCTACATTAGAAAAGAGGGAGGAGTAGATCCTACATTAGAAAGGAGGGAGGAGAAGATCCTACATTAGAAAAGAGGGAGGAGTAGATCCTACATTAGAAAAGAGGGAGGAGTAGATCCTACATTAGAAAAGAGGGAGGAGAAGATCCTACATTAGAAAGGAGGGAGGAGTAGATCCTACATTAGACAGGAGGGAGGAGTAGATCCAACATTAGACAGGAGGGAGGAGGAGATCCAACATTAGAAAGGAGGGAGGAGGAGATCCAACATTAGAAAGGAGGAGGGAGGAGGAGATCCAACATTAGAAAAGAGGGAGGAGTAGATCCTACATTAGACAGGAGGGAGGAGTAGATCCAACATTAGACAGGAGGGAGGAGGAGATCCAACATTAGAAAGGAGGGAGGAGGAGATCCAACATTAGAAAGGAGGAGGGAGGAGGAGATCCTACATTAGAAAAGAGGGAGGAGAAGATCCTACATTAGAAAGGAGGGAGGAGTAGATCCTACATTAGACAGGAGGGAGGAGGAGATCCTACATTAGACAGGAGGGAGGAGGAGATCCAACATTAGAAAGGAGGGAGGAGGAGATCCAACATTAGAAAGGAGGAGGGAGGAGGAGATCCAACATTAGAAAGGAGGAGGGAGGAGGAGATCCAACATTAGGAAGGAGGGAGGAGGAGATCCAACATTAGAAAGGAGGAGGGAGGAGATCCTACATTAGAAAGGAGGAGGGAGGAGGAGATCCAACATTAGAAAGGAGGAGGGAGGAGGAGATCCAACATTAAAAAGGAGGAGGGAGGAGGAGATCCAACATTAGAAAGGAGGAGGGAGGAGGAGATCCAACATTAGAAAGGAGGAGGGAGGAGATCCAACATTAGAAAGGAGGAGGGAGGAGGAGATCCAACATTAGAAAGGAGGAGGGAGGAGGAGATCCAACATTAGAAAGGAGGAGGGAGGAGGAGATCCAACATTAGAAAGGAGGGAGGAGGAGATCCAACATTAGAAAGGAGGGAGGAGGAGATCCAACATTAGAAAGGAGGGAGGAGGAGATCCAACATTAGAAAGGAGGGAGGAGGAGATCCAACATTAGAAAGGAGGGAGGAGGAGATCCAACAATAGAAAGGAGGGAGGAGGAGATCCAACATTAGAAAGGAGGGAGGAGGAGATCCAACATTAGAAAGGAGGGAGGAGGAGATCCAACATTAGAAAGGAGGGAGGAGGAGATCCAACATTAGAAAGGATGGAGGAGGAGATCCAACATTAGAAAGGAAGAGGGAGTAGGAGATCCAACATTAGAAAGGAGGAGGGAGTAGGAGATCCAACATTAGAAAGGAGGAGGGAGGAGGAGATCCAACATTAGAAAGGAGGGAGGAGGAGATCCAACATTAGAAAGGAGGGAGGAGTAGATCCTACATTAGAAAGGAGGGAGGAGTAGATCCTACATTAGAAAGGAGGGAGGAGTAGATCCAAAATTAGAAAGGAGGGAGGAGTAGATCCAGAACTTTAGAAAGGAGGGAGGAGGAGATCCTACATTAGAAAGGAGGGAGGAGGAGATCCAACATTAGAAAGGAGGGAGGAGTAGATCCAACATTAGAATGGAGGGAGGAGGAGATCCTACATTAGAAAGGAGGGAGGAGGAGATCTAACATTAGAAAGGAGGAGGGAGGAGGAGATCCAACATTAGAAAGGAGGGAGGAGGAGATCCAACATTACAAAGGAGGGAGGAGGAGATCCAACATTAGAATGGAGGGAGGAGGAGATCCTACATTAGAAAGGAGGGAGGAGGAGATCCTACATTAGAAAGGAAGGAGGAGTAGATCCAACATTAGAATGGAGGGAGGAGGAGATCCTACATTAGAAAGGAGGGAGGAGTAGATCCTACATTAGAAAGGAGGGAGGAGTAGATCCTACATTAGAAAGGAGGGAGGAGTAGATCCTACATTAGAAAGGAGGGAGGAGTAGATCCTACATTAGAAAGGAGGAGGGAGGAGTAGATCCAAACATTAGAAAGGAAGAGGGAGGAGGAGATCCAACATTAGAAAGGAGGGAGGAGGAGATCCTACATTAGAAAGGAGGGAGGAGGAGATCCTACATTAGAAAGGAGGGAGGAGGAGATCCTACATTAGAAAGGAGGGAGGAGGAGATCCTACATTAGAAAGGAGGGAGGAGGAGATCCTACATTAGAAAGGAGGGAGGAGGAGATCCTACATTAGAAAGGAGGGAGGAGGAGATCCTACATTAGAAAGGAGGGAGGAGGAGATCCTACATTAGAAAGGAGGGAGGAGGAGATCCAACATTAGAAAGGAGGGAGGAGATCCAACATTAGAAAGGAGGAGGGAGGAGGAGATCCAACATTAGAAAGGAGGAGGGAGGAGGAGATCCAACATTAGAAAGGAGGAGGGAGGAGGAGATCCAACATTAGAAAGGAGGGAGGAGATCCTACATTAGAAAGGAGGAGGAAGGAGGAGATCCAACATTAGAATGGAGGGAGGAGGAGATCCTACATTAGAAAGGAGGAGGGAGGAGGAGATCCTACATTAGAAAGGAGGGAGGAGGAGATCCTACATTAGAAAGGAGGAGGGAGGAGGAGATCCTACATTAGAAAGGACGAGGGAGGAGGAGATCCTACATTAGAAAGGAGGAGGAAGGAGGAGATCCAACATTAGAAAGGAGGGAGGAGGAGATCCAACATTAGAAAGGAGGAAGGAGGAGTAGATCCTACATTAGAAAGGAGGAGGGAGGAGTATATCCTACATTAGAAAGGAGGAGGGAGGAGTATATCCTACATTAGAAAGGAGGAGGAAGGAGTATATCCTACATTAGAAAGGAGGAGGGAGGAGTATATCCTACATTAGAAAGGAGGAGGGAGGAGGAGATCCAACATTAGAAAGGAGGAGGGAGGAGGAGATCCAACATTAGAAAGGAGGAGGGAGGAGGAGATCCTACATTAGAAAGGAGGGAGGAGATCCTACATTAGAAAGGAGGAGATCCAACATTAGAACGGAGGAGGGAGGAGGAGATCCTACATTAGAAAGGAGGAGGGAGGAGGAGATCCTACATTAGAAAGGAGGAGGAGATCCTACATTAGAAAGGAGGAGGGAGGAGGAGATCCTACATTAGAAAGGAGGGAGGAGGAGATCCAACAGGAGAAAGGAGGGAGGAGGAGATCCAACATTAGAAAGGAGGGAGGAGGAGATCCAACATTAGAAAGGAGGGAGGAGGAGATCCAACATTAGAAAGGAGGGAGGAGGAGATCCAACATTAGAAAGGAGGGAGGAGTAGATCCTACATTAGAAAAGAGGGAGGAGAAGATCCAACATTAGAAAGGAGGGAGGAGTAGATCCTACATTAGAAAAGAGGGAGGAGAAGATCCTACATTAGAAAAGAGGGAGGAGTAGATCCTACATTAGAAAAGAGGGAGGAGAAGATCCTACATTAGAAAAGAGGGAGGAGTAGATCCTACATTAGAAAGGAGGGAGGAGTAGATCCTACATTAGAAAAGAGGGAGGAGAAGATCCTACATTAGAAAAGAGGGAGGAGTAGATCCTACATTAGAAAAGAGGGAGGAGAAGATCCTACATTAGAAAGGAGGGAGGAGTAGATCCTACATTAGAAAAGAGGGAGGAGTAGATCCAACATTAGAAAGGAGGGAGGAGGAGATCCAACATTAGAAAGGAGGGAGGAGGAGATCCAACATTAGAAAGGAGGGAGGAGGAGATCCAACATTAGGAGGAGGGAGGAGTAGATCCAACATTAGGAGGAGGGAGGAGGAGATCCAACATTAGAAAGGAGGGAGGAGGAGATCCTACATTAGACAGGAGGGAGGAGGAGATCCAACATTAGACAGGAGGGAGGAGGAGATCCAACATTAGAAAGGAGGAGGGAGGAGGAGATCCAACATTAGAAAGGAGGAGGGAGGAGGAGATCCAACATTAGGAAGGAGGGAGGAGGAGATCCAACATTAGAAAGGAGGAGGGAGGAGATCCTACATTAGAAAGTAGGAGGGAGGAGGAGATCCAACATTAGAAAGGAGGAGGGAGGAGGAGATCCAACATTAAAAAGGAGGAGGGAGGAGGAGATCCAACATTAGAAAGGAGGAGGGAGGAGGAGATCCAACATTAGAAAGGAGGAGGGAGGAGATCCAACATTAGAAAGGAGGAGGGAGGAGATCCAACATTAGAAAGGAGGAGGGAGGAGGAGATCCAACATTAGAAAGGAGGAGGGAGGAGGAGATCCAACATTAGAAAGGAGGGAGGAGGAGATCCAACATTAGAAAGGAGGGAGGAGGAGATCCAACATTAGAAAGGAGGGAGGAGGAGATCCAACATTAGAAAGGAGGGAGGAGGAGATCCAACAATAGAAAGGAGGGAGGAGGAGATCCAACATTAGAAAGGAGGGAGGAGGAGATCCAACATTAGAAAGGAGGGAGGAGGAGATCCAACATTAGAAAGGAGGGAGGAGGAGATCCAACATTAGAAAGGATGGAGGAGGAGATCCAACATTAGAAAGGAAGAGGGAGTAGGAGATCCAACATTAGAAAGGAGGAGGGAGTAGGAGATCCAACATTAGAAAGGAGGAGGGAGGAGGAGATCCAACATTAGAAAGGAGGGAGGAGTAGATCCAACATTAGAAAGGAGGGAGGAGTAGATCCTACATTAGAAAGGAGGAGATCCAACATTAGAACGGAGGAGGGAGGAGGAGATCCTACATTAGAAAGGAGGAGGGAGGAGGAGATCCTACATTAGAAAGGAGGAGGAGATCCTACATTAGAAAGGAGGAGGGAGGAGGAGATCCTACATTAGAAAGGAGGGAGGAGGAGATCCAACATTAGAAAGGAGGGAGGAGGAGATCCAACATTAGAAAGGAGGGAGGAGGAGATCCAACATTAGAAAGGAGGGAGGAGGAGATCCAACATTAGAAAGGAGGGAGGAGGAGATCCAACATTAGAAAGGAGGGAGGAGTAGATCCTACATTAGAAAAGAGGGAGGAGAAGATCCAACATTAGAAAGGAGGGAGGAGTAGATCCTACATTAGAAAAGAGGGAGGAGAAGATCCTACATTAGAAAAGAGGGAGGAGTAGATCCTACATTAGAAAAGAGGGAGGAGAAGATCCTACATTAGAAAAGAGGGAGGAGTAGATCCTACATTAGAAAGGAGGGAGGAGTAGATCCTACATTAGAAAAGAGGGAGGAGAAGATCCTACATTAGAAAAGAGGGAGGAGTAGATCCTACATTAGAAAAGAGGGAGGAGAAGATCCTACATTAGAAAGGAGGGAGGAGTAGATCCTACATTAGAAAAGAGGGAGGAGTAGATCCAACATTAGAAAGGAGGGAGGAGGAGATCCAACATTAGAAAGGAGGGAGGAGGAGATCCAACATTAGAAAGGAGGGAGGAGGAGATCCAACATTAGGAGGAGGGAGGAGTAGATCCAACATTAGGAGGAGGGAGGAGGAGATCCAACATTAGAAAGGAGGGAGGAGGAGATCCTACATTAGACAGGAGGGAGGAGGAGATCCAACATTAGACAGGAGGGAGGAGGAGATCCAACATTAGAAAGGAGGAGGGAGGAGGAGATCCAACATTAGAAAGGAGGAGGGAGGAGGAGATCCAACATTAGGAAGGAGGGAGGAGGAGATCCAACATTAGAAAGGAGGAGGGAGGAGATCCTACATTAGAAAGTAGGAGGGAGGAGGAGATCCAACATTAGAAAGGAGGAGGGAGGAGGAGATCCAACATTAAAAAGGAGGAGGGAGGAGGAGATCCAACATTAGAAAGGAGGAGGGAGGAGGAGATCCAACATTAGAAAGGAGGAGGGAGGAGATCCAACATTAGAAAGGAGGAGGGAGGAGATCCAACATTAGAAAGGAGGAGGGAGGAGGAGATCCAACATTAGAAAGGAGGAGGGAGGAGGAGATCCAACATTAGAAAGGAGGGAGGAGGAGATCCAACATTAGAAAGGAGGGAGGAGGAGATCCAACATTAGAAAGGAGGGAGGAGGAGATCCAACATTAGAAAGGAGGGAGGAGGAGATCCAACAATAGAAAGGAGGGAGGAGGAGATCCAACATTAGAAAGGAGGGAGGAGGAGATCCAACATTAGAAAGGAGGGAGGAGGAGATCCAACATTAGAAAGGAGGGAGGAGGAGATCCAACATTAGAAAGGATGGAGGAGGAGATCCAACATTAGAAAGGAAGAGGGAGTAGGAGATCCAACATTAGAAAGGAGGAGGGAGTAGGAGATCCAACATTAGAAAGGAGGAGGGAGGAGGAGATCCAACATTAGAAAGGAGGGAGGAGTAGATCCAACATTAGAAAGGAGGGAGGAGTAGATCCTACATTAGAAAGGAGGGAGGAGTAGATCCTACATTAGAAAGGAGGGAGGAGTAGATCCAACATTAGAAAGGAGGGAGGAGTAGATCCAAACATTAGAAAGGAGGGAGGAGGAGATCCTACATTAGAAAGGAGGGAGGAGGAGATCCAACATTAGAAAGGAGGGAGGAGTAGATCCAACATTAGAATGGAGGGAGGAGGAGATCCTACATTAGAAAGGAGGGAGGAGGAGATCTAACATTAGAAAGGAGGAGGGAGGAGGAGATCCAACATTAGAAAGGAGGGAGGAGGAGATCCAACATTACAAAGGAGGGAGGAGGAGATCCAACATTAGAATGGAGGGAGGAGGAGATCCTACATTAGAAAGGAGGGAGGAGTAGATCCTACATTAGAAAGGAAGGAGGAGTAGATCCAACATTAGAATGGAGGGAGGAGGAGATCCTACATTAGAAAGGAGGGAGGAGTAGATCCTACATTAGAAAGGAGGGAGGAGTAGATCCTACATTAGAAAGGAGGGAGGAGTAGATCCTACATTAGAAAGGAGGGAGGAGTAGATCCTACATTAGAAAGGAGGAGGGAGGAGTAGATCCAAACATTAGAAAGGAAGAGGGAGGAGGAGATCCAACATTAGAAAGGAGGGAGGAGGAGATCCTACATTAGAAAGGAGGGAGGAGGAGATCCTACATTAAAAAGGAGGGAGGAGGAGATCCTACATTAGAAAGGAGGGAGGAGGAGATCCTACATTAGAAAGGAGGGAGGAGGAGATCCTACATTAGAAAGGAGGGAGGAGGAGATCCTACATTAGAAAGGAGGGAGGAGGAGATCCTACATTAGAAAGGAGGGAGGAGGAGATCCTACATTAGAAAGGAGGGAGGAGGAGATCCAACATTAGAAAGGAGGGAGGAGATCCAACATTAGAAAGGAGGAGGGAGGAGGAGATCCAACATTAGAAAGGAGGAGGGAGGAGGAGATCCAACATTAGAAAGGAGGAGGGAGGAGGAGATCCAACATTAGAAAGGAGGGAGGAGATCCTACATTAGAAAGGAGGAGGAAGGAGGAGATCCAACATTAGAATGGAGGGAGGAGGAGATCCTACATTAGAAAGGAGGAGGGAGGAGGAGATCCTACATTAGAAAGGAGGGAGGAGGAGATCCTACATTAGAAAGGAGGAGGGAGGAGGAGATCCTACATTAGAAAGGACGAGGGAGGAGGAGATCCTACATTAGAAAGGACGAGGGAGGAGGAGATCCTACATTAGAAAGGAGGAGGAAGGAGGAGATCCAACATTAGAAAGGAGGGAGGAGGAGATCCAACATTAGAAAGGAGGAAGGAGGAGTAGATCCTACATTAGAAAGGAGGAGGGAGGAGTATATCCTACATTAGAAAGGAGGAGGGAGGAGTATATCCTACATTAGAAAGGAGGAGGAAGGAGTATATCCTACATTAGAAAGGAGGAGGGAGGAGTATATCCTACATTAGAAAGGAGGAGGGAGGAGGAGATCCAACATTAGAAAGGAGGAGGGAGGAGGAGATCCAACATTAGAAAGGAGGAGGGAGGAGGAGATCCTACATTAGAAATGAGGGAGGAGATCCTACATTAGAAAGGAGGAGATCCAACATTAGAAAGGAGGAGGGAGGAGGAGATCCTACATTAGAAAGGAGGAGGGAGGAGGAGATCCTACATTAGAAAGGAGGAGGAGATCCTACATTAGAAAGGAGGAGGGAGGAGGAGATCCTACATTAGAAAGGAGGGAGGAGGAGATCCAACATTAGAAAGGAGGGAGGAGGAGATCCAACATTAGAAAGGAGGGAGGAGGAGATCCAACATTAGAAAGGAGGGAGGAGGAGATCCAACATTAGAAAGGAGGGAGGAGGAGATCCAACATTAGAAAGGAGGGAGGAGTAGATCCTACATTAGAAAAGAGGGAGGAGAAGATCCAACATTAGAAAGGAGGGAGGAGTAGATCCTACATTAGAAAAGAGGGAGGAGAAGATCCTACATTAGAAAAGAGGGAGGAGTAGATCCTACATTAGAAAAGAGGGAGGAGAAGATCCTACATTAGAAAAGAGGGAGGAGTAGATCCTACATTAGAAAGGAGGGAGGAGTAGATCCTACATTAGAAAAGAGGGAGGAGAAGATCCTACATTAGAAAAGAGGGAGGAGTAGATCCTACATTAGAAAAGAGGGAGGAGAAGATCCTACATTAGAAAGGAGGGAGGAGTAGATCCTACATTAGAAAAGAGGGAGGAGTAGATCCAACATTAGAAAGGAGGGAGGAGGAGATCCAACATTAGAAAGGAGGGAGGAGGAGATCCAACATTAGAAAGGAGGGAGGAGTAGATCCAACATTAGGAGGAGGGAGGAGTAGATCCAACATTAGGAGGAGGGAGGAGGAGATCCAACATTAGAAAGGAGGGAGGAGGAGATCCTACATTAGACAGGAGGGAGGAGGAGATCCAACATTAGAAAGGAGGAGGGAGGAGGAGATCCAACATTAGAAAGGAGGAGGGAGGAGGAGATCCAACATTAGAAAGGAGGAGGGAGGAGGAGATCCAACATTAGGAAGGAGGGAGGAGGAGATCCAACATTAGAAAGGAGGGGGGAGGAGATCCTACATTAGAAAGTAGGAGGGAGGAGGAGATCCAACATTAGAAAGGAGGAGGGAGGAGGAGATCCAACATTAAAAAGGAGGAGGGAGGAGGAGATCCAACATTAGAAAGGAGGAGGGAGGAGGAGATCCAACATTAGAAAGGAGGAGGGAGGAGGAGATCCAACATTAGAAAGGAGGAGGGAGGAGATCCAACATTAGAAAGGAGGAGGGAGGAGGAGATCCAACATTAGAAAGGAGGAGGGAGGAGGAGATCCAACATTAGAAAGGAGGAGGGAGGAGGAGATCCAACATTAGAAAGGAGGGAGGAGGAGATCCAACATTAGAAAGGAGGGAGGAGGAGATCCAACATTAGAAAGGAGGGAGGAGGAGATCCAACATTAGAAAGGAGGGAGGAGGAGATCCAACAATAGAAAGGAGGGAGGAGGAGATCCAACATTAGAAAGGAGGGAGGAGGAGATCCAACATTAGAAAGGAGGGAGGAGGAGATCCAACATTAGAAAGGAGGGAGGAGGAGATCCAACATTAGAAAGGAAGAGGGAGTAGGAGATCCAACATTAGAAAGGAGGAGGGAGTAGGAGATCCAACATTAGAAAGGAGGAGGGAGTAGGAGATCCAACATTAGAAAGGAGGAGGGAGGAGGAGATCCAACATTAGAAAGGAGGGAGGAGTAGATCCTACATTAGAAAGGAGGGAGGAGTAGATCCTACATTAGAAAGGAGGGAGGAGTAGATCCTACATTAGAAAGGAGGGAGGAGTAGATCCAACATTAGAAAGGAGGGAGGAGTAGATCCAAACATTAGAAAGGAGGGAGGAGAAGATCCTACATTAGAAAGGAGGGAGGAGGAGATCCAACATTAGAAAGGAGGGAGGAGTAGATCCAACATTAGAATGGAGGGAGGAGGAGATCCTACATTAGAAAGGAGGGAGGAGGAGATCTAACATTAGAAAGGAGGAGGGAGGAGGAGATCCAACATTAGAAAGGAGGGAGGAGGAGATCCAACATTACAAAGGAGGGAGGAGGAGATCCAACATTAGAATGGAGGGAGGAGGAGATCCTACATTAGAAAGGAGGGAGGAGTAGATCCTACATTAGAAAGGAAGGAGGAGTAGATCCAACATTAGAATGGAGGGAGGAGGAGATCCTACATTAGAAAGGAGGGAGGAGGAGATCCTACATTAGAAAGGAGGGAGGAGTAGATCCTACATTAGAAAGGAGGGAGGAGTAGATCCTACATTAGAAAGGAGGGAGGAGTAGATCCTACATTAGAAAGGAGGAGGGAGGAGTAGATCCAAACATTAGAAAGGAAGAGGGAGGAGGAGATCCAACATTAGAAAGGAGGGAGGAGGAGATCCGACATTAGAAAGGAGGGAGGAGGAGATCCTACATTAGAAAGGAGGGAGGAGGAGATCCTACATTAGAAAGGAGGGAGGAGGAGATCCTACATTAGAAAGGAGGGAGGAGGAGATCCTACATTAGAAAGGAGGGAGGAGGAGATCCTACATTAGAAAGGAGGGAGGAGGAGATCCTACATTAGAAAGGAGGGAGGAGGAGATCCAACATTAGAAAGGAGGGAGGAGATCCAACATTAGAAAGGAGGAGGGAGGAGGAGATCCAACATTAGAAAGGAGGAGGGAGGAGGAGATCCAACATTAGAAAGGAGGAGGGAGGAGGAGATCCAACATTAGAAAGGAGGGAGGAGATCCTACATTAGAAAGGAGGAGGAAGGAGGAGATCCAACATTAGAATGGAGGGAGGAGGAGATCCTACATTAGAAAGGAGGAGGGAGGAGGAGATCCTACATTAGAAAGGAGGGAGGAGGAGATCCTACATTAGAAAGGAGGAGGGAGGAGGAGATCCTACATTAGAAAGGACGAGGGAGGAGGAGATCCTACATTAGAAAGGAGGAGGAAGGAGGAGATCCAACATTAGAAAGGAGGGAGGAGGAGATCCAACATTAGAAAGGAGGAAGGAGGAGTAGATCCTACATTAGAAAGGAGGAGGGAGGAGTATATCCTACATTAGAAAGGAGGAGGGAGGAGTATATCCTACATTAGAAAGGAGGAGGAAGGAGTATATCCTACATTAGAAAGGAGGAGGGAGGAGTATATCCTACATTAGAAAGGAGGAGGGAGGAGGAGATCCAACATTAGAAAGGAGGAGGGAGGAGGAGATCCAACATTAGAAAGGAGGAGGGAGGAGGAGATCCTACATTAGAAAGGAGGGAGGAGATCCTACATTAGAAAGGAGGAGATCCAACATTAGAAAGGAGGAGGGAGGAGGAAATCCTACATGAGAAAGGAGGAGGGAGGAGGAGATCCTACATTAGAAAGGAGGAGGAGATCCTACATTAGAAAGGAGGAGGGAAGAGGAGATCCTACATTAGAAAGGAGGGAGGAGATCCTACATTAGAAAGGAGGAGATCCAACATTAGAAAGGAGGAGGGAGGAGGAGATCCTACATTAGAAAGGAGGAGGGAGGAGGAGATCCTACATTAGAAAGGAGGGAGGAGATCCTACATTAGAAAGGAGGAGGGAGGAGTATATCCTACATTAGAAAGGAGGAGGGAGGAGTATATCCTACATTAGAAAGGAGGAGGGAGGAGGAGATCCTACATTAGAAAGGAGGGAGTAGATCCAACATTAGAAAGGAGGAGGGAGGAGTAGATCCAACATTAGAAAGGAGGGAGGAGGAGATCCTACATTAGAAAGGAGGGAGGAGATCCTACATTAGAAAGGAGGAGATCCAACATTAGAAAGGAGGAGGGAGGAGGAGATCCTACATTAGAAAGGAGGGAGGAGATCCTACATTAGAAAGGAGGAGATCCAACATTAGAAAGGAGGAGGGAGGAGGAGATCCTACATTAGAAAGGAGGGAGGAGATCCTACATTAGAAAGGAGGAGGGAGGAGTAGATCCTACATTAGAAAGGAGGAGGGAGGAGGAGATCCTACATTAGAAAGGAGGGAGGAGATCCTACATTAGAAAGGAGGAGATCCAACATTAGAAAGGAGGAGGGAGGAGGAGATCCTACATTAGAAAGGAGGGAGGAGATCCTACATTAGAAAGGAGGAGATCCAACATTAGAAAGGAGGAGGGAGGAGGAGATCCTACATTAGAAAGGAGGGAGGAGATCCTACATTAGAAAGGAGGAGGGAGGAGTAGATCCTACATTAGAAAGGAGGAGGGAGGAGGAGATCCTACATTAGAAAGGAGGGAGGAGATCCTACATTAGAAAGGAGGAGATCCAACATTAGAAAGGAGGAGGGAGGAGGAGATCCTACATTAGAAAGGAGGGAGGAGATCCTACATTAGAAAGGAGGAGATCCAACATTAGAAAGGAGGAGGGAGGAGGAGATCCTACATTAGAAAGGAGGGAGGAGATCCTACATTAGAAAGGAGGAGGGAGGAGGAGATCCTACATTAGAAAGGAGGAGGGAGGAGGAGATCCTACATTAGAAAGGAGGGAGGAGGAGATCCTACATTAGAAAGGAGGAGGGAGGAGGAGATCCTACATTAGAAAGGAGGAGGGAGGAGGAGATCCTACATTAGAAAGGAGGGAGGAGGAGATCCTACATTAGAAAGGAGGAGGGAGGAGGAGATCCTACATTAGAAAGGAGGGAAGAGATCCTACATTAGAAAGGAGGAGATCCAACATTAGAAAGGAGGAGGGAGGAGGAGATCCTACATTAGAAAGGAGGGAGGAGATCCTACATTAGAAAGGAGGAGGGAGGAGTAGATCCTACATTAGAAAGGAGGAGGGAGGAGGAGATCCTACATTAGAAAGGAGGGAGGAGATCCTACATTAGAAAGGAGGAGATCCAACATTAGAAAGGAGGAGGGAGGAGGAGATCCTACATTAGAAAGGAGGGAGGAGATCCTACATTAGAAAGGAGGAGATCCAACATTAGAAAGGAGGAGGGAGGAGGAGATCCTACATTAGAAAGGAGGGAGGAGATCCTACATTAGAAAGGAGGAGGGAGGAGTAGATCCTACATTAGAAAGGAGGAGGGAGGAGGAGATCCTACATTAGAAAGGAGGGAGGAGATCCTACATTAGAAAGGAGGAGATCCAACATTAGAAAGGAGGAGGGAGGAGGAGATCCTACATTAGAAAGGAGGGAGGAGATCCTACATTAGAAAGGAGGAGATCCAACATTAGAAAGGAGGAGGGAGGAGGAGATCCTACATTAGAAAGGAGGGAGGAGATCCTACATTAGAAAGGAGGAGGGAGGAGGAGATCCTACATTAGAAAGGAGGAGGGAGGAGGAGATCCTACATTAGAAAGGAGGGAGGAGGAGATCCTACATTAGAAAGGAGGAGGGAGGAGGAGATCCTACATTAGAAAGGAGGAGGGAGGAGGAGATCCTACATTAGAAAGGAGGGAGGAGGAGATCCTACATTAGAAAGGAGGAGGGAGGAGGAGATCCTACATTAGAAAGGAGGGAAGAGATCCTACATTAGAAAGGAGGAGATCCAACATTAGAAAGGAGGAGGGAGGAGGAGATCCTACATTAGAAAGGAGGGAGGAGATCCTACATTAGAAAGGAGGAGGGAGGAGTAGATCCTACATTAGAAAGGAGGAGGGAGGAGGAGATCCTACATTAGAAAGGAGGGAGGAGGAGATCCTACATTAGAAAGGAGGAGATCCAACAATTGTCTTCAATAAATACCCTGTTCATACAGATCTAATTTAAATCCAACCGGTTAATCAATGTAGATTGACTTCATGAGTGGACTATGATGTAATGTGATTTACATTGGTTAGGTCAGCCAAAGTCAAGTCAAGTTAGTCCAAGTCACAACAACATAAAGTGTCAAGATGACAAACAAACCAAACCTGACAAAAGGGACTATCCAGATCCCCATAGTAGTCCCTCATCTTCTCATAACTCATCTTCTTAAGCCCAAGCATCATGGCAACGTTCATGTTCAACAACCGTGCGAGCACCCAGAAACCATGTGTGGCATATCCTACACCCGAACCCCTAAACTCAGCTTTACCCAGGCAAGCAACAAACCCACTGGTTGGTTAACGTTTAGACAAAGTCTTTGGAGAAACGCGGTGGCTGTTAGCTACACCGGGGCAGCTACACCGGGGCAGGCGTGTGAACTGTGAATGAGGTAGGGAGAGGGAGCGGACTCCATTGGCAGGCAGAACAGAGGGGGCTCTTTTGGGGGCCGAGCAGCCTGTGTTCAGCAGGTGGGTCACATGAAAGCCTCTTTGAGAGAGGGAGAGAAGGAGGGAGAAAGAGAGAAGTAGAGAGAGGGTGAGAGAGAGAGATCCCCCCTAATTGAGTCAGAAAGGAAGATAGAGAAGGGGCTGAGAAAGGGGAGCGAGAGGGAGAGAATGAGAGAGAAGTAGAGAAAGGATGAGAGAGAGAGATTCCCTCCTAATCTATCTGAATCAATACCTCTACTGTGATGCAGGGACAATCCTAATCACTTGCTTTCACCTTGCTGCCACCACAGGCCAAGTCACGTCATGTGATCGCCATTCACAGGCTGGGCTCAAAGAAGGGAAATACGATCCAGGGGGGAACACTTCCAGGTCAAAGGTTAAGATTTATTTGATTGTGAGGGCATTTTTGACCTTTCGCCAGGTAAGCTACTCAGCCAATGACCTGGTTGATCAAGGGAGCCTTGATGTGTGTTTTGAATAAAAGTGTTATTTATTTTCAACATGTGTTATACACTCAATGTACAAAACATTAGAAACACCTTCCTAATATTGAGTTGCACCCTCTTTTGCCCTCAGCACAGACAAAATTTGTTGGGGACTCTACAAGGTGTCGAAAGCGTTCAACAAGGATGATGGCCCATGTTGACTCCAAGTTGGCTGGATGTCCTTTTGGTGGTGGACCATTCTTGATACACACGGGAAACTGTTGAGCGTGAAAAACCCAACAGCATTGCAGTTCTTGACCCAAACTGGTGAGCCTGGCACCTACCCCGTTCAAAGGCACTTAAATCTTTTGTCTTGCCCATTCACCCTTTGAATGGCACACATACAAAATCCATGTCTCAGTTGTCTCAAGGCTTAAAAATCCTTATTTTACCTGTCTCCTCCCCTCCATTTACACTAATTGAAGCAGATTTAACAAGTGACATCAATAAGGGATCATAGCTTTCACCTGCATCAGATGACCTGGCCTCCACAATCACCCGACCTCAACCCAATTGAGATGGTTTGGGATGAGTTTGACTGCAGAGTGAAGGAAAAACAGCCAACAAGTGCTCAGCATGTGGGAACTCCTTCAAGACTGTTGGAAAAGCATCCCAGGTGAAGCTGGTTGAGAGAATGCCAAGAGTGTGGAAAGCTGTCATCAAGGCAAAGGGTGGCGCTATTTGAAGAATCTCAAATATAAAATATATTTTTATTTGTTTAACACTTTTTTGGTTACGACTAAAACAAAAGCTACATATCTCAGAAGGGCATAGAAGTGTTAATAAATATTATTTTGTACCCCTCCCTCCCTCTCCCAGTCGGGCTGACCTGTAATAACCCCATTCCTCCCTCTCTCCTCCAGATGAGGCTCACCATCCCTCTCTTCTCTTTCTCCCCTTAACTGATATCTAACGCTTCATTCAGTGAGATCAGACAGAGTGCACCTCTCTTCTCTCTCCTTCAGTCACATGCCTCTCCTTCTCTCTCCTTCAGTCACATTCCTCTCCTTCTCTCTCCTTCAGTCACATTCCTCTCCTTCTCTCTCCTTCAGTCACATTCCTCTCCTTCAGTCACATTCCTCTCCTTCTCTCTCCTTCAGTCACATGCCTCTCCTTCAGTCAGATTCCTCTCCTTCTCTCTCCTTCAGTCACATTCCTCTCCTTCTCTCTCCTTCAGTCACATTCCTCTCCTCTCTCCTTCAGTCACATTCCTCTCCTTCTCTCTCCTTCAGTCACATGCCTCTCCTTCAGTCACATTCCTCTCCTTCTCTCTCCTTCAGTCACATTCCTCTCCTTCTCTCTCCTTCAGTCACATGCCTCTCCTTCAGTCACATTCCTCTCCTTCTCTCTCCTTCAGTCACATTCCTCTCCTTCTCTCTCCTTCAGTCACATTCCTCTCCTTCTCTCTCCTTCAGTCACATTCCTCTCCTCTCTCCTTCAGTCACATTCTTCTCCTTCTCTCTCCTTCAGTCACATTCCTCTCCTCTCTCCTTCAGTCACATTCCTCTCCTTCAGTCACATTCCTCTCCTCTCTCCTTCAGTCACATTCCTCTCCTTCAGTCACAATCCTCTCCTCTCTCCTTCAGTCACATTCTTCTCCTCCAGTCACATTCCTCTCCTCCCTCCTTCAGTCACATTCCTCTCCTTCAGTCAGATTCCTCTCCTTCTCTCTCCTTCAGTCACATTCCTCTCCTTCTCTCTCCTTCAGTCACATTCCTCTCCTCTCTCCTTCAGTCACATTCCTCTCCTTCTCTCTCCTTCAGTCACATGCCTCTCCTTCAGTCACATTCCTCTCCTTCTCTCTCCTTCAGTCACATTCCTCTCCTTCTCTCTCCTTCAGTCACATGCCTCTCCTTCAGTCACATTCCTCTCCTTCTCTCTCCTTCAGTCACATTCCTCTCCTTCTCTCTCCTTCAGTCACATGCCTCTCCTTCAGTCACATTCCTCTCCTTCTCTCTCCTTCAGTCACATTCCTCTCCTTCTCTCTCCTTCAGTCACATTCCTCTCCTTCTCTCTCCTTCAGTCACATTCCTCTCCTCTCTCCTTCAGTCACATTCTTCTCCTTCAGTCACATTCTTCTCCTTCTCTCTCCTTCAGTCACATTCCTCTCCTCTCTCCTTCAGTCACATTCCTCTCCTTCAGTCACATTCCTCTCCTCTCTCCTTCAGTCACATTCCTCTCCTTCAGTCACAATCCTCTCCTCTCTCCTTCAGTCACATTCTTCTCCTCCAGTCACATTCCTCTCCTCCCTCCTTCAGTCACATTCCTCTCCTTCTCTCTCTCCTTCAGTCACATTCCTCTCCTCCCTCCTTCAGTCACATTCTTCTCCTCCCTCCTTCAGTCACATTCCTCTCCTTCAGTCACATTCCTCTCCTTCTCTCTCCTTCAGTCACATTCCTCTCATTCTCTCTCTCCTTCAGTCACATTCTTCTCCTCCCTCCTTCAGTCACATTCCTCTCCTTCTCTCTCTCCTTCAGTCACATTCCTCTCCTTCTCTCTCTCCTTCAGTCACATTCCTCTCCGTCTCTCTCTCCTTCAGTCACATTCCTCTACTTCAGTCACATTCCTCTCCTTCTCTCTCTCCTTCAGTCACATTCCTCTCCTTCTCTCTCTCCTTCAGTCACATTCCTCTCCTTCTCTCCCTCCTTCAGTCACATTCCTCTCCTCTCTCCTTCAGTCACATTCCTCTCCGTCTCTCTCCTTCAGTCACATTCCTCTCATTCTCTCTCTCCTTCAGTCACATTCTTCTCCTCCCTCCTTCAGTCACATTCCTCTCCTTCTCTCTCTCCTTCAGTCACATTCCTCTCCGTCTCTCTCTCCTTCAGTCACATTCCTCTACTTCAGTCACATTCCTCTCCTTCTCTCTCTCCTTCAGTCACATTCCTCTCCTTCTCTCTCTCCTTCAGTCACATTCCTCTCCTTCTCTCTCTCCTTCAGTCACATTCCTCTCCTCTCTCTCCTTCAGTCACATGCCTCTCCTTCTCTCTCTCCTTCAGTCACATTCCTCTCCTTCTCTCTCTCCTTCAGTCACATTCCTCTCCTTCTCTCTCTCCTTCAGTCACATTCCTCTCCTTCTCTCCCTCCTTCAGTCACATTCCTCTCCTCCCTCCTTCAGTCACATTCCTCTCCTTCAGTCACATTCCTCTCCTCCCTCCTTCAGTCACATTCCTCTCCTCTCTACTTCATTCTTATTCCTCTCGGCCTACTTGACTGGCTCTCTTGTCCATCTGTCTGTCTGTGTTTGTTAATCTCTCTATACTCTCACGTTCTCTTCCTTTAGTCTCCCTCCCTCCATTGTGTGTATGTTTTTCTCCTCTCTGTCCATCCCATTCATTTTCTCCCTCCCTCTACATTGTCATTTCTCCCCCCACCCCCCCCCCCTCTACCTGTTCTTTCCAGTCTGAGTGAGCAGTGCCGGGTCCATCAGGGGACGTGTGCCCGCCTCACGGCGGCAGAAAGCGATGATGTCATCGACTCATTGCAGCAGCAACAGACTCCACGCTGTCTGAATGCAACTCATACCTACCGCAATGGGGAATCAACACCACAATACCCTGCCTCATAAAACAACCACCACGTGAACAACCAATTCACTTAACCAATTCATTCGATTAACAGTCAGAGCGCTGATTTCGCACTATTTATAAAATATCAAATAAACACTACCTATGGCAGTCAGAACCAAGTATCCAGAACCGGAACCCAGTCAGTAAATCTAGCCTAACACATGGCATGTTAAGGACACTGATACCCCAGTGCCAAAGCCAGTCCAGGGCTTAAAACCAGTGGGAGGACAGACAGACCAAAGACACCATTGAATCCAGTGGGAGGACAGACAGACCAAAGACACCATTGAATCCAGTGGGAGAACAGACAGACCATAGACACCATTGAATCCAGTGGGAGGACAGACCAAAGACACCATTGAATCCAGTGGGAGGACAGACCAAAGACACCATTGAATCCAGTGGGAGAACAGACAGACCATAGACACCATTGAATCCAGTGGGAGAACAGACAGACCATAGACACCATTGCAACTGACTGACTGCTTACTGGAGCCTTGTATCCATGACAACATACATGGAGAAAGAGTGCGAGAGAGATAGGCAGGGAGGGTAATCTTACTCCATACTGCACTGCACCCCTCCAGACTTAAGACAGAGGGGGTCGTAGTATTTATTTTGATTTATTTAACCTTTATTTAACTAGGCAAGTCAGTTAAGAACAAATTCTTATTTACATGACGGCATACCACGGCCAAACTCGGACGGCGCTGGGCCAATTGTGCGCCGCCCTGTGGGACTGCCAATCACGGCCAGATGTGACTCAGCCTGGATTCGAACCAGGGACTGTAGTGTCGCACTGAGATGCAGTGCTTTAGACCGCTGCACCACTCGGGAACCCCAAGAGAGTGATATATTAGCGAGGGGAAAAGTACAGGAGAGAATGAGCGAGGGAGGGAGAAGGAGGGAGAGAAGGAGAGAGAGGTGAAGAGGAGCGGAAGCAGAGTGAAGGCTTGGGAGAACACAAAGGGGTTGAGTGAGTGGAAGGACACAGAGAGGGAGGGAACGAGGGAGAGAAAGAGAAAGAATACAAAAGGAAAGAGGAAGCTAGAGAGAGACATCATGTGAGACACAAAGGAAAGAGGAAAGGTAAAGATGGACAGAGTATGAGGGAGACTTGGTATCACCCAGGGAGAGTGACCTATGATGGTAGCCCTTTCCAGTGATGCTGATTCGATGGTGGATAGTAGAGAGAAAGGAGAGATAAATGAAGCTAGAGAGATAAAGGGGTGTTGACCCTTACAAGTGATGCTGATTTGATGGTGGAGAAGTTGTTGTGGCGGTAGTTGTGTGCCTGGCTCATGTCAGAGGATAACGGCATCAGCTCCGGCCTGAGGTCAGGTTTCAGACCATTATCCCAGTTATACCTGTGGTCCTGAGGAGAGAGAGAGAGACGGGAGAAACGTTGTATTTCATGGCCTGTAACTTCAAAACCTAAATGTAACTGTAGTTGATATAATTGAACGTTGCATTATTAGTAGCCAAATGATTCTTCATATAGGGCGTCTGGCGGAGGATAGGTACGGTGGTTGTTCTCTCATAGTTCTGTAGTGCCACAGGTTGGTAGTGGACAGTTTTGTACTGAACTCAAGCCAACGTTAGATAGTTAGACTATCAAATTGGAGTGTGTATAAACCTACATATTTTATGTCAGTTCATGACCGGTTGACCAGTTACAGTGCCTTCAGAAATTATTCATTTTACACATTTTGTTGTGTTACAGCCTGAATTTAAAACGGATTAAATTGATATTTGTTGTCACTGGCCTACACACTATACCCCATAGTGTCAAAGTGGAATTGTTGTAATTTTAAATGTATTATTAATTCAAAATGAAAAGCTTAATTGTCTTCAGTCAACCCCTTTGTTATGGCAAGCCTAAATAACAAGGCACAAAATAAGTTGCATCACTGTGTGTGCAATAAATCAAATCAAATGTTATTTGTCACATGCTCCGAATACAACAGTGAAATGCTTACTTACAAGCCCTTAACCAACAATGCAGTTAGGAAAATATTTACTAAATAAACTTAAGTAAATAAAAAAAATAAAAAAATAACACAATAAAATAACAATACTGAGGTTATATACAGGGGGTACCGGTACCGAGTCAATGTGCGGGGATACAGCTGAGTCGAAGTAATTTGTACATGTAGGTAAAGTGACTATGCATAGATAATAAACAGCGAGTAGCAGCAGTGTGAAAACAAAGTGGGGGTTGGGGGATCAATGTAAATAGTCCGGGTGTCCATTTGAATAATTGTTCAGAAATGTTATGGCTTGGGGGTGGAAGCTGTTAAGGAGCCTTTTGGACCTAGACTTGGCGCTCCGGATCTGGGGACCCATGCCAAATCTTTTCAGTCTTCTGAGGGGGAAAAAGTGTTGTCGTGCCCTCTTCACGACTGTCTTGGTGTTGTCGTGCCCTCTTCACGACTGTCTTGGTGTGTTTGACCATGATAGTTTGTTGGTGATGTGGACACCAAGGAACTTGAAACTCTTGACTCGATCCACTACACTCCCTTCGATGTGAATGGGGTGTGTTTGGCCATCCTTTTCCTGTCGTCCACGATCATCTCCTTTGTCTTGCTCACGTTGAGGGAGAGGTTGTTATCCTGGCACTACACTGCAAGGTCTCTGACCTCCTCCCTATAGGCTGTCTCATCGTTGTCACTGTTGTGTCATCAGCAAACTTAATGATGGTGTTGGGAGTCGTGCTTGGCCACGCAGTCATGGGTAAACAGGGAGTAAACATTGAGGGGACCCCGTGTTGAGGATCAGCGTGGCAGATGTGTTGTTGCCTACCCTTACCACCCGGGGGTGGCCCGTCAGGAAGTCCAGGATCCAGTTGCAGAGGGAGGTGTTTAGTCCCATTGTCCTCAGCTTAGTGGGCCTTGTGAATGTTGACCTGTTTAAAAGGTCTACGCCTATGGAGAGCGAGCGGTATCACACAGTCATCCGGAACAGCATGCATGCTTCAGTGTTGCTTGCCTCGAAGCAAGCATAAAAGGCATTTAGCTCGTCTGGTAGGCTCACATCACTGGGCAGCTCGAGGCTTGGTTTCCTTTTGTAGTCCGTAGAAGTTTGCAAGCCCTGCCACATCCGGTGAGCGTCTAAGCCGGTGTAGTAGGATTCAATCTTAGTCCTGTATTGATGCTTTGCCTGTTTGATGGTTCGTCTGAGGGCATAGCCCGATTTCTTATAAGCGTCCGGATTAGTGTCCCTCTCCTAGCTCGGTGTGGATGCAGCCTGTAATCCATGGCTTCTGGTTGGGTTATGTACATATGATCACTGTAGGCACGACGTCGATTGAGCTACAACTGGCTAGGGAGTTGGTAGCCTAAATCCTGCTTGATGTTACTGCTGTTCCTAAAGCCATTGATGCATGTTAGCCTACTGTAACCACACACGGTGTGTGTGTGTGTGTGAGTTAAGGTTGGGCGATTGTATACAAGCCTACATTGCCCGATTGCGCCCCATTGCGATCCTCGATAGTCGATCGCTATTGGGGGGGGGGGGGGGTCTTTCTCATGGCTACCTATGTATTTCCATGGAAATATAAAGATTATTTGGAAAATAATAAATATATTTTTAAAAGCATTCATGATTTCCTATACACCCATGCTGGCCTTGTGACATATCAGCAACCCATACACCCATCGTTAATAACAGTTAACTAAATGATAAAGACCAGGAAAGACATGTGGCTGAAGAGGAGGAAACCAACATCTCATCATCTGCAGGTTTGAAGGGTGAGTGTGAGTGTGTGAGTGTGTGAGTGTGTGAGTGTGTGAGTGTGTGAGTGTGAGTGTGTGAGTGTGTGAGTGTGAGAGTGTGAGTGTGTGAGTGTGTGAGTGTGAGTGTGTGTGAGTGTGTGTGGGTGAGTGTGTGTGTGTGAGTGTGAGTGTGTGAGTGTGTGTGTGAGGGTGTGTGTGAGTGTGCCTGTGTGAGTGTGTGTGTGTGTGTGTGTGTGTGTGTGTGTGTGTGTGTGTGTGTGTGTGTGAGTGTGAGTGTGTGAGTGTGTGTGTGAGGGTGAGTGTGTGTGTGAGTGTGCCTGTGAGTGTGTGTGAGTGCCTGTGTGAGTGTGAGTGTGTGAGTGAGTGTGAGTGTGGGTGAGTGTGGGTGAGTGTGTGTGTGAGTGTGCCTGTGTGAGTGTGAGTGTGCCTGTGTGAGTGTGTGAGTGTGTGTGTGTGTGTGTGTGTGTGTGAGTGTGTGTGTGTGAGTGTGAGTGTGAGTGTGCCTGTGCGTGTGTGAGTGTGTGTGTGAGTGTGTGCGTGTGTGTGAGTGTGAGTGTGTGTGTGAGAGTGTGAGAGTGTGTGAGTGTGCCTGTGTGTGAGTGTGAGTGTGCCTGTGTGTGAGTGTGAGTGTGCCTGTGTGTGTGAGTGTGAGTGTGCCTGTGAGTGTGAGTGTGCCTGTGAGTGTGAGTGTGCCTGTGTGTGTGAGTGTGAGTGTGTGTGAGTGTGAGTGTGCCTGTGTGTGCTGTGATGCCTGAGACATGCAGGGTATTCAGAATGAATATCAACCATTCAGCAGTGTGTGCAGCTCAACCCTCAGCCTGTGTGACAACGCCAGGCGAGAGGAGAGGAGAGGTTAGGGCATATTTGTTCTCAAAGTGTGATTCACAGGAGTGATGAACTCTGGCTCTGTGTGCTGTGTGTATCATCTTTACAGGAATCAAGCTGAGCAGCATTTTAAAAGTGGAAGGATGTATCTTTGGTTTCCATGGCATCAGTGCTTTTCATTGAAGGCTGTTGGGTTTGGTTAATATAGTATGATTATATGAATACCGCGGCGAGGTTGGTTCTGTTTGTGTGTGTCATTATGTGGGTTGGAGTGTATCGCTATCCCTCCTGTGTGTCATTATGTGGGTGAGGGTTGGAGTGTATCGCTATCCCTCCTGTGTGTCATTATGTGGGTGAGGGTTGGAGTGTATTGCTATCCCTCCTGTGTGTCATTATGTGGGTGAGGGTTGGAGTGTATCGCTATCCCTCCTGTGTGTCATTATGTGGGTGAGTGTATCGCTATCCCTCCTGTGTGTCATTATGTGGGTGAGTGTATTGCTATCCCTCCTGTGTGTGATTATGTGGGTGAGTGTATTGCTATCCCTCCTGTGTGTCATTATGTGGGTTGGAGTGTATTGCTATCCCTCCTGTGTGTCATTATGTGGGTGAGGGTTGGAGTGTATTGCTATCCCTCCTGTGTGTCATTATGTGGGTGAGTGTATTGCTATCCCTCCTGTGTGTCATTATGTGGGTGAGGGTTGGAGTGTATCGCTATCCCTCCTGTGTGTCATTGTGAGGGTTGGAGTGTATTGCTATCCCTCCTGTGTGTCATTATGTGGGTGAGGGTTGGAGTGTATCGCTATCCCTCCTGTGTGTCATTATGTGGGTGAGTGTATTGCTATCCCTCCTGTGTGTCATTATGTGGGTGAGTGTATTGCTATCCCTCCTGTGTGTCATTATGTGGGTGAGTGTATTGCTATCCCTCCTGTGTGTCATTATGTGGGTGAGTGTATTGCTATCCCTCCTGTGTGTCATTATGTGGGTGAGGGTTGGAGTGTATTGCTATCCCTCCTGTGTGTCATTATGTGGGTGAGTGTATTGCTATCCCTCCTGTGTGTCATTATGTGGGTGAGTGTATTGCTATCCCTCCTGTGTGTCATTATTTGGGTGAGGGTTGGACTGTATCACTACCCCGCCTGTGTGTATGAGCGTTTGTACATCTCTGAGAGCTGTCATTCTTCAGGACGTGGGTTTAAGTTTGGTGTAGGTGGTTGATGGCTGGCTGGCTGGCTGGCTAGAGAGATTGAGGGGCTAGATGAGTAGTACCTTCTTGATGTGTGTGTTCATGTTTGTTTGCATCATTCTTGAGGACGTGGGTAGTGTTGGAGTGAGTGACTAGCTGGAGGGACACTGCTAGTGCTAGTTTTATAGTGTGTGTGTGTGTGTCTCTCCTGCTGTCAGGCCGTCTCTCTCCTGCTGTCCGGCCGTCTCTCTCCTGCTCTCTCACTCTGTCAGTGTTACCTTCTTGGTGTGTGTGCGTGTATTTGTGTATGTTTCTCTCTCTCTGTCAATAATACCTTCTTGGACTGTGCGGAGGACTCTAAGCTGCTGTCGTAGTCGTGGTGCATCATGGTCATGTCAGAGCAACTCTCGTCTAGGACCTCCTGCATGCTGTTGACGCTGCTGCTCTGGCTTCCTGTACTGACTGAGGTGCTGGGGAGGGAGTGGTTACTGCCCAGGCTGTTCATCTTACAGCTGGCCTGCTCACAGTCCTGGAGGAGAGAGAGATGGTAATCAGTATACACACACTGTGGGAAATATACACACACCCCTTGCCACTTCCCACCGCTCAACTGTAAATATGGGTTTACAAATAGCCTCATTAAGCTTGGAGTGACCTTGATACGACAGAAATAATGTCCTGCCATCCAGAGGGCAACAGAGTCAAAGTCATGCTAAATAGCCCATTAACCCCCATTTGTTTAAATGGGGGACATTTCACCTGGACAGACAGTATCGATGTCAGTCCTGTCCGTGTCCGTTTCTGTGTCCGTGTCTGTCCCTCCTAAAAGGATCAGCATGCTTGAGTGTGTCATACAAAACAGAGCTTGTCGCACAAAACCACACATGTCTGTGTGGCAGTGAGGAGAGACACCAGCACAGGGAAATCAAAACCACCTGTCTGTGTAGCAGTGAGGAGAGACACCAGCACAGGGAAATCAAAACCCCCTGTCTGTGTAGCAGTGAGGAGAGACCCCAGCACAGGGAAATCAAAACCACCTGTCTGTGTAGCAGTGAGGAGAGACACCAGCACAGGGAAATCAAAACCACCTGTCTGTGTGGCAGTGAGGAGAGACACCAGCACAGGGAAATCAAAACCACATGTCTGTGTGGCAGTGAGGAGAGACACCAGCACAGGGAAATCGAAACCACATGTCTGTGTGGCAGTGAGGAGAGACCTCAGCACAGGGAAATCAAAACCACCTGTCTGTGTGGTAGTGAGGAGAGACCTCAGCACAGGGAAATCAAAACCACCTGTCTGTGTAGCAGTGAGGAGAGACCTCAGCACAGGGAAATCAAAACCACCTGTCTGTGTAGCAGTGAGGAGAGACCTCAGCACAGGGAAATCAAAACCACCTGTCTGTGTAGCAGTGAGGAGAGACACCAGCACAGGGAAATCAAAACCACCTGTCTGTGTGGTAGTGAGTAGAGACACCAGCACAGGGAAATCAAAACCACCTGTCTGTGTGGCAGTGAGGAGAGACACCAGCACAGGGAAATCAAAACCACATGTCTGTGTGGCAGTGAGGAGAGACACCAGCACAGGGAAATCAAAACCACCTGTCTGTGTAGCAGTGAGGAGAGACCTCAGCACAGGGAAATCAAAACCACCTGTCTGTGTGGTAGTGAGGAGAGACCTCAGCACAGGGAAATCAAAACCACCTGTCTGTGTAGCAGTGAGGAGAGACCTCAGCACAGGGAAATCAAAACCACCTGTCTGTGTAGCAGTGAGGAGAGACACCAGCACAGGGAAATCAAAACCACCTGTCTGTGTGGTAGTGAGTAGAGACACCAGCACAGGGAAATCAAAACCACCTGTCTGTGTGGTAGTGAGGAGAGACACCAGCACAGGGAAATCAAAACCACCTGTCTGTGTGGTAGTGAGGAGAGACACCAGCACAGGGAAATCAAAACCACCTGTCTGTGTGGCAGTGAGGAGAGACACCAGCACAGGGAAATCAAAACCACCTGTCTGTGTGGCAGTGAGGAGAGACACCAGCACAGGGAAATCAAAACCACCTGTCTGTGTGGCAGTGAGGAGAGACACCAGCACAGGGAAATCAAAACCACCTGTCTGTGTGGCAGTGAGGAGAGACCTCAGCACAGCTTGGTCGCAAATGGGTCTTCCAAATGGACAATGACCCCAAGCATACTTCCAAAGTTGTGGCAAAATGGCTTAAGGACAACAAAGTCAAGGTATTGGAATGGCCGTCACAAAGCCCTGACCTCAATTGTATAGAACATTTGTGGGCAGAACTGAAAAAGTGTGTGCGAGCAAAGAGGCCTACAAACCAGTTCAGTTACACCAGCTCTGTCAGGAGGAATGGGCCAATGCTTGTGGAAGGCTACCCAAAACATTGACCCAAGTTAAACAATTTAAAGGCAATGCTACCAAATACTAATTGAGTGAATGAAAAACTACTGACCCACTGGGAATGTGATGAAAGAAATAAAAGCTGAAATATATCATTCTCTCTACTATTATTCTGACATTTCACATTCTTAAAATAAAGTGGTGATCCTAACTGACCTAAGACAGAATTTTTACTAGGATTAAATGTCAGGAATTGTGAAAAACTGAGTTTAAATGCATTTGGCTAAGGTTTATGTAAACTTCTGACTTCAACTGTACTTCCTCCACCCTTCCTCCTCATCCTCTCCTCCTCTTGGCTCTCCCTTCCTCCTCCTCCTATCCTCTCCCCTTCCTGGCTCCCCCTTTCCATCCTCACCTCCTCCTCCTCCTGGCTCTCCCCCATGTGTTTTTCCTGATATAGGATCTTCTTCATCTTACGGTACTGCAGGTTGTCCAGCTCCCTCACCGCGTCCTTGGTCCTCTGGATCAAATCCATGAGGACCCGCGGGGGGCGCTCCAGACGTACAAAGTCATGCTGGGGAGAAAAGAGAGGTTACAGGTTAGAGCAAACTAGGGGGGTTCGCCTGATATGAAAATGGGGTTGCGGGAGAATTTCCAAAATCCTGATTTAAAAAAATAAATAATATCAAAACATATACAGTATATATTATAATATCGTCTTTGTATGTCAATCATTTCAATGTGGTTAACCTTAAAAATGTAAATGAATATTAATAAAATCTAAAAAGGTGAAATTCAACCAGAAAGCACCCTTAGATCATGGGAAAAGGTGGCACTTAACCGTTGCACTTGAATCATTCCCACGGTGAATGGCTAGGCCCACTACGCTATGACACCACACACTATTGCAGAGACTTTGATACTAGCAGCAGTATTTGGTATGGTGAAAACAATGTGGGGAGTCAAAGGCACATACACTCATTTCTATATCATGAGTTGAAATAAAAGATCCCCGAAATTTTCCACACTCACAAAAAGCTTGTCTCTCTCAAATTCTGTATACAAATTTTCTTACATCCCTGTTAGTGAACATTTCTCATTTGCCAAGATAATCCATCCACCTGACAGGTGTGGCATATCAAGAAGCTGATCAAAATGGCATTTGGTATTTTATTAGGATCCCCATTAGCTGTTGCAAAACCATGATCATTACACAGGTGCACATTGGGCAGTTTTGTAACAACACAATGCCACAGACGTCTCAAAATGTTGCGGGAGCGTGCAATTGGCATGCTGACTGTAGGAATGTTTGCCAGAAAACGTAATGTTCATTTCTCTACCATAAGCCGCCTCCAAAGTCATTTTAGAGAATTTGGCAGTGCGTCCAACCGGCTACACAAAAGCATACCACGTGTAACCACGCCAGCCCAGGACCTCTACATCCGGCTTGTTCACCTGCGGGATCGTCTGAGACCAGCCACTCAGACAGCTGATGAAACAGTGGGTTTTTGCACAACCAAAGAATTTCTGCACAAACTGTCAGAAACTCTCTCAGGGAAGCTCATCTGCATACTCGTCGCCCTCACCAGGGTCTTGACTTGACTACAGTTCGGCGTCGTAACAGACTTCAGGGGGCAAATTCTCACCTTTAAATGGCCACTGGCATGCTAGAGAGGTGAAGTCTTCATGGATGCATCCCGGTTACAACTGTACCGGGCAAATGGCAGACAGCGTGTATGGCGTTTTGCGGGCGAGTGGTTTGATAATGTAAATAGAGTGTCCCATGGTTGCGGTGGGGTTATGGTATGGGCAGGCATAAGCTACAGACAACGAATGCAAGACCCCATGTCGCAAGGATTTGTACACAATTCCTGGAAGCTGAAAATGGTCCAATAGCCTGCATACTCACCAGACATGTCACCCATTGAGCATGTTTGGGATGCTCTGGATCGACGTGTACGACAGCGTGTTCCAGTTCCCGCCAATATCCAACATCTTTCCATAGCCATTGAAGAGGAGTGGCACAACATTCCACAGGCCACAATCAACAGGCTGATCAACTCTATGTGAAGGAGATGTGTCGCGCTGCATGAGGCAAATGGTGGTCACAAGGTATCTGTGACGAACCAATGCATATCTGTATTCCCAGTCGTGAAATCCATAGATTAGGGCCAAATTAATTTATTTCAATTGACCGATTTCCTGACATGAACTGTTGCGTTTAGATACGGGATCAGAGCAGGACAATGCACTATTTCATACCGAGGCTTGGTAGTTATCGAGGGGGAGTATTGGAAAGATTTTTCGCATTGAGAGAATAACTGTTGTCATTCACAATGGATGTATAAAAACAGACTTGCCTGACTTTCTTTGTAATGAAAATAAAATGTGTCTCCTTGCCTATGTAACATACATATTTGGTAAACTGAACGAACTGAATGCAAGCTTGCAGGGGAAATACAAAAACATTCTACAGATGAGTGACCGAATCAGTGGATTCAGAGGATATAATTCTTATTGGAGAGAGAGTCTTTCAAAAGCGAGCCATGCCCCCTACCCTCGGCTGTGCATGTTTCTAACAGAAAACAGCATCAGTAAGTGTCCCACATGAGTGATGACTGCTCACCTCCAACACCTGGAAGGGCACTTTGGGACCTACTTCCCAATCCGTTTGACTGTGACCCTGGCTCAGTTGACATGCCGGTAAGTGAAATTAAACAGCTGATCGAGCCGTTATGTGACTGAATACATTCACGGGTCACAACAGAGGAGTTTTGGTTCATGACTCAAAGGGAACACCCTGTCGGGAACACCCTGTCGGGAACACCCTGCTGCGTTCAAGACAACTGGGAACTCTGAATCTTGGGCCTCTTTCTAGAGCTCCGACTTTCCGACCTTAAGATCACTGACATCATGCTTCCACGTTGTATTTTTCAGAGTTCCCAGATGTCTTGTAGCACCATAAAACTCATGGTAACCATCACCAGCTCATATCTATGTGAAGCTGGATTCAGTACTCTCGTCTGCATTAAAACTAAATATCCATCCAGGTTGGATGTAACCGCAGAGTTAAGGTGCACACTGTCGACTGCCCAGACTTTGAGAAGCTCTGACGCGACTCGCATCAAGTACACCCATCTCATTAGTGGTAGTGAGATAGTGACTGTCATAGTGCCACATTAAAAGTATGTGATGGTGAGTTGAAAAGACAATCAGAAATACTGTTAGAATGTTTTTTCAATTGACTTCCATAGCCCCAAATAAAAAAAGATAACATTGGCTGTTAATTCCATAATGTTTTTCACATGGTTGGGGTCGCGAGAATTTTCAGATATCAAAATGGGGTCATGGGCCAAAAAAGTTTGGGACCCCTGAGGTAGAGGTCAGGGTCCATGAGTACCATTGAGATTGGTGTTTTGGGGGTACTATTTAATGAAGCTGCCAGTTGAGGACTTGTGAGGCGTCTGTCTCAAACTAGACACTCTAATGTACTTGTCCTCTTGCTCAGTTGTGCACCGGGGCCTCCCACTCCTCTTTCTATTCTGGTTAGAGCCAGTTTGCACTGTTCTGTGAAGGGAGTAGGACACAGCGTTGTACGAGATCTTCAGTTTCTTGGCAATTTCTCACATGGAATAGCCTTCATTTCTCACAACAGAATAGACTAACGAGTTTCAGAAGAAAGTTCTTTGTTTCTGGCCATTTTGAGCCTGTAATCGAACCCACAAATGTCGACGCTCCAGATACTCAACTAGTCTAAAGGCCAGTTTTATTGCTTCTTTAATCAGAACAACAGTTTTCAGCTGTGCTAACATAATTGCAAAAGGGTTTTCTAATGATCAATTAGCCTTTTAAAATGATACACTTGGATTAGCTAACACAACGTGCCATTGTAACACAGGAGTGATGGTTGCGGATAATGGGCCTCTGTACGCTTATGTAGATATTCCATAAAAAATCTGCCGTTTCCAGCTACAATAGCCATTTACAACATTAACAATGTCTACACTGTATTTCTGATCAATTTGGTGTTCTTGTAATGGACAAAAAATGTGCTTTCTTTCAAACACAAAGAATTTCTAAGTGACCCCAAACTTTTGAACGGTAGTGTATATACACAGCTCTCCTCTGGTTTTACTATTTATAGGTATGTGTTTGGGTAAAATGAACATTGTTTTATTCTATAAACTACTGACAACATTTCTCCCAAATTCCAAATAAAAATATTGTCATTTAGAGCATATATTTGCAGAAAATGACAACTGGCCAAAATAACAAAAAATATGCAGTGTTGTCAGACCTCGAATAATGCAAAGAAAATAAGTTAATATTAATTTTTAAACAACACAATATAATGTTTTCACTTAGGAAGAGTTCAGAAATCAATATTTGGAACAACCCTGATTTTCAATCACAGCTTTCATGTGTCTTAGCATGCTCTCCACCAATCTTTCACATTGATGTTGGGTGACTTTATGCCACTCCCGGCGCAAAAAAATTCAAGCAGCTCGGCTTTGTTTGATGACTTGTGACCATCTATCTTCCTCTTGATCACATTCCAAAGGTTTTCAATGGGGTTCAGGTCTGGAGATTGGGCTGGACATGACAAGGTCTTGATCTGGTGGTCCTCCATCCACACCTTGATTGACTTGGCTGTGTGGCATGGAGCATTGTCCTGCTGGAAAGAAATAATCCTCAGAGTTCGGGAACATTGTCAGAGCAGAAGGAAGCAAGTTTTCTTACAGGACAACCTTGTACGTGGCTTGATTCATGCGTTCTTCACCAAGACAAATCTGCCCGATTCCAGCCTTGCTGAAGCACCCCCAGATCATCACCGATCCTCCACAATATTTCACAGTGGGTGCGGGACCTGGAGAGGCCTACAAGCCACAGTGCCTCGCACCCACTGTGAAATTTGGTGGAGGATCGGTTAAGTGTGCCTTGAAGATTAAAAAAAAAAATCACTGACAGTGTCACCAGCAAAGCAACCCCACACCATCACACCTCCTCCTCCATGCTTCATAGTGGGAACCACACATGCGGAGATCATCCATTTACCTACTCCAAAAATCTCAAATATGGCCCAAAAGGACAGATTTCCACCGGTGTAATGTCCATTGCATGTGTTTCTTGGCCCAAGCAAGTCTTTTCTTATTATTGGTGTCCTATAGTAGTGGTTTCTTTGCAGAAATTCAACCATGAAGGCCTGGTTCACGCAGTCTCCTCTGAACAGTTAATGTTGAGATGTGTCTTTTACTTGAACTCAGTGAAGCATTTATTTGGTTGCAATTTCTGAGGCTGGTAACTCTAATGAACTTATCCTCTGCAGCAGAGGTAACTCTGGGTCTTTCTTTCCTGTGGCGGTCCTCAGAGCCAGTTTCATCATAGCGCTTGATGGTTTCTGCGACTGCACTTGAAGAACTTCCAGATTGACTGACCTTCATGTCTTAAAGTAATGATGGATTGTCGTTTCTCTTCGCTTATTTGAGCTCTTCTTGCCATAATATGGACTTGGTCTTTTTACCAATTAGGTCTATCTTCTGTATACCATCCCTAACTTGTCACAACATTAAGAAGGAAAGAAATTCTACAAATGAACTTTTATCAAGGCACACCTATTAATTGAAATGCATTCCAGGTGACTACCTCATGAAGCTGGTTAAGAGAATGCCAAGAGTGTGCAAAGCTGTCATCAAGGCAAAGGGTGGCTACTTTGAATAATCTCATATATAAAATATATTTTGATTTGTTTAACACTTTTTTGGTTACGATTCCATATGTGTTATTTCATAGTTTATGTCTTCACTATTATTCTACAATGTAGAAAATAGTACAAATAAAGAAAAACCCTGGAATGAGTAGGTGTGTCCAAACTTTTGACTGGTACTGTATATATCAATACATGTGATTTCTATCTGAAAGAAAATCTCTTTGAAAAATCTCTATTGTCCATTGGTCACTAGAGGGCGCCTGTGGGTTATTCAACCTAGATAGAGTCCATATCTAGGTTTATAGCAGGAATACATCCTATATAGACTAAAGGACATATGGGACAGAGCGGTAGCCCGCCCCCACGCCTGCCAGGGGACCCCCATTGATTTTGTCAGTCATTCTCACTCAGATATCATACTGACATGGCATAAGTCAACACTAAATGTGGACAATTGCAGGAAATTAGCTTAGTTATTGCAAAAAAGTCTCTCCACCCCATGGTAAAATGGGTCGAATTGCATGAAATGTTATAAAATTGCAGAAAACTTGCTTTAAAACTGCACATTTTCTCTACGTTCCATGGAAAAATTCCGTCAAGAGGCGGACAACTAAAATGTTTTGCCGTGAGGTAGGGGGCCCACCAACCAATTCTTGCTTTGGGCCCCCAAAAGGCTCAAGCCGCCACCCACCCACACACAAAAAATATTTGCTAAATGAAATGTGATGTATGCAATGCCTGTGTGTCTCCCTGCACACCTATCTGACAGATACTGGCTGGGTAATGTAAAATACTCTCTCATTCAGCAGCACACTGATGACATCATACTCTGGAAATAGAGATGACACATTTTCCCGTTTTCAAACAAACGGACGGAGAGAGAGAGAGAGAGAGGGACTGAACAAGTGAGTGAGAGCTCCCATGGACCAGGGGGCTTGGAGAGAGAAGGGGAAAAGGAGAGAATGAGATGCATCCGCTTGTTTTTTTTTGGTTGTGTTTCACATTATTTTGTGCCCAATAGAAATTAATCGTAAATAATGTATTGTGTCACTTTATTAGTAAATAAGAATATGTGTTACTAAACACATCTATGTTAATGTGGATGCCACCATGATTACAGATAATCCTGAATGAATCGTGAATAACGATGAGTGAGAAAGTTACAGACACACAAATTTCATAACCCTAAAATATGCTAACCTCTCACTGTTACAATAACAGGGCGTCTGTCATTTTCTCACTCAGTGGAAGTGGAACCTGAAGGGAAAGCATCTGTTGACAGCACAGGGGCACAGATTAGTGACCTGACTCCTAAAGAGCTCAAAGAGGGGCGGCGGGTAATGAGTGTGTGTGTTTTAATTAGGGGCTCGAGGGGCAGTGATGTGGATGCCCTCTGCCCGACTCAGATTAGGAGGAAGTTGCCTACTAGACACTGGCCCAAGGTCAGCCTCACTAATAGTTAAGGTTATAATAATTAATTAAGGTCAGGATTTGGGGGAGGAAAAGCTGATCCTAGATCTCCACCTAAAGGTACAACATCTACCCAGACTAGCCCCCCACTGTCTCATCCCCTCCAGCCTACTAACCCCTACACTCCCTGGGCAGCCAGATAGAAAATGACAAGCCCCCTGGCTGGAACCCTGGAGAGTGAGAGTGACAAATAACCAAGAACGTAAAACCCTTAGCAGGCCGTTTGGATTACCTGTCGGCCAAACAAACTAAAATATCAACTCTCCATTACACAGCCAGGCACACAATGACCACAACATGCACAAATTAACACACAAAATAACATAAAATGATTGGTCACATACACATATTTAGCAGATGTTATTGTGGGTGTAGCGAAATGCTTGTGTTCCTAGCACCAACAGTGCAGTAATATATAACAATTCACAACAATGCACTCTAATGTAAAGTAAAAGAATGGAGTTAAGAAATATATATAAATATTAGGACGAGCAATGTCGGAGTGGCATTGACTAAAATACATAGAATAGAATACAGCATACATATGAAATGAGTAAAGCAGTATGTAAACATTAAAGTGACCAGTGATTCCATGTCTATGTCAATAGGGCAGCAGCTTCTAAGGTGCAGGGTTGAGTAACCAGGTGGTAGCCGGATTTAACGCTATTTAACAATCTGATGGCCTTCAGATAGAAGCTGTTCTTCAGTCTCTCAGTCCCAGCTTTGATGCACCTGTACTGACCACGCCTTCTGGATGATAGCGGGGTGAACAGGCCGTGGCTCGGGTGGTTGATGTCCTTGATCCTTTTGGCCTTCCTGTGACATCGGGTGATGTAGGTGTCCTGGAGGGCAGGCAGTGTGCCCACGGTGATGCGTTGGGCAGACCGCACCATCCTCTAGAGAGCCCTGCGGTTGCGGGGGTTCTAGTTGCCGTACCAGGTGGCGATACATCCCGACAGGATGCTCTCAATTGTACATCTGTAAAAGTTGGTGAGGGTCTAAGGGCTAAGGGCAGGACAGTGCTTGCAAACTATTACAGACTACAAAGGGAAGCACAGCCGAGAGCTGTCCAGTGAAACGAGCCTACCAGACGAGCTAAATCACTTCTATGCTCGCTTCGAGGCAAGCAACACTGAGGCATGCATGAGAGCATCAGCTGTTCCGGACGACTGTGTGATCACGCTCTCCGTAGCCGACGTGAGTAAGACCTTTAAACAGGTCAACATACACAAGGCTGCGGGGCCAGACGAATTACCAGGATGTGTGCTCCGGGCATTTACTGACCAACTGGCAGGTGTCTTCACTGACATTTTCAACGTCTCTGATTAAGTCTGTAATACCAACATGTTTCAAGCAGACCACCATAGTACCTGTGCCCAAGAACACAAAGGCAACCTGCCTAAATGACTACAGACCCGTAGCACTCACGTCTGTAGCCATGAAGTGCTTTGAAAGGCTGGTAATGGCTCACAACACCATTATCCCAGAAACCCTAGACCCACTCCAATTTGCATACCGCCCAAACAGATCCACAGATGATGCAATCTCTATTGCACTCCACACTGCCCTTTCCTACCTGGACAAAAGGAACACCCACGACTGCATGGCCAGGCATGACTCCAACACCATCATTAAGTTTGCAGACAACACAACAGTGGTAGGCCTGATCACCGACAACGACGAGACAGCCTATAGGGAGGAAGTCAGAGACCTGGCCGGGTGGTGCCAGAATAACAACCTATCCCTCAACGTAACCAAGACTAAGGAGATTTTTGTGGACTACAGGAAAAGGAGGACTGAGCACGCCCCCATTCTCATCAACGGGGCTGTAGTGGAGCAGGTTGAGAGCTTCAAGTTCCTTGGTGTCCACATCAACAACAAACTAGAATGGTCCAAACACACCAAGACAGTCGTGAAGAGGGCACGACAAAGCCTATTCCCCCTCAGGAAACTAAAATGATTTGGCATGGGTTCTACAGCTGCAAAATCGTGAGCATCCTGACTGGTTGCATCACTGCCTGTTACGGCAATTGCTCGGCCTCTGACCGCAAGGCACTACAGAGGGTAGTGCGTACAGCCCAGTACATCACTGGGGCTAAGCTGCCTGCCATCCAGGACCTCCAACCCCTCTTTTTACGCTGCTGCTACTCTCTGTTGATCATATATGCATAGTCACTTTAATTATACATTCATGTACATACTACCTCAATTGGCCCGACCAACCAGTGCTCCTGTACATTGGCTAACCGGGCTATCTGCATTGTGTCCCACCCACCACCGCCTCTTTTACGCTACTGCTACTCTCTATTCATCATATATGCATAGTCACTTTAACCATATCTACATGTACATACTACCTCAACCAGCCTAACTAACCGGTGTCTGTATGTAGCCTCGCTACTTTTATAGCCTCGCTACTGTATATTGCCTGTCTTTTTACTGTCGTTTTATTTCTTTACCTACCTATTGTTCACCTAATACCTTTTTTGCACTATTGGTTAGAGCCTGTAAGTAAGCATTTCACTGTAAGGTCTACTACACCTGTTGTATTCAGCGCACGTGAAAAATAAACTTTGATTTGATTTTGATTTGAGGGGACAAGACAAATTTCTTCAGCCGCCTGAGGTTGCCTCACCTCCTGGCTGTCTCGTCATTGTTGGTAATCATGCCTACAACTGATGTGTCGTCTGCAAACTCGATGATTGAGTTCAGGCATGCGTGGCCACGCAGTTATGGGTGAACAGGGAGTACAGGAGGGGGCTGAGCATGCATCCTTGTGGGGCCCCAGTGTTGAGGATCAGCGAAGTGGAGGTGTTGTTTCATACGTTCACCATCTGGGGGTGGCCCGTCAGGAAGTCCAGGACCCAGTTGCACAGGACGGAGTTCAGACCCAGGGCCATGATCTTAATGATGAGCTTGGACGTACTATGGTGTTGAAGGCTGAGCTATAGTCAATGAACAGCATTCTTACATAGGTATTCCTCTTGTCCAGATGGGATAGGGTAGTGTGCAGTGCGATGGCAATTGCATCATCTGTGGATCTATTGGGGAGGTATGCAAATTGAAGTGGTTCTATGTTATACAAATACACCATGACAGCGCAATACACAAGGGGTGGAACAATGGCAAAGGTACCCACAGGACAAACAGAATAATATTAGGCTGAGGAGAGATTAAATAGCATTAATACAACAAAAATAATTGTTTTGTTGTTTTGTTTATTTTTGAAAATAAATAGAACTGTAATAATGCCAAACGTGCTGTGGTGCTGTGACAAGCTTATTTTCCAAATGTAGGCTATTACTGAATAAGTTATTTTATGCAGTGTGAGGTGTCTGCACCTTGGTGTGAAACATTAATATTTAATGCGATTATTATTATGCCATGGCACTCTGCCATTAAAAGGCCTTGGCATTACCCATAGTGGGATTGGTTTTTCTTAATTAATTTAATTTAATTTAATTTTTTAATTAATTCTTAATTTTTTAACCCAAGAAAGCAAAGGTAACTAAACAAAATGACTATTGTCTCGTAGCACTCACTTCTGTCATCATGAAGTGCTTTGAGTGGCTAGTTACCTGACACAGGTAACTAGCCACTCAAAGCACTTCATGATGACAGAAGTGAGTGCTACGAGACAATAGTCATTTTGTTTAGTTACCTTTGCTTTCTTGGGTACAGGAACAATAGTGGACATCTTGAAGCAAGTGGGGACAGTAGTCTGGGATAGGGAGAGATTGAATATGTCCGTAAACATTCCAGCCAGCTGGTCTGTGCATGCTCTGAGGACGCGGCTAGAGATGCCGTCTGGGCCGACAGACTTGCGAGGGTTAACATGTTTAAATGTTTTTTTCACATCGGCCACGGAGAACGAGAAGTCACAGTCCTTGGGAGCGGGCCGCGTTGGTGGCACTGTGTTATCCTCAAAGAGGGCGAAGGTGTTTAGCTTGTCCGGGAGCAAGACGTCGGTGTCCTCGACGTGGCTGGTTTTCCCTTTGTAATCCATGATTGTCTGCAGACCCTTCCACATACGTCTCGTGTCTGAGCCGTTGAATTGCGATTCCACTTTGTACTGACATTTTGCCTGTTTGATAGCATTATGGAGGGAATAACTACACTGTTTGTATTCAACCATATTCCCAGTCACCTTGCTATGGTTAAATGCGGTGGTTTGCTCTTTCAGTTTTGCGTGAATGCTCCCATCTAGCCACGGTTTCTGATTTGGGTAGGTTTTAATATTCACAGTGGGAACAACATCCGCTATACACTTCCTGATGAACTCAGTCACCATGTCAGTGTATACATCAATGTTATTCTCAGAGGCTACCCGGAACATATCCCAGTCTGAGTGATCAAAATAATCTTAAATCATGGATTCCGATTGGTCAGACCAGCATTGAATAGACCTTAGCACGGGTACTTCCTGCTTGAGTTTCTGCCTATAGGAAGGGATGTGCAAAATTATGATCTGATTTGCCGAAGGGAGGGCGGGGGAGGGCCTTGTAGGCATCCCGGAAGTTGGAGTAGCAGTGCTCGAGTGTTTTAGCAGCGCAAGTACTAGATTCAATGTGTTGATATGATAGAACTTCGGTAGCGTTTTTTGTTAAAATCCACAGCTACAATTAACGCGGCCTCAGGATATGTGGTTGCACAAAGTCCAGTGTAGTTCCTTGCGGGCTGTTTTGGTATCGGCTTGAGGGGGAATATACACGGCTGTGACTATAACCGCAGAGAATTCTCTTGGGAGGTAAAAGGGTCTGCATTTGATTGTGAGGTATTCTATGTCGGGTGAACAAAAGGACTTGAGTTTCTGTATGTTATCACAATCAACCATGAGTAGTTAATAATGAAACCCACACCCACGCCTTTCTTCTTCGCGGAGAGTTCTTTATTCTTGTCTGCGCGATGTACTGAGAAACCAGCTGACTGTATGGACGGGCACAGTATATCCGGAGAGAGCCATGATTCCGTGAAACAGAGTATGTTGTATGTTACAGTCCCTGATGTTTCTCTGGAAGGAGATCCTCGCCCTGAGCTCGTCTACTTTATTATCCAGAGACTGAACATTAGCAAGTAATATACTCGGAAGCGGTGGATGGTGTGCATGCCTCCTGAGGAGGTCTAGAAGTCCACTCCGAAAACCTCTTCTCAGCCGGCGGCGTCTTGGAGCGGCGTCTGGGATAAGTTAAATTGCCCTGGGAGGTAAGAACAAAGGATCCAATTTGGGAAAGTCGTATTCCTGGTCGTAATGGTGGTGAGTTACCGCCGCTCTGATATCCAAAAGTTATTTCCGGCTGTATGTAATAACACAAAAAACGTTCTGTGCTAATAATGTAAGAAATAACACACAAAAAAAACAAATACTGCAAAGTTGCTTAGGAGCTAGAAGCAGAGCTGCCATGTCTGTCCGAGCCATCTTCATCTTACACACACGCACATGCACACAATGAACACAGGTGAGCACAGTGTATTGGCAGATCAGGACGTACAAATGACAAAGACTGTGTGACTGTGCTTTTGTGCTCTAACTCATGGGCGTCTATTGGGGCTGACTTCAGCTTTCATTGTGCGTCAAGGGGGCTTGGTCAGAATGTTTAGTGGGTCCACAGACAGGCAAGCGTACACTTGAAGCTTTATCAACCTCTAACACCAGGTGTAGCACAGCAAAAAATGTCAAATAAAGTTCAAAAACACAAAACAACAAAACCATAACCCCTGTGGAACCAGTGTGCGTGTATGTGTGTGGAATAACCGCTGTGGAATCTTTGATTCATATTTTCTCTAGAGCTGTGGGAGGCAGTGAGTCATCGAAATACGTCCAGAATGGCACCCTATTCCCTTCTTAGTGCACTATTACCCATAGAGCTCTGGTCAAAAGTAGTGCACTATATAGTCAATAGGATACCATTTGGGATGCACTCATCCAGACGGTCTTTGAGAGACTGACACAGGAAGTGAGGTGTCAGAAATAACAGGAAGTGCACTCACTCTCAGCAGCTCCCCAGACGAGGGTCTGTCCTGAGGAATTTTGAGGAGGCAGCAGTCAACGAAGCTCCGGAAGGGGTCCGACCTCGTAGAAGGATAGAGGGGTGGAGAGGTGGAGCGGAGGGACGGAAGAAAACAGAATGCAACAATGATTAAGCCAGGCACTATAGGCAATAGTAGTCAACATCCACTTTCCCACCTTTCAAACCAGAGTCAGGGCCAAGCGGTGCTTCGATAGTTATTCACCATGTTTGTCAGTGTTATTGAAAGTCCATCATCAAACTCTTTGGGAGAAACGAGCATAAAGACATAAAGCTGTCACTTTCAACCTTCATCTGTCAAAGTGTCATACATTCAGTAGTATACACAGAGTCAGGGTTAAGAGAGCACCTGTATTGCTTGTCAACATGACACCTGTCTTCTTTAAGACAAACGCTGCATGGTGATGTTTCTGCTAGTTTCAGCTCTGAGAGACTACGTTAATGCCAGAGGCCTGTTTGAAACACATCCAACAACTGACGAGGGGGCACCCACAGAATTAAATGCAACATTATTATAATGCATCTCTATGGTAGGATCATAACCCTGCTTCACACACTCTTCAGTACAAGGATAGGGCTTTCTTTTAATGCTAGTTTGTCAAAGTGTGCATAATCTTTGCATTATGAATAGAAAATCAAACTCTCATTTCTTGGAGAGTGAGCGCAACTTGTGAATCTGCTTGCTTAAGGTTTCATAACTGCCACATTGACTCCTACACGGGAGAACAATGAGTAGCACTGTTCAGTAAGGAACATGGACGATGAAAAAACACTTACACCTTTAGGAAAATCCCCTTGTAAAGAGTGACGTATGCTGCCACTTGTTTCAGCTGTAGTATAAGGAACTGTATTTGTTGAAAGGAATGTATTCCTAGAGCCATATAAGTCCTATATCTATCTTGGGTCAAGTAGAGTACAAACTCCCACCTTTATGGTGCGATACTACTGTATAGTGGGTGTAGTGCCATGTCATTGTAAATGTTGACATGTAGAGTTATATTCGACTGGATCTTCCTTCTATGGCAGTCATTACACCATCAGAAAGGGGGTGGGGGCTAGTGTGATTGCTGCCTGTCTTTCTGCCTCCCTCTTCCTTCTTTCAGTCCATCCTTCCTTCTCTCTCCTTGCCTCGCTCCCTCCATACTGTCTGTCTGTCTGTCTGTCTGTCTGTCTGTCTGTCTGTCTGTCTGTCTGTCTGTCTGTCTGTCTGTCTACCTCCATACCATCTGTATGTCTGTCTGTCTACCTGCCTTGCTACCTCCATACCATCTGTCTGTCTGTCTCTCTACCTGCCTTGTTACCTCCATACCATCTGTCTGTCTGTCTGTCTGTCTGTCTGTCTCTCTCTCTCCCTCTACCTGCCTCGCTCCCTTCATACCATCTGTATGTCTCTCTCCCTCTACCTGCCTTGCTACCTCCATACCCATCTGTCTGTCTGTCTCCCTCCATTTCTCTCTCTCCCTAACTCGTTCTCTCCATACCATCTGTCTGTCTGTCTGTCTCTCTCCCTGCCTTGTTACCTCCATACCATCTGTCTCTCTCCCTGCCTTGCTACCTCCATACCATCTCTCTGTCTGTCTCTCTCCCTCTACCTGCCTTGCTACCTCCATACCAATCTGTCTGTCTGTCTCCCTCCATTCCTCTCTCTCCCTAACTCGCTCTCTCCATACCCATCTGTCTGTCTCTCTCCATCCCTCTCTCCCTGCCTCGCTCTCTCCAAACCCATCTGTCTGTCTCTCTCCATCCCTCTCTCCCTGCCTCGCTTCCTCCATAACCATCCATCTGTCTGTCTCTCTCCATCCCCCTCTCCGTCCTACGGAGTGTGGTTTGGTGAATGGTAGATTACAGTAGAAGCCTGTGTACTTGAGCCTGATTCTTTAAATAGGCCTCAGCTAGGCCCCTCAGGTAATTACATAACATACACTATATATACAAAAGTATGTGTACACCCCTTCAAATTAGTGGATTCGGCTATTTCATCCACACCCGTTGTATAAAATAAATCACACAGCCAAGCAATCTCCATAAACAAACATTGGCAGTAGAATGGCCTTACTGAAGATCTCAGTGACTTTCAACGTGGCACCGTCATAGGATGCCACCTTTCCAACAAGTCAGTTTGTCAAATTTCTGCCCTGCTAGAGCTGCCCCGGTCAACTGTAATTGCTGCTATTGCGAAGTGGAAACGTCTAGGAGCAACAACAACTCAGACGCGAAGTGGTAGGCCACACAAGCTCACAGAACGGGACCACAAAGTGCTAAAACGCGTAGGGCATAAAATAAATGTCTGTCCTTGGTTGCAACACTCACTACCAAGTCCTAAACTGTCTCTGGAAGCAACGACAGCACAATAACTGCTCGTTGGGAGTTTCACGAAATGGGTTTCCATGGTCGAGCAGCCACACACAAGCCTAAGACCACCATGCACAATGCCAAGTGTTGGTTGGAGTGGTGTAAAGCTCGCCACCATTGGACTATGGAGCAGTGGAAATGCTAAAAATCACACTTCACCATTTGGCAGACCGACCAATGAATCTGGGTTTGGCAGATGCCAGGACAATGCTACCTGCCTGAATGCATAATGCCAACTGTAACGTTTGGTGGAGGAGGAATAATGGTCTGGGACTATTTTTCATGGTGTAGGGGGCTAGGCCCCTTAATTCCAGTGAATGTAAATCTTAACACTACAGCATACAATGACATTCTAGACGATTCTGTGCTTCCAACTTTGGGTCAACAGTTTGGGGAAGGCCCTTTCCTGTTTCAGCATGACAATGCCCCCGTTCACAAAGCGAGATCCATACAGAAATGGTTTGTTGAGATCGGTGTGGAAGAATTTTACTGGCCCGCACAGAGCCCTGATTTCAATCCCATCGAACACCTTTGGGATGAATTGGAATGCCGACTGCGAGCCAGGCCTAATCACCCACCATCAGTGCCCGACCTCACTAATGAAGCAGCAACAAAGTCCCAGCAGCAACATTCCAACATCTAGTGGAAAGCCTTACCAGAAGAGTGGAGGCTGTTATAGTAGCAAAGGGGGGACCAACTCCATATTAATGCCCATGATTTTGGAATGAGATGTTCGACGAGCAGGTGTCCACATACTTTTGGTCATGTAGTGTACTTTGACTGGGAATTACAGGGCTGCGAGAGGTTTTGTGTGTGTGTGTGTGTGTGGTCACACAGCTCAGTGGACGGATGGTGATGACTTACCACTCGTTGGACTGCAGCGTGGGAGAGTCGTTCTGGGCAATGTGATATAAGGCACTCATAGCGTTCATGTTGAACAGCGGAGGTTTCCGTTCCGCTATGGAGGGGGAGAGAGAGTTAGGAGGGAGTTCATATCTGGTTGACCAATAGGAAAGATAAGAGATACTACTGACCTAGTAATTCCCATTATCTGTCTGTTTGTATATAAGTGTGAGTGAGTGCAATTTCACATGCAGTGTCTGAAATAGATAAAGGGCCACACTAAATCACATGAAAAACAGGACTGAGCAACAATGTGAAGGAGTGTCATTCCTCTCGCCAGATGGTGTAGCTACTGTTGAATTCGGAAGTTCACATACACTTAGGTTGGAGTCATTAAAACTCGTTTTTCAACCACTCCACAAATTTGTTGTTAACAAACTATAGTTTTGGAAAGTCGGTTAGGACATCTACTTTGAGCATGACAAGTAATTTTTCCAACAATTGTTTACAGACAGATTATTTCACTTATAATTCACTGTTTCACAATTCCAGTGGGTCACAAGTTTACATACACTAAGTTGACTGTGCCTTTAAACAGCTTGGAAAATTCCAGAAAATGATGTCATGGCTTTAGAAGCTTCTGATAAGATAATTGACATCATTTGAGTCAATTGAAGGTGTACCTGTGGATGTATTTCAAGGCCTACCATCAAACTCAGTGCCTCTTTGCTTGACACCATGGGGAAATCAAAAGAAATCAGCCAAGACCTCAGAAAGATAAATTGTAGACCTCCACAAGTCTGGTTCATCCTTGGGAGCAATTTCCAAACCCTTGAAGGTACCACGTTCATCTGTACAAACAATAGTACGCAAGTAAACACCATGGGACCACGTAGCCGTCATACCGCTCAGGAGGAGACGTGTTCTGTCTCCTAGAGATGAACGTACTTCGGTGCGAAAAGTGCAAATAAATCCCAGAACAACAGCAAAGGACCTTGTGAAGATGCTGGAGGAAACAGGTACAAAAGTATCTATATCCACAGTAAAACGAGTCCTATATCGACATAACCTGAAAGGCCGCTCAGCAAAGAAGAAGCCACTGCTCCAAAACCACCATAAAAAATCCAGACTACGGTTTGCAGTTGCACATGGGGACAAAGATCGTACTTTTTGGAGAAATGTCCTCTGATCTGATGAAACAAAAATAGAACTGTTTGGTCATAATGACCATCGTTATGTTTGGAGGAAAAAGGGTGAGGCTTACAAGCCGAAGAACACCATCCCAACCGTGAAGCACATGGGTGGTAGCATCATGTTGTGGGGGTGCTTTGCTGCAGGAGGGACTGGTACACTTCACAAAATAGATGGCATCATGAGGTGGAAAATGATGTGGATATATTGAAGCAACATCTCAAGACATCGTTCAGGAAGTTAAAGCTTGGTCACAAATGGGTCTTCCAAATGGACAATGACCCCAAGCATACTTCCAAAGTTGTGGCAAAATGGCTTAAGGACAACAAAGTCAAGGAGTGGCCATCACAAAGCCCTGACCTCAACCCTATAGAAAATTTGTGGGCAGAACTGAAAAAGCGTGTGCGAGCAAGGAGGCCTACAAACCTGACTCAGTTACACCCGCTCTGTCAGGAGGAATGGGCCAACATTCACCCAACTTATTGTGGGAAGCTTGTGGAAGGCCACCCGAAACGTTTGACCCAAGTTAAACAATTTAAAGGCAACGCTACCAAATACTAATTGAGTGTATGTAAACTTCTGACCCATTGGGAATGTGATGAAAGAAATAAAATCTGAAATAAATTACTCTCTCTACTATTATTCTGACATTTCACATTCTTAAAATAAAGTGGTGATCCTAACTGACCTAAGACAGGGAATTTTTACTAGGATTAAATGTCAGGAATTGTGAAAAAGTTTAAATGTATTTGGCTAAGGTGTATGTAAACTTCCGACTTCAACTGTATGTCTATTTGTTTGACATTCTGAGCCAGGCCAAAACAGTAGGTTATCCTAACAAGTAATGATGCCTCCTGATATGTCCAAAATAATTTCTACACAGAGGGTTAAATTGCAGGCTTTCTGCTCTACAGGGAGTCAAAGAGTAGTACCTACCTACCAATGCTCTGACTAAAAGCGTCTGCTAAACGACTAAAATGTAAATGTAATTAATAAAGTAACGCAGTTCTACGCAGGTGATTCCCAGTAAAACAGAAGTACACTAACTCACCCAGTTCTATGCAGGTGATTCCCAGTAAAACAGAAGTACACTAACTCACCCAGTTCTATGCAGGTGATTCCCAGTAAAACAGAAGTACGCTAACTCACCCAGTTCTATGCAGGTGATTCCCAGTTAAACAGAAGTACACTAACTCACCCAGTTCTACGCAGGTGATTCCCAGTAAAACAGAAGTACGCTAACTCACCCAGTTCTATGCAGGTGATTCCCAGTAAAACAGAAGTACGCTAACTCACCCAGTTCTATGCAGGTGATTCCCAGGGACCAGATGTCTATCTTCCCTTCGTACTGACCCTCATCCATGGCTAGGATCACTTCCGGGGCCATCCTGGAACACACAGACGGACGTGCACAGGTGTTAGTGGTGGTGATGGTACTGACCAGTAAGGTGTTAGTGTTGTGTTAGGTACTGACCAGTCAGGTGTTAGTAGTGGTGGTGGTGGTACTGACCAGTCAGGTGTTAGTAGTGGTGGTGGTGGTACTGACCAGTCAGGTGTTACTGTTGGTGGTGGTACTGACCAGTAAGGTGTTAGTGTTGTGTTAGGTACTGACCAGTCAGGTGTTAGTAGTGGTGGTGGTGGTACTGACCAGTAAGGTGTTAGTGTTGGTGGTGGTACTGACCAGTCTGGTGTTAGTGTTGGTGGTGGTACTGACCAGTCTGGTGTTAGTGTTGGTGGTGGTACTGACCAGTCAGGTGTTAGTGTTGGTGGTGGTACTGACCAGTCAGGTGTTAGTGTTGTGTTAGGTACTGACCAGTCAGGTGTTAGTGGTGTGTTAGGTACTGACCAGTCAGGTGTTAGTGTTGGTGGTGGTACTGACCAGTAAGGTGTTAGTGTTGGTGGTGGTACTGACCAGTAAGGTGTTAGTGTTGTGTTAGGTACTGACCAGTAAGGTGTTATTGGTGTGTTAGGTACTGACCAGTCAGGTGTTAGTGTTGTGTTTGGTACTGACCAGTAAGGTGTTAGTGTTGTGTTTGGTACTGACCAGTAAGGTGTTAGTGTTGGTGGTGGTACTGACCAGTCAGGTGTTAGTGGTGTGTTAGGTACTGACCAGTAAGGTGCTAGTGTTGTGTTTGGTACTGACCAGTAAGGTGTTAGTGTTGGTGGTGGTACTGACCAGTCAGGTGTTAGTGGTGTGTTAGGTACTGACCAGTAAGGTGCTAGTGTTGTGTTTGGTACTGACCAGTCAGGTGTTAGTGTTGTGTTTGGTACTGACCAGTCAGGTGTTAGTGTTGTGTTTGGTACTGACCAGTAAGGTGCTAGTGTTGTGTTTGGTACTGACCAGTAAGGTGCTAGTGTTGTGTTTGGTACTGACCAGTCAGGTGCTAGTGTTGTGTTTGGTACTGACCAGTAAGGTGCTAGTGTTGTGTTTGGTACTGACCAGTCAGGTGCTAGTGTTGTGTTTGGTACTGACCAGTCAGGTGCTAGTGTTGTGTTTGGTACTGACCAGTAAGGTGCTAGTGTTGTGTTTGGTACTGACCAGTAAGGTGCTAGTGTTGTGTTTGGTACTGACCAGTAAGGTGCTAGTGTTGTGTTTGGTACTGACCAGTAAGGTGCTAGTGTTGTGTTTGGTACTGACCAGTAAGGTGCTAGTGTTGTGTTAGGTACTGACCAGTAAGGTGTTAGTGTTGTGTTTGGTACTGACCAGTAAGGTGCTAGTGTTGTGTTTGGTACTGACCAGTAAGGTGCTAGTGTTGTGTTTTGTACTGACCAGTAAGGTGTTCCTACGAAGGAGTTGGCAGGAGAAGCTATAGAGGCAGAGCCGAAGTCTGCCAGTTTGACCAGGCCAGGCTCTGTTAGCAGGATGTTTCCAGCTTTTACATCTCTAGAGAGCGCGAGAGAGAAAGAAGGAAGGGACAACACAGACAGCATGGTTTAGGGTGGTGGGATATTGTTAGGACGCATTATGTAGCCTTTATAAAGGATTTATGAATGCACAAATAAAGACGGACACCGTAAAGTGTTACAATATATTTGTAGTACACTTCTCTTTCTTTGTTATTTATCTATGATATATCCAAAAAGCACATGACAGGAGCTCAACTCCAGGAAGAATGTGGTTGAAACGTTGTGAATAACAACTCCAGCTTATTAATAAAGACATTTCCTTCAGCACAGGAAACAGTGAGAGGACACTTTTTAAGTCTACTTTTGAGGCATAAAACCTTACAATTCATTTATGAAATTCTGTGGGGAATCATTTTTATTTAAAAAAAATATTTTCTCAACTTTGAACGTAGGCCTACATTTTAAATCAGTGACATAACGACCTGTAGGAAAACAATGCTTGTCAGAGAATTTAGGGCTTGGGAATTACTACTGTAATAGTGGATGCCTATCCTATTAGTGTATAATAAAAGAGTAACACGTGTCTTTATGGGAGCATAGTAAAATGATACGGGCTTCAGCGCGTAATAACATTTTCCGTTAGTGACGTTCAAGAGGGCTTGTTGGAAGGCACATTGAACTGAGATAAGGCTCTGATACAGTTATCTCTGATGACATCACTATTACCTAGCTGTGAAAACAGAGACACCACTTATCGTCTCATCATCAGTTCAAACTTTTAAAATCTGTTGTCGGAGGAACATTTGAATGTGGAAACAGACGGGTAGACTCGACCGGCCGCTCACCTGTGAATCATATTACGGGAATGGAGGTAAGCCAGTCCCTGCAAGGCACCATGGGTTATGGCAGCAATTTCAACCTCTTGGAGCGGTTTCTTATGAACTAGAGAGGACAGAAAAATAAACCAGAAGGGGAAAACCGTCAGAGCTATCTAGAGACACAGGGTACAGTAATCTGCCCTTCCTGATTTACACACGACCACAAGCAACCCCAACAGCATCTGGCTATTGGGTAAAGGGTTGGGATATTAGGGTTATAAAACACATTCAGGGCTCTGGTAGAACTATAGCCTGGTCCCAGATCTGTTTGTGCCATCTTGCTAACTCAATGACTATAGAGAGGTGTTAAGACAACGCAAACGGATCTGGGACCAGGCTAGTTGAGCAAAGCCTTGCCAAGGAGTCAAATGGCAAAGTGGAACTACAGTGGAGAAATTTCAACAGCACTTCACACACCATCCATGGCTGTTTAAAATGGTATCCATGACAGCCAGGATGGGACACAAACACAAGTGCTATATATACAGTGGGGAGAACAAGTATTTGATACACTGCCGATTTTGCAGGTTTTCCTACTTACAAAGCATGTAGAGGTCTGTAATTTTTATCATAGGTACACTTCAACTGTGAGAGACGGAGTCAAAAAAAAAATTATCCAGAAAATCACATTGTATGATTTTTTATTTATTTATTATTATTATTATTTTTTAATTTTACCCCCTTTTCTCCCCAATTTTTGTGGTATCCAATCGCTAGTAATTACTATCTTGTCTCATCGCTACAACTCCCGTACGGGCTCGGGAGAGACGAAGGTCGAAAGTCATCCAGTCGTGGCCGACTGCGACAGAGCCTGGGCGCGAACCCAGAGACTCTGGTGGCACAGCTAGCGCTGCGATGCAGTGCCCTAAACCACTGCGCCACACGGGAGGCCCCCCATATCAACTTTTTGTGTGTGTTGTTGGTATAAATTTAGCAGAAGAAAAAAATAAAATAGGCTGCTAGTAAAAAGTCTGAGTGGCTGGTTGTTTTCACTCACACACTGTTTTCACACACACACTGGCCTAGCCAGTCTCCAGATCTCAACCCCATAGAAAATCTTTGGAGGGAGTTGAAAGTCCGTGTTGCCCAGCAACAGCCCCAAAACATCACTGCTCTAGAGGAGATCTGCATGGAGGAATGGGCCAAAATACCAGCAACAGTGTGTGAAAACCTTGTGAAGACTTACAGAAAACGTTTGACCTCTGTCATTGCCAACAAAGGGTATATAACAAAGTATTGAGATAAACTTTTGTTATTGACCAAATACTTATTTTCCACCATAATTTGCAAATAAATTCATAAAAAATCCTACAATGTGATTTTATGGATTTCTTTTCCTCATTTTGTCTGTCATAGTTGAAGTGTACCTGTCATGAAAATTACAGGCCTCTCTCATCTTTTTAAGTGGGAGAACTTGCACAATTGGTGGCTGACTAAATACTTTTTTTGCCCCACTGTACATGAGTCAGGGCAAGGTCAGGAATGTTGTGAGACTGAACAGGAACATTCATAGTGGAATATTGCGTGGAGAGTTTAGAGAAAAGGCTCATCGCAAACCATGAATGTTGAATCATTAATAGATTCATTGAGCACATGCTCCGAAAGCATCCAGCTAATTTCGTTGTGTTTGGATTTTGTAGCCAAAAATGTTCTTTGGATGAACTGTGTGTGTGTGCACTACTCACCCTCTAGTAAATCTGATGCGGAGCCTAGGCAGTACTCCATCACCAGCTGGAAGAGACAGAGAGAAAGGTCAGAGGTCAGAAGTTTATAACATAAAATTGAGAGAGTGCACAGAGACAATGTGTGAAAGAATGGTGGAGAGAAAGAGTTTGAGCCTGCCCACAAAATGAGGTGGAAACTGAGCTGCACTTCCTAACCTCCTGCCAAATGTATGACGATATTAAAGACACATTTTCCCCTCAGATTACACAGACCCAGAAAGAATTTGAAAACAAATCCAATTTTGATATCCTCCCATATCTACTGGGTGAAATACCACAGTGTGCCATCACAGCAGCAAGATTTGTGATCTGTTGCCACAAGAAAAGGGCAATCAGAACAAACACCATTGTAAATACAACCCATATGTGTTTATTTATTTTCCCTTTTGTACTTTAACCATTTGCACATCATTACAACACTGTATATAGACATAATATGACATTTGAAATGTCTCTATTCCTTTGGAACTTTTGTGAGTGTAATGTTTACTGTAAATTTTTGTTGTTTATTATCTATTTCACTTGCTTTGGCAATGTAAACATATGTTTCCCATGAATATAAAGCCGTTAGAATTGAATTGAAATTGAGAGCAAGACATTGATGCAGCTCTGCCACAGTCCACTGACCCAGGCAGTGTTATCTTTCAAGTAGCAGCCTTTATACTCAATGGTGTTTGGGTGGCGCAGCTGCTCCAAAAACTTGACCTCCTTGATGATGTCCTGCCATTTCTGAGAAGAAAAGGAAGGAGAGGGAGAAGGAGAGAGAGAGAAAGTGAGAGAGACAGAGAGAGAGTTTATGGATAGGTCAGTTACAATTACACAAGAGGAGTTTGAACCTAGCCCTTGACCCCAACCCTGACATAAATCTCAACACAAGGCCTTGTGGATCACAGGGAATGTTGAACCTCTGTTACAATGCCTGATATGTGACCGTTCGAAAGGCCAGGTTGTGAGTTCAAAGATAGTGAGTTGTGACCATCATAATGTCCATAGGGAAGGACCTCAGACTGAGTGAGTGTTGTCCATGGAAAGTTGAACCTCTGTTTCAAGGACTGAGGTGTGACTGATAAAGCAGACAGGGGGAATGAGTTCCAAGTAAGTTAGTGCTGTTTCAAGGCCTGAGGCATGACCATTCTAGTTTGAGTTCAAAGTGAGATGTGACCATCTGTGGTCAGAGTGACTTCTGAGCGAGTGAGAGCTGGCCATGGAATGTTTAACCTTAAGTGTGACTGTTATAGTGGACACACTGAGTGACTTGGTTTGGCCAGTATAGCAGTCAGTGAGTGACTTTAATGTGTGTTGGAGTTGTCCTCTCACCTCGGTGGTCTGTTTGCCATTGTAGGACATCTTCTTGATGGCCACCACCTCTTTGGAGTAGGAGTTTCTGGCCTGTAGGGGAGAGAGACAGGGGAGGGTGTGAGTGAGAATGAGACAGAGAGAGAGACAGAGAGAGCGCGAGACAGAGGGAGCACGAGACAGAGAGAGCGCGAGACAGAGAGAGCGCGAGACAGAGAGAGTGCGAGACAGAGAGACAGAGCGAGAGAGATAGAGAGAGAGAGACACAGAGAAAGACACACAGAGAGAGAGAGACAGAGAGAGAGATGGGAGGGTGGATGTGAGAACAGGCATCTCTATATAAATACACCACAGTGGTATGAATACAGGATATGGGCCCATCTTTTATAGAGCCGTCATCAGTATTAAGACCCACTAGGAAAGACCATAATTTGTTAACCAGATTGTGCTGCAGTTCACATTTAGTAAATTACTAGTAGTAAGTGAATAGTCCTTGCCAGAGTCAATTCATTTGCAAACCCAAGAGGAGCACTTGATATTCAATTCAATAAGTATCTTAAACATAGACAGCATCCAGTTGGAGTCTAAAATCTGGTACAAATGGGTCAAATTATAGTGATACATCTTTATACAGTTAGAAGCCAGTTTATTAGGTACACCACCCCATAAAAAAAAAATGGTTTGCTCCTACAGACAGTCACATGACCGTGGCTTGCTATATAAAGCAAGTAGACAGGCATTCAGTATCTGTTTAACTGAAAGTTAAAATGGGCAAAATTAGTGAACTAAGTGACTTTGTGCGTGGTATGATGGTTGGTGCCAGACACGCCGGTGCCAGTAGCCTCCTGTGCTTTTCACACAGCGTCTAGGATCTACTGAGAATGGAGCGACAAACAAAACACATCCAGTCAGCGGCAGTTCTGTGGGACAAAACAGCTGCTTGATGGAGGTTGAAGGAGAATGGTAAGAATCGTGCTAACAGCCACAAACAGGTAAATCACAGTACAACAGTGGTGTGCAAAACGGCATCTCGGACGTTCCTTGTCACGGATGGGCTATTGCACCGGACAACCACACCGGGTTTTATTCATATCAGCCAAAAAGAAGAAGCAGCTCCAGTGGGCACATGGTCACCAACACTGGACAATTGAAAAGTGGAAAAACATTGTCTGTTGCTTGTTGCGTCATGCTGATGGCAGAGTCAGGATTTGGCATAAGCAGCATGAGTCCATGGCCCCATCCTGCCTGGTGTCAACAATACATGCTGGTTTTGATGGTGTAATGATGTGGGGAGTGTTTTCCTGGCACAAGTTAGGTCTCTGGATACCATTTGAGCAATTTTTCCACACCCCAAAGAATTCAGTCTGTTCTGTAGGGAAAAGGGGGTCCGATCAGGTACTAGATGGGTGTACCTAACAAACTGACTGATGACTCCGGGTCAAATGAGAACAAACTGGAAACAATAATCAACTGTCTCTCTTCATTGACATCTCCACTTAAGGAGTTACTGAACAAATATGAAAGTACAGACTTTAACATCACAGGAAACTCCCCCGAGTTGAGATACGAGCATAGAGGAAACAGGCTGTTATTCAAAGAAGCTAGAAGCTAGGCACAGTACTTAACCTGCTGGTGGCCCATCTACACACAGTAAGAACATCATTACAGTCTCTGCCCCTCGGCATGGCTACATTTTAGAGGCCCCCCTCTTGGCGGTGTAGAGAAATGTTTGAATTTAAGCCAAATTCCTGCAATTCTACACATTTCTCCATGGAGCTGAGAGAAATGTTTGCAGTTTTAAAAGGTAATTTCCTATGCATTTTGCCATGGCTAATGCTATTATTTTTCTCAAACATAAGGTTAAATGACACTACCGTTCAAAAGTTTGGGGTCACTTAAGAAATGTCCTTGTTTTTGAAAGAAAAGCACATTTCTTGTCCATTAAAATAACATCAAATTGATCAGAATTACAGTGTAGAAATTATTAATGTTGTAAATGAGTATTGTAGCTGGAAACGGCAGATTTTTTATGGAATATCTACTATTTAATGAAGCTGCCAGTCGAGGACTTGTGAGGCGTCTGTTTCTCAAACTAGACACTAACGTACTTGTGCACCGGGGCCTCCCACTCCTCTTTCTATTCTGGTTAGAGCCAGTTTGCGCTGTTCTGTCTAAAGAAGGCCAGTTTTATTGCTTCTTTAATCAGACAACAGTTTTCACCTGTGCTAACATAAATGCAAAAGGGTTTTCTAATGATCAATTAGCCTTTTAAAATGATAAACTTGGATTAGCTAACACAACGTGCCATTGTAACACAGGAGAGATGGTTGCTGATAATGGGCCTCTGTACGCCTATGTAGATATTCCATAAAAAATCTGCCGTTTCCAGCTACAATAGTCGTTTACAACATTAACAATGTCTACACTGTATTTCTGATCAATTTTATGTTATTTTAATGGACCAATTAAAAACTTGCTTTTCTTTAAAAAACAAGGACATTTCTAAGTGACCCCACACTTTTGAACGGTAGTGTATATACTGCTATATTCATTGTTTTTGGACTTTGCAATTCTCCTTGACTGTCTAGCTCTTATTTTGGTCATTGTTAGTTCTCATAGATTATATATTTTCTACATACAGTGCCTTCGGAAAGTATTCAGACCCCTTGACTTTTTCCACATTTTGTTACGTTACAGCCTTATTCTTAACTGGATTTTTTTTAAACTCAGCAATCTACACAAAACACCCCATAATATTTAAACTCCCCAAATACAGGTCTGCCAAGCTTGTAGCATCATATCCAAGAACACTCCAGACTGTAATCGCTGCCAAATGTGCTTCAACAAAGTACTGAGTAAATGGTCTGAAAACTTACGTAAATGTAATATTTCCATTTTTAATTTTTAATAAATTACCAAAACAGTTTTTGCTTTGTCATTATGGTGTATTGTGTGTATATTGATGAGGATTTTTTAAAATCCATTTTAGAATAAGACTAATGTAACAAAATGTGGAACAAGTCAAGGGGTCTGAATATTTTCCATATTATATCTGTTTTAAGACATTGACGTTTACACTGAAAGCATTTGATTATTTTTTTTTTTACACTGTTTGGATATAAGCAACCTGAAAAAACGTTTGGTGGCCAGCCCAATAATTTAAATGGCAGAAAAATCCCTGTAAAATTAGCTAAAACTCCCAATAAGCTATTCTTGTAGATCACAGACAGCTGGGTAGAGAAGTATGTCAATGACCACAATAAAGGCACAAGGATTTCATCATAGCCAGCCATATCAGCTAGACAGACTGACCACCTCATCCTCACGCAGTGGGGTTTGGTGACATGGTACTTTTGCCATAGAAATGTAATTACTAGAACAGGATAAAAAAATATTTAGACTACGGCAATTTGACTGGAACACTTAAAAAGGGTTAATCTGGGATTGGCACATGCATTTCTGGACTTTTAAATTAATGATACATAGCCATTGACCTCTGTTGTTTTTCGAATCCCAGATTGCCGCTTTAAAATAAGTAGATTTTTGTAATTCTATTTCTGTAGCCTTGTCTGGTAGATGACTGGACTCAGAAGAGCAGTAATGCCTGCCAACCCAGGTCCAGTAAAATATCCTGAACTACTATCAAAAGAACAGTGTCAAGGGGGACAATAAAAGGCACCAGGACTCTATAGCCAGCCATATCAGCCAGACTGCTAGGCTGACATTGAGTCCTGTAGCCTTATGTGAAAATGACTAGATGCTATGTAGTAGTAATGCCCTACTATCTATCCATCCATCCATCGCCAGCTGTCCTCGCCACATAACCCACAAAACAGCTGTCTTAGAAGGAAAGACTTCAGAGTATGCCTTTTCTCCACCAGCCTTGCATCCTTGGAAGGGGGTAGAGAAAAGGGAGGAGAGAGAAGGGAGGAGAGGGGTAGAGGGAAGGGAGGAGAGAGAAGGGAGGAGAGGGGTAGAGGGAAGGGAGGAGAGAGAAGGGAGGAGAGGGGTAGAGGGAAGGGGGTAGAGAGAAGAGAGGAGAGGGGTAGAGGGAAGGGAGGAGAGAGAATGGAGGAGAGGGGTAGAGGGAAGGGAGGAGAGAGAAGGGAGGAGAGAGGTAAAGGGAAGGGGGAAGAGAAAAGAGAGGGGTAGAGGGAAGGGAGGAGAGAGAAGGGAGGAGAGGGTTAGAGGGAAGGGGGTAGAGAGAAGGGAGGAGAGAGAAGGGAGGAGAGGGGTAGAGGGAAGGGAGGAGAGAGAAGGGAGGAGAGGGGTAGAGGGAAGGGAGGAGAGAGAAGGGAGGAGAGGGTTAGAGGGAAGGGATGAGGAGGAGAAGGATGGAGGGATTGGTGCTGGCAGACTCGTCCTCTCGCTCTCTCTCTCTCCCGGCGTTGCTTTAGAATCAAAGGCTTTGTGTCATTAGTGACAACCAGATAAAGAAACGCAGCATAGAAACTTAACGGAAATGGCAGCAGAGAGTTAATCTCAGACAACCTTGAGAAAGTGTGTGATCTTGTCCCTGGACTCTGACATAGCCACAGACTAACATCAACCACAAAATGAATAGAGTATACTCTAGCCATGCCAGCTAGTTCTGTGTAATAGTAGAGTCAATGCTACTCTTTCAAGAGTATAACCCCTACTATTACTTTATCACTGCTAGCCTCCTAACTGGAGTGGCACTAGAGCTAAGTTGATGTGCACGTCTCCCACCCAGAACCTGTATACGTCAGGATCTCAGTTCACGTACAAAGTAGACGGCCCCGAAGCTGCCATGGCCGATCTCGTGGAGGTCACAGAAGACTTCCTCTGGGTCATCTTTGAAGAAGAGGTCGGCCTGTTCGGGGTCCTTCGGCACTCCCTTCTGCGTGGACGAGGGCATGGTGGGCGGGTGGGTGGGCGCTAGACGGTACCGTGGTTACCGCGGTGTTCCACCTCACTGCAGCTCCTCCTCCTCATCCACGCGCCCCGCATTTACCATAGCAACCTGGACGGAACACAAACATACACGTTTGAGAGGGAGTAAGGCCTACACACAACAAATAGCTGACATGTAGTGTATCAGATTGGTTTATTAATATGATCGCTTCACAACATGAATTGTCAACTAAATGGACAACAGAGCATATCGAGATGACATTTACCAACCAGGACCTACAGGATAAACATGCAGAAACATACACACAAATCAAGTGTTTTGAATCGGTACAACCCCTGTCTACAACCGTATCCTACTCATCACCATTTAATATGTGTGTGTGTTGGTCACGTGGACAGTTGGCAGGGTAGAGGAAAGGGAAGGAGATGGTCATGCTCACTATCTCGTCCTGTTGTTCAACCATGCAGAAAATCACACACACACGGGGACACACACACACACACACACACACACACACACACACACACACACACGGACACACACACACGGACACACACACACGGACACACACAGAGGACAGCTGCAGCCGCTCGCTGTGAGTCATTGGTGCATCACTTCCACACACAAACACACAGAGAGAGAATAGAGAGGGCCACGTGATCACACACACACACACACGTAGGCTTGGGCGATATACTGTTTATACCGTATACTGGACTATTTCCAAATAATGACAATATGATTTCCAATACCGTAAAAAATATTAAATATAGATATATAGTATTTTTTGTATTTTGTTTTGTGTTGGGAATAACTTAGGCGGAGGCTGCCTGAGTCCATGCTACGCTACTGCTTATAAACTAGAACTATAAGAACTTAGATCCAGTTCAGGGCTCTAGCTACGTATTAAATGGTTTGGTAACTTTCTAGCTACAGTGCCTTGCAAAAGTATTCACACACCTCTGCGTTTTCCCTATTTTGTTGCATTACAACCTGTAATTTAAATTGAGTTTTATTTGGATTTCATGTAATGGACATACACAAAATAGTCCAAATTGGTGAAGTAAAAAAAAATGTAAAAAAAATTGTTTCAAAAAATTATAAATGGAAAAGTGGTGCGTGCATATGTATTCAATCACGTTTGGTGTTTGCCAAAAGGCATGTGGGAGACTCCCCAAACATATGGAAGAAGGTACTCTGGTCAGATGAGACCAAACTTGAGCTTTTTGGCCATCAAGGACAACGCTATGTCTGGCGCAAACCCAACACCTCTCATCACCCCGAGAACCTCATCCCCACAGTGAAGCATGGTGGTGGCAGCATCATGCTGTGGGGATGTTTTTCACTGGCAGGGACTGGGAAACTGGTCAGAATTAAAGGATGATGCTAAATACAGGGAAATTCTTGACGGAAACCTGTTTCAGTCTTCCAGAGATTTGAGACTGGGACAGAGGTTCACCTTCCAGCAGGACAATGACCCTAAGCATACTGCCAAAGCAACACTCGAGTGGTTTAAGGGGGAACATTTTAATGTCTTGGAATGGCCTAGTCAAAGCCCAAACTTCAATCCAATTGAGAATCTGTGGTATGACTTAAAGATTGCTGTACACCAGTGGAACCCATCCAACTTGAAGGAGCTGGAGCAGTTTTGGCTTGAAGAATGGGCAAAAATCCCAGTGGCTAGATGTGCCAAGCTTATAGAGACATACCCCAAGAGACCTGCAGCTGTAATTGCTGCAAAGGGTGGCTCCACAAAGTATTGACTTTGGGGGGGGGGGGGGGGGGGGTGAATAGTTTTCAGTTTTTTTGTCTTATTTCTTGCTTGTTTCACAATAAAAAATATTTTGCATCTTCAACGTGGTAGGCATGTTGTTTAAAACAAATTATACAACCCCCCCAAAAATCCATTTTAATTCCGGGTTGTAAGGCAACAAAATAGGAAAAATGCCAAAGGGGGTGTATACTGTCGCAAGTCACTGTAAGTGGCTAGATGTCAAGATCAAGCTTTTTGGTTACAGCAGAGACATTCAATCCCCTTCTGGATCAAGATTCCCGTTGCCTAAATTGTTTAGTGCGTAGAAAAAAGTGTACACTGAAAAAAATATATAAACGCAACATATAAAGTGTTCCCATGTTCCATGAGCTGAAATACAATACCAGAATTTTTCCATATGCACAAAAAGCTTACTTCTCTCAAATGTTTTGCACAAATTTGTTTACATCCCTGTAAGCGAGCGTTTCTGCTTGCCAATATAATCCATCCACCTGACAAGTGTGGCACATCAAGAAGCTGATTAAACAGAATGTATCATTCCACAGGTGCACCTTGTGCTGGGGACAATAAAAGGCCACTAAAATGTGCAGTTTTGTCACAACACGATGACACGGATGTCTCAAGTTGAGGGAGCGTGCAATTGGCATGCTGATTGCAGGAATGTCCACCAGAGCTGTTGCCAGAGAATTGAAACTACCATAAGCCGCTTCCAACGTTGTTTTAGAGAATTTGGCAGTATGTCCAACCGGCCTCACAACCGCAGACAATGTGTATGGCGTTGTGTGGGCGAGCGGTTTGCTGATGTCAACATTGTGAACAGAGTGCCCCATGGTGGCAGTGGGGTTATGGTATGGGCAGTTATAAGCTACAGACAACGAACACAATTGCATTTTATCAATGGCAATTTGAATGCACAGAGATACTGTGATGAGATCCTGAGGCCCATTGTCGTGCCATTCATCCGCCGGCCTCACCTCATGTTTCAGCATGATAATACATGGCCCAATGTCACAAGGATCTGTACACAATTCCTGGAAGCTGATAATGTCCCAGTTCTTCCATGGCCTGCATACTCACCAGACATGTCAACCATTGAGCATGTTTGGGATGTGTACGACAGCGTGTTCCTGTTCAAACCAATATCCAGCAACTTTGCACAGCCATTGAAGAGCAGTGGGACAACATTCCACATGCCACAATCAACAGCCTAATCAACTTTATGCATGAGACAAAAGGTGGTCACACCAGATACTGAATGGTTCACGCACCTACTAAAAAAAAAAAAGTACACTACATGACCAAATGTATGTCGACACCTGCTCATCGAACATCCGATTCCAAAATCATGAGCATCATTATGGAGTTGGTCCCCTCTTTGCTGCAGACAATGTGCATGGCGTTGTGTGGGCGACCCCACTCTTCTGGGAAGGCTTTCCACTAGATGTTGGAACATTGCTGCTGGGACTTGCTTCCATTCAGCCACAAGAGCGTTAGTGAGGTCGGGCACTGATGTTGGACGATTAGGCCTGGCTCGCAATCGGTGTTCCAATTCATCCCAAAGGTGTTCAATGGGGTTGAGGTCAAGGCTCTGTGCAGGCCTGTCAAGTTCTTCCACACCAATCGACAAAACATTCCTGTATGGACCTTGCTTTTTGCACAGGGGCATTGTCATACTGAAACAGGAAATGGCCTTCCCCAAACTGTTGCCACAAAGTTGGAAGCCCAGAATCGTCTAGAATGTCATTGTATGCTGTAGCGTTAAGAGGCCTAGCCCGAACCATGAAAAATAGCTCCTGACCATTATTCCTCCTCCACCAAATCTGACAGTTGGCAGTATGCATTGGGGCAGGTAGCGTTCTCATGGTATCTGTCAAATCCAGGTAAAGCGTGATTCATTACTCCAGAGAACCCGTTTACACTGCTCCAGAGTCCAATGGCGGCGTTTCCAAACCCATTTCATGAAGCTCCAGACAAACAGTTCTTGTGCTAACGTTGCTTCCAGAGGCAGTTTGGAACTCGGTAGTGAGTTCGAAGATGGACAGTTTCTGCGCCCATCAGTACTCGGTGGTCCCTTTCTGTGATCTTGTGTAGTCTACAACCTCGCGGCTGAGGTGTTGTTGCTCCTAGACGTTTCCACTTCACAATAAAAGTACTTACAGTTTACCGGGGCAGCGTTAGCAGGGCAGGAATTTGATATAGTGACTTGTTGGAAAGGTGGCATCCTATGACGGTGCCACATTGAAAGTCACTGAGCTCTTCTGTAAGGTCATTCTACTGCCAATGTTCGTCGATTGAGTTTGCATGGTTGTGTGCTCGATTTTATACACCTGTCAGTAATGTGTGTGGCTGAAATAGCCCAATCCACTAATTTGAAGGGGTGTACACATACTTTTGTATATATAGTGTATCTGTAATCAACAGATGCATATCTGTATTCCCAGTTATGTGAAATCCATAGATTAGGGCCTAATTAATTAATTAATATTTGCCTGATTTCCTTATATGAACTCAGTCAAATCCTTGAAATTGTTGCGTTTATATCTTTTGTTCAGTATGCATAGCGCCCCTTGTGTGCACTTCCGGTAATACCATATACCTCAGTATGGTACAGAAACACTATGAACATTTGCATACCGCTCAACCCTACACACCAGGCAGAGACAGTCACAGACAATGATCATCATCGTAATTCTCATGAGCTTCATCTTAGAGGTATTCATTGTTTTCAGATACAATGTCATATCAAACAATCTACTGTTCAAAAAGGCATGGCCATATTTGTTCCTTTTTCACATGAAAGGCATGGAATGACCCGGATTATGTAGAACCTTTGGAACAATGGTGTGTTCCGTGTGTTCCGTGTGGTAAATGCAGACTTGGCTTCCTGCCTGACTTCTTATCTAGCTCTACAATGACATAGACAGTTCATTATGTTCTCATGCTAACTAACTGTAGTGTGGTTAATGAGGTATTTCTCCTGAGCAGCAGCAGACCTTCTCTGAGCTGGTTACCACACCTCGGACGACACTGTGACTATTTGATAGGAAACGGTGTGAATAACCTATAAATAATGGATGACAGCCTGGTTACACGGGTTCTAATGTGTAAGCTACAATACTGTACATTGTGTTGTACTCTTGGTATTCCGTCATTGTGTTTACCTAAAGTTCAGTTCTCACACACATTATCATTGCTACGTAATACCCGTGATAAACATGGGTTGAAACATTTAAAAAAACATGAATTGGTTCCACCATTGATGTTAGTAATTGATCACCGTTCAGGGTCAAGATTTCTCAATGTGTTGTGGATGCAATAGATGCCATGTCTCTGGCTGGACTGGGGAAAATTATACACACAGAACAATACATACACCCGTAAGCTATAGATAAACTACAAGCCTTCATTGACCTATCCAACATATGCCAACAGGGAAAACACAGTGTGTGTGTGTGTGTAAGCCATGTTTTGTTTCCATTTACTCCAAATCCATATAAAGCATTTCAAGTGTGTGTGTCTCCCTCTTCATTGCATCATCCCAGTCTGTCTCCACTCTCCTCCTGTTGAGCTCACCCCCCCCCCCCCCTCCCTCAATCTGGATACACAGCTTACACCAGATAAAAGAACAGAGAGAGAGGGGGGGGGGGGGAGAGAGGTGAGTGAGAGAGATGAGAAAGAGCACAGAGAAAAGAGAAGGAACAGAGAAATGAAGAGAATAGAGAAATGGAGAATGAGGGAATAGAGAGATGGAGAATGGGAGAAGAGAGATGGAGAAAGACAGAATAGAGAGATGGAGAAAGACAGAATAGAGAGATGGAGAAAGACAGAATAGAGAGATGGAGAAAGACAGAATAGAGAGATGGAGAAAGAGAATAGAGGAAGAGAGAGGGCATCAGCGCTTTAACACACACGGTGATAGAGCTATCAAAGGTTTCAGATAGAAGGATAGAGGATCGGAGATAGATAGGTCAGAGATAGATAGATAGAAGGTCAGAGGGTCAGAGATAGAAGGATAGAGGGTCAGAGATAGATAGAAGGATAGAGAGTCGGGGATAGATAGAAGGATAGAGGGTCGGAGATAGATATAAGGATAGAGGGTCAGAGATAGATAGAAGGATAGAGGGTCGGGGATAGATATATAGAAGGATAGAGGGTCAGAGACAGATAGAAGGATAGAGGGTCAGAGACAGATAGAAGGTTAGAGGGTCAGAGATAGATAGAAGGATAGAGGGTCGGGGATAGATAGAAGGATAGAGGGTCAGAGATAGATAGATAGATAGATAGATAGATAGATAGATAGATAGATAGATAGATAGATAGATAGATAGATAGAAGGATAGATAGATAGAAGGATAGAGGGTCGGGGATAGATAGAAGGATAGAGGGTCAGAGATAGATAGGATAGAAGGTTGGAGATAGAAAGAAGGATAGAGGAGAGGGTCGGAGATAAAAATGGAGCAAATGAAGAGGTCACATGGCCTCTCTAGGGCCCCTTTGCTTCCATCTCTCTTCCCTCTTTTCTTGCCCCTCCTCCTCCCCCCCTCCTCCTCCCTTCAAGAATGTGTGATGTGATGCAACTCGGCAACAACAGGTTGAAACTGTGCTGTTGGTCCTCACTACCCGCTTACACCATGTGTGTGTGTGCACGCGCATATTGAAATAATAACATGATCTATCTATGAATGACTCTGTGCTGAGGGATGTGATTAGGGACGCGGCTTAGACAGATTAGGGAGTTAGTGCGAGGGTGTGTGTGTGTGTGTGTGTGTGTGTAAATCGAAGCATGTGTGCTCATGTGTGTGTGTGTGCGAGTGAGCACACATACATGCATGTCCGTGCGAATGAGTGGGTGCATATGTGTGAGTGCTTATGGGCATGTGTGTGTGTGTGTGTGTGTGTGTGTGTGTGTGTGTGTGTGTGTGTATATATATATATATATATATATATATATATATATACACACTGCTCAAAAAAATTAAGGGAACACTAAAATAACACATCCTAGATCTGAATGAATGAACTATTCTTATTAAATACTTTTTTCTTTACATAGTTGAATGTGCTGACAACAAAATCACACAAAAATGATCAATGGAAATCAAATTTATCAACCCATGGAGGTCTGGATTTGGAGTCACACTAAAAATTAAAGTGGAAAACCACACTACAGGCTGATCCAACTTTGATGTAATGTCCTTAAAACAAGTCAAAATGAGGCTCAGTAGTGTGTGTGGCCTCCACGTGCCTGTATGACCTCCCTACAACGCCTGGGCATGCTCCTGATGAGGTGGCGGATGGTCTCCTGAGGGATCTCCTCCCAGACCTGGACTAAAGCATCCGCCAACTCCTGGACAGTCTGTGGTGCAACGTGGCGTTGGTGGATGGAGCGAGACATGATGTCCCAGATGTGCTCAATTGGATTCAGGTCTGGGGAATGGGCGGGCCAGTCCATAGCATCAATGCCTTCCTCTTGCAGGAACTGCTGACACACTCCAGCCACATGAGGTCTAGCATTGTCTTGCATTAGGAGGAACCCAGGGCCAACTGCACCTGCATATTGTCTCACAATGGGTCTGAGGATCTCATCTCGGTACCTAATGGCAGTCAGGCTACCTCTGGCGAGCACATGGAGGGCTGTGCGGCCCCCCAAAGAAATGCCACCCCACACCATGACTGACCCACCGCCAAACCGGTCATGCTGGAGGATGTTGCAGGCAGCAGAACGTTCTCCACGGCGTCTCCAGACTCTGTCACGTCTGTCACATGTGCGTGTGAACCTGCTTTCATCTGTGAAGAGCACAGGGCGCCAGTGGCGAATTTGCCAATCTTGGTGTTCTTTGGCAAATGCCAAACGTCCTGCACGGTGTTGGGCTGTAAGCACAACCCCCACCTGTGGACGTCGGGCCCTCATACCACCCTTGTGGAGTCTGTTTCTGACCGTTTGAGCAGACACATGCACATTTGTGGCCTGCTGGAGGTCATTTTGCAGGGCTCTGGCAGTGCTCCTTCTGCTCCTTCTTGCACAAAGGCGGAGGTAGTGGTCCTGCTTCTGGGTTGTTGCCCTCCTACGGCCTCCTCCACGTCTCCTGATGTACTGGCCTGTCTCCTGGTAGCGCCTCCATGCTCTGGACACTACGCTGACAGACACAGCAAACCTTCTTGCCACAGCTCGCATTGATGTGCCATCCTGGATGAGCTGCACTACCTGAGCCACTTGTGTGGGTTGTAGACTCCGTCTCATGCTACCACTAGAGTGAAAGCACCGCCAGCATTCAAAAGTGACCAAAACATCAGCCAGGAAGCATAGGAACTGAGAAGTGGTCTGTGGTCACCACCTGCAGAACCACTCCTTTATTGGGGGTGTCTTGCTAATTGCCTATAATTTCCACCTGTTGTCTATTCCATTTACACAACAGCATGTGAAATTTATTGTCAATCAGTGTTGCTTCCTAAGTGGATAGTTTGATTTCACAGAAGTGTGATTGACTTCGAGTTACATTGTGTTGTTTAAGTGTTCCCTTCATTTTTTTGAGCAGTGTATATATAGAGTGATAAGGAGGGGGTAGTACAGTAGAGTGATGATGATCTAGCATTTGTGCGAAGGCACACACACGTCCTCACCTTTGCAATTGCACACAAACATACACTCCCGTTAAGAATATTGGTAAACAGACATGCCCTCACATATCCTCTTGCCCAAATACACACATTTCACCCACCAATACGGTGGTTTCTCACGCTGTGGGCTCCCCGAGGCCACTGCACTGCCATTACTAATTCATCTTCAAACGTGTTGCTATGAAATAAGACCATCAGGCTGCTGAATATTACATTCTACAGCTTTGCTCTGCTACACACACGCGCAAACGTCTTCACGGGACCAAAAAGTCCGAAATGGACCTGGGGCTTTCCCACCCGGACCTGATATGCATAATCTTTTTTAAATGGAGACCCGTTCCATATAAACCTGGTCAGATCCAGACCGATCCGAGTGAAGGAAGCAGCAGAAAAGTATTTTTTTTAAGCGACTTTACTGACCGGAGCTGAGAAAAGAGAGAGAGAGAGGTAGAGAGAGGCGCCGCTCTAGCAGGCGGGGGAGGGGCAGTACTGGGAGGGAGAGACACGGAGAGCAGGGAAGAGGGAGGGAGAGACCGCAACCAACCAACAAGCCAACTCTCGCTAGTAGACCAAGAGATGCTATAACTAGGTTATTTATCATCCACTATGATAGATGCTATAACTAGGTTATTTATCATCCACTATGATAGATGCTATAACTAGGTTGTTTATCATCCACTATGATAGACGCTATAGCTAGGTTATTTATCATCCACTATGATAGATGCTATAACTAGGTTATTTATCATCCACTATGATAGATGCTATAACTAGGTTATTTATCATCCACTATGATAGATGCTATAACTAGGTTATTTATCATCCACTATGATAGATGCTATAACTAGTTTATTTATCATCCACTATGATAGATGCTATAACTAGGTTATTTATCATCCACTATGATAGACGCTATAGCTAGGTTATTTATCATCCACTATGATAGATGCTATAACTAGGTTATTTATCATCCACTATGACAGATGCTAGAGCTAGGTTATTTATCATCCACTATGATAGACGCTATAGCTAGGTTATTTAGCATCCACTATGATAGACGCTATAGCTAGGTTATTTATCATCCACTATGATAGAAGCTATAGCTAGGTTATTTATCATCCACTATGACAGACGCTATAGCTAGGTTATTTATCATCCACTATGATAGACGCTATAGCTAGGTTATTTATCATCCACTATGATAGATGCTATAGCTAGGTTATTTATCATCCACTATGATAGACGCTATAGCTAGGTTATTTATCATCCACTATGATAGACGCTATAGCTAGGTTATTTATCATCCACTATGATAGATGCTATAGCTAGGTTATTTATCGTCCACTATTTGGATGCATGAAGACCTCTAACACGCAGCACAGGGGTCAATGAAACCCTGACCATCTGATTCAGCCCAGCATGAGAGTCACCCACTAGTGCCCTCTGCCCGCACTACAAAGACTTGATGCACGCAAGTACACACACACACATCAGCCTGAAACAGCAGGAGAGCTCTACTCCACTGAGCGCCACCTGGTACAGTGAGATAGATGTAGATAGCTCAGGTGAACAGTGCATTCAGAAAGTATTCACACCCCTTGACTTTTTCCACATTTACATTTACAAAGTGGAAAAAGTCAAAAGTGGAAGAAAAATTCTAACATTTGTAAGAAGTTAACACTTCATTAATGTGGTTGCTACCGTGATTCGAGAGAAAGTTAGACACAAAAAAATCATACCCCCAAGACATGCTAACCTCTCACCATTATAATAATGAAGAATGGCGCCGAAGGAGATGGCTGCCGTTTTAAGATCCCGTAAGCGATTGTTCTATTGTGTTTTTTCACATTATTTCTACCTTATTTTGTACGTTATGTTTCTGCTACCGTGTCTTATGACCGAAAAGAGCTTCTAGACATCAGGACAGCAATTACTCACCCCGTACTGCAGGAATACTTTTTTTTTCAACGAGTCAGAGTCATCCCTGTCATTCGCAGGAGAAAAAGACGAAGGTATCAGAGACTGAGGTATCAGGGATGAAGGTCCGGGTGCCTTGTAAGGATCCAACGCCGAGATGGCAATCTACTTTTACCATTGGTCCTATTAGCCAACGTACAATAAATCTATAATAAAATAGACGAACTACAATCACGGATATCCAACCAACGGGACATTAAAAACTGTAATATCTTATGTTTCACCGTGTCTGACCGACGACATGAATAACATACAGCTGGCAGGTTTTAAGCTTGTTCGGCAGAATAGAATAGCGGCCTCTGGTAAGACGAGGGGTGCGGTCTATGTATATTTGTAAACAACAGCTTATTTGTAAACAACACGAAATCTAAGGAAGTCTCGAGGTTTTGCTCGCCTGAGGTAGAGTATCTCATGATATGCTGTATACCACAGTCCACTATTTGCCAAAAGAGTTTTCATCTACAGTGGGGCAAAAAAGTATTTAGTCAGCCACCAATTGTGCAAGTTCTCCCACTTAAAAAGATGAGAGAGGCCTGTAATTTTCATCATAGGTACACTTCAACTATGACAGACAAAATGAGAAAAGAAAATCCAGAAAATCACATTGTAGGATTTTTTATGAATTTATTTGCAAATTATGGTGGAAAATAAGTATTTGGTCAATAACAAAAGTTTATCTCAATACTTTGTTATATACCCTTTGTTGGCAATGACAGAGGTCAAACGTTTTCTGTAAGTCTTCACAAGGTTTTCACACACTGTTGCTGGTATTTTGGCCCATTCCTCCATGCAGATCTCCTCTAGAGCAGAGATGTTTTGGGGCTGTTGCTGGGCAACACAGACTTTCAACTCCCTCCAAAGATTTTCTATGGGGTTGAGATCTGGAGACTGGCTAGGCCACTCCAGGACCTTGAAATGCTTCTTACGAAGCCACTCCTTAGTTGCCCGGGCGGTGTGTTTGGGATCATTGTCATGCTGAAAGACCCAGCCACGTTTCATCTTCAATGCCCTTGCTGATGGAAGGCTGATGGAAGGAGGTTCACTCAAAATCTCACGATACATGGCCCCATTCATTCTTTCCTTTACACGGATCAGTCGTCCTGGTCCCTTTGCAGAAAAACAGCCCCAAAGCATGATGTTTCCACCCCCATGCTTCACAGTAGGTATGGTGTTCTTTGGATGCAACTCAACATTCTTTGTCCTCCAAACACGACGAGTTGAGTTTTTACCAAAAAGTTATATTTTGGTTTCATCTGACCATATGACATTCTCCCAATCTTCTTCTGGATCATCCAAATGCTCTCTAGCAAACTTCAGACGGGCCTGGACATGTACTGGCTTAAACAGGGGGACACGTCTGGCACTGCAGGATTTGAGTCCCTGGCGGCGTAGTGTGTTACTGATGGTAGGCTTTGTTACTTTGGTCCCAGCTCTCTGCAGGTCATTCACTAGGTCCCCCCGTGTGGTTCTGGGATTTTTGCTCACCGTTCTTGTGATCATTTTGACCCCACGGGGTGAGATCTTGCGTGGAGCCCCAGATCGAGGGAGATTATCAGTGGTCTTGTATGTCTTCCATTTCCTAATAATTGCTCCCACAGTTGATTTCTTCAAACCAAGCTGCTTACCTATTGCAGATTCAGTCTTCCCAGCCTGGTGCAGGTCTACAATTTTGTTTCTGGTGTCCTTTGACAGCTCTTTGGTCTTGGCCATAGTGGAGTTTGGAGTGTGACTGTTTGAGGTTGTGGACAGGTGTCTTTTATACTGATAACAAGTTCAAACAGGTGCCATTAATACAGGTAACGAGTGGAGGACAGAGGAGCCTCTTAAAGAAGAAGTTACAGGTCTGTGAGAGCCAGAAATCTTGCTTGTTTGTAGGTGACCAAATACTTATTTTCCACCATAATTTGCAAATAAATTCATTAAAAATCCTACAATGTGATTTTCTGGATTTCTTTTCTCATTTTGTCTGTCATAGTTGAAGTGTACCTATGATGAAAATTACAGGCCTCTCTCATCTTTTTAAGTGGGAGAACTTGCACAATTGGTGGCTGACTAAATACTTTTTTGCCCCACTGTATATTCTTCATAATTGTCTATTTACCACCACAAACTGATGCTGGCACTAAGACCGCACTCAATGAGCTGTATAAGGCCATAAGCAAACAGGAAGACGCACATCCAGAGGCGGCGCCTAGTGGCCGGGGACTTTGATGCAGGGAAACTCAAATCCATTTTACCTCATTTCTACCAGCATGTTAAATGCGCAGGGGGAAAAAACCTCTAGACCACCTTTACTCCACACACAGAGACGCGTACAAAGCTCTCCCTCGCCCTCCATTTGGCAAATCTGACCATAATTCTACCTTCCTGATTCCTGCTTACAAGCAAAAACTGAAGCACCAGTGACTCTGTCAATAAAAAAGTGGTCAGATGAAGCAGATGCTAAGATACAGGACTGTTTTGCAAGCACAGACTGGAATATGTTCCGGGATTCTTCCGATGGCATTGAGGAGTATACCACATTAGTCACTGACTTCATCAATAAGTGCATCGATGACGTCGTCCCCACAGTGACCGTACATACATACCCCAACCAGAAGCCATGGATTACAAGCAAAATCCGCACTGACCTAAAGGGTAGAGATGCCGCTTTCAAGGAGCAGGATACTAACCAGGAAGCTTATAAGAAATCCCGCTACGCCCTTCGACAAACCATCAAACAGGCAAAGCGTCAACACAGGACTAAGATTGAATCGTACAACACCGGCTCTGACGCTAATCGGATGTGGCAGGGCTTGCAAACTATTTCAGACTACAAAGGGAAGCACAGACGAGAGCTGCCCAGTGACACAAGCCTACCAGACGAGTCAATTTACTTCTATGCTCGCTTCGAGGCAAATAACACTGAAGCATGCATGGGAGCATCAGCTGTTCCGGGCGACTGTGCGATCACACTCTCTGTAGCCGATGTGAGTTTTAACAGGTCAACATTCACAAGGCCGTAAGGCCAGACGGATTACCAGAACGTGTACTGCAAGCATGGGCTGACCAACTGGCAAGTGTCTTCACTGACATGTTCAACCTCTCCCTGTCTGAGCCTGTAATACCAACATATTTCAAGCAGACCACCATAGCCCCTGTGCCCAAGAACACTAAGGTAACCTGCCTAAATGACTACCGACCCGTAGCACTCACGTCTGTAACCATGAAGTGCTTTGAAAGGCTGGTCATGGCCCTCATTATCCCAGAAACTCTAGACCCACTCCAATTTGCATACCGCCCCAACAGATCCACAGATGATGCAATCTCTATTGCACTCCACATTGCCCTTTCCCACCTGGACAAAAGGAACACCTATGTGAGAATGTTATTCATTGACTACAGCTCAGTGTTCCACACCATAGTGCCCTCAAAGCTAATCAATAAGCTAAGGACCCTGGGACTAAACAACACCCTCTGGAACTGGATCCTGGACTTCCTGACGGGCCGCCCCCAGGTGGTAAGGGTAGGTAACAACACATCCGCCACACTGATCCTCAACACGGGGGCCCCCTCAGGGGTGCATGCTCAGTCCCCTCCTGTACTCCTTGTTCACTCATGACTGCATGGCCAGGCACAACCCCAACACCATCATCAAGTTTTCTGATGACACAACAGTGGTAGGCCTGATCACCAACAACGATGAGACAGCCTATAGGGAGCAGGTCAGAGACCTGGGCGTGTGGTGCCAGGACAACAATCTCTCCCTCAACGTGATCAAGACAAAGGAGAGGATTGTGGACTACAGGAAAAGGAGGATCGAGTACGCCCCCCTTCTCATCGAGGGGGCTGCAGTGGAGCAGGTTGAGAGCTTCAAGTCCCTTGGTCCAACAAACTATCATAAGACAGTCGTGAAGAGGGCACGACAAAGCCTATTCCCCTCAGGAGACTGAAAAGATTTGGCATGGATCCTCAGATCCTCAAAAGGTTCTACAGCTGCATCATCGAAAGCTGGTTGCATCACTGCCTGGTATGGCAACTGCTCGGCCTCCGACCGCAAGGCACTACAGAGGGTAGTGTGTACAGCCCAGTACATCACTGGTGCCTCTATACCAGGCGGTATCAGAGGAAGGCCCAAAAAATTGTCAAAGACTCCAGCTACACTAGACTGTTACCTCTGCTACCGCACAGCAAGCGGTACCGGAGCGCCAAGACTAGGTTCAAAAGGCTTCTTTTAAAAACATTTTTGACCCCTTTTTTCTCCCTAATTTCATGGTATCCAATTGGTAGTAGTTACAGTCTTGTCTCATCGCTGCAACTCCCATACGGACTCGGGAGAGGCGAAGGTCGAGAGCCATGCGTCCTCCGAAACACAACCCAACCAAGCCGCACTGCTTCTTGACACAATGCACATCCAACCCGGAAGCCAGCTGCACCAATGTGTCGGAGGAAACACAGTACACCTGGCGACCTGGTCAGCGTGCACTGCGCCCGGCCCGCCACAGGAGTCGCTAGTGCGCAATGAGACAAGGATATCCCTGCCGGCCAAACCCTCCCCTAACCCGGACGACGCTGGGCCAATTGTGCGCCGCCCCATGGGCCTCCCGGTCGCGGCCGGCTGCGACAGAGCCTGGGCTCGAACCTAGAATCTCTGGCGGCACAGCTAGCACTGCGATGCAGTGCCTTAGACCCCTGCGCCACCCAGGAGGCCTCAAAAGGCTTCTTAACAGCTTCTACCCCCAAGCCATAAGACTCCTGAACAGCTAATCAAAGAGCTACCCAGACCCCTCTTTTACGCTCCCACTACTCTGTTTATTATCTATGTAGTCACTAACTCTACCTACATGTAGATGTTTCCGCAACTTACCTGTACCCCCGCACATCGACTCTGTACCAGTACCCCCTGTATATAGCCTCGCTATTGTTATTTCACTGCTGCTCTTAAATTATTATTATTATTATTATTTTTTTTTTTACTTATCTATTTTTTAGCTAACAGTTAAAAAAATTGATGTTTATTATTTTGTCTTTTTTTAAATTTCGATTTTTAGAATTTGAATTTTTTAATTTATAATAAAAAATCTTAAATCTTCTTAAAGCATTTTTTATTGAGGGCCTGTCAGTCAGCATTTCAGTGCGAGGTTTACACCTGTTGGTGGAGGGCCTGTCAGTCAGCATTTCATTGTCAGGTTTACACCGGTTGGTGGAGGGCCTGTCAGTCAGCATTTCACTGTGAGGTTTACACCGGTTGGTGGAGGGCCTGTCAGTCAGCATTTCACTGTGAGGTCTATATAATAGTCCTATATAACCGAGCTCACATCAGTAAGACAGACCGTTCCTCATCATGACGTAGTCCTATATAACCTAGCTCACATCAGTAAGACAGACCGTTCCTCATCATGACGTAGTCCTATATAACCTAGCTCAAATCAGTAAGACAGACCGTTCCTCATCAGAGAGTCACTGCTCCATCACGTGTGCGCCAGACAGCCAGCCAGACAGACAGACAGACAGACAGACAGACAGACAGACAGACAGACAGACAGACAGACAAAGGAATATTAGAAAATATTTGCCATTGCCTGCACTAAGCCTCTGCCAAGGCTTCCAACAACATTATCTTTCATCATGCTTTGTCCAGTTGTATTTGATTTGGTGCTACAGCCCAACTGTCGTTTTAGCAGAGGTGGCCAATATCGTATATCACAATGTTTTATGGGTATATAGTCACAATAGGACAATGGTTGACATCGCCCAAACCTAACCAATACAAATCTGCCAAATTGTGCATTGAGATAATGTATGGATGTTGGGAAAGACAGAGGGACAGAGAGAGAGAGAGAGAGATAATTAGATAATGATCCTTTCACTTTATATTACTAGCATGATATTACAGAGTAGGATTAGGGCTTTCGATATTACACTGTGGTATTCAATCCCATAGAGAATCACTGCACTTCAGTAAAGCCTTACTAATCAAGACGGACAGCCTGGGTGCAGTAATAATGCTTCACCCCACATCACCACTGTGTAGTATACGTGTACTTTACAGTATTAATAACACACTTTAACACATGGTCATTCAGTCTCATATGGATGTCAATGGGTGATTTGTGTTGATTCAATTGTAATGAACACATTAACTTTTGGACATAGGAGTATGCCTGTGAGGGGGAATTAAGCAGTAGAAATGAAAGTGATTCGTGAGATGTATTCTCTCACCACGCTGAAACATGGAATATACGCATGCGCACACGGACGGACACACATACAGTAGAGCTTGGAATCAACCACCCCCTCTCCCCTCCGTCAACCCCCTCCTCCCGCTACCCTCTCTCACCCTTCTACACTAAAACCCAGCCCTCTCTCCATCCATCTGAAAACCCAGCCCTCCCTCCTACAGTAAAACCCAGCCCTCCCTCCTACAGTAAAACCCAGCCCTCCCTCCTACAGTAAAACCCAGCCCTCCCTCCTACAGTAAAACCCAGCCCTCCCTCCTACAGTAAAACCCAGCCCTCCCTCCTACAGTAAAACCCAGCCCTCCCTCCAACAGTAAAACCCAGCCCTCCCTCCAACAGTAAAACCCAGCCCTCCCTCCAACAGTAAAACCCAGCCCTCCCTCCTACAGTAAAACCCAGCCCTCCCTCCTACAGTAAAACCCAGCCCTCCCTCCTACAGTAAAACCCAGCCCTCCCTCCTACAGTAAAACCCAGCCCTCCCTCCTACAGTAAAACCCAGCCCTCCCTCCAACAGTAAAACCCAGCCCTCCCTCCATCCATCTGAAAACCGAGCCCTCCCTCCATCCATCCATGTGAAAACCCAGCCCTCTCTCCATCCATCCATGTGAAAACCCAGCCCTCTCTCCATCCATCCATCTGAAAACCCAGCCATCCCTCCCTCCCTCTGAAAACCCAGCCATCCCTCCCTCCCTCCATGTGAAAACCCAGCCCTCCCTCCCTCTGAAAACCCAGTATTCCCTCCCTCCCTCTGAAAACCCAGCCCTCTCTCCCTCCCTCTCCACCCTACCAAAAGGATTGTCTGTCCCCCCCTCAACCTTGGCTATGGGCTCCCAAACTCTGAGATCTCTCTGCTGTGTGACTCAACAGCCAGCTTTGCTTCTGGCGTTCTGTGTGTATGTGCTTCTCTTCTCCCAGTGAAGAGTTTAATTCTGAGCGATTGCTTTACAAAGGCAGCAGCAGCATCATCATGCCGGCTATGTAGAGCAGCAAGAAAGGAGCAACCATTAGGGCTCAACACACCAGCCATTAGGGGCTCCAACACACCAGCCATTAGGGGCTCCAACACACCAGCCATTAGGGGCTCAACACACCAGCCATTAGGGGCTCAACACACCAGCCATTAGGGGCTCAACACACCAACCATTAGGGGCTCAACACACCAACCATTAGGGGCTCCAACACACCAGCCATTAGGGGCTCCAACACACCAGCCATTAGGGGCTCCAACACACCAGCCATTAGGGGCTCCAACACACCAGCCATTAGGGCTCAACACACCAGCCATTAGGGGCTCCAACACACCAGCCATTAGGGCTCAACACACCAGCCATTAGGGGCTCCAACACACCAGCCATTAGGGGCTCCAACACACCAACCATTAGGGCTCAACACACCAGCCATTAGGGGCTCAACACACCAACCATTAGGGGCTCAACACACCAGCCATTAGGGCTCAACACACCAGCCATTAGGGCTCAACACACCAACCATTAGGGGCTCCAACACACCAACCATTAGGGGCTCCAACACACCAACCATTAGGGGCTCAACACACCAGCCATTAGGGGCTCAACACACCAGCCATTAGGGGCTCAACACACCAACCATTAGGGCTCAACACACCAGCCATTAGGGGCTCCAACACACCAACCATTAGGGGCTCCAACACACCAACCATTAGGGGCTCCAACACACCAGCCATTAGGGCTCAACACACCAGCCATTAGGGCTCAACACACCAGCCATTAGGGCTCAACACACCAGCCATTGGGGCTCAACACACCAGCCATTAGGGGCTCCAACACACCAGCCATTAGGGGCTCCAACACACCAGCCATTAGGGCTCAACACACCAGCCATTAGGGGCTCCAACACACCAGCCATTAGGGGCTCCAACACACCAGGCATTAGGGGCTCAACACACCAGCCATTAGGGGCTCCAACACACCAGCCATTAGGGCTCAACACACCAGCCATTAGGGGCTCAACACACCAGCCATTAGGGCTCAACACACCAGCCATTAGGGGCTCAACACACCAGCCATTAGGGGCTCCAACACACCAGCCATTAGGGCTCAACACACCAGCCATTAGGGGCTCCAACACACCAGCCATTAGGGGCTCCAACACACCAGCCATTAGGGGCTCCAACACACCAGCCATTAGGGGCTCCAACACACCAGCCATTAGGGGCTCAACACACCAGCCATTAGGGGCTCCAACACACCAACCATTAGGGGCTCCAACACACCAACCATTAGGGGCTCAACACACCAGTATAATGACTCCAAGATGTTGTCTGTATCATGTACACTTGCCTGCTGAGAGTACTTGTGAACTGAGTGCAAACTGATTTTAAATGAAACTGTTGCCATTCAGACGTCAACAGTGAGCTGAACAAACGAAGATCGACATTGGATGTTATGTGTACAACCCTTAATAAACGGCAGACTCATTTACCACAGTCGCCTGCTTCCATGCAATATGGACAGAAGGATTTAGATAATGGAGGGAGGGAGGGGAGAGTGAAAGGACTGAATAGTACATAAAGGAAATCAATGAATCACAATGACACCAAGATGTTGTCTGTATCATGTACAGTTCACAGATCATAGGGTCTAACAGTATAATGACACCAAGATGTTGTCTGTATCATGTACGGTTCACAGATCATAGGGTCTAACAGTATAATGACACCAAGATGTTGTCTGTATCATGTACAGTTCACAGATCATAGGGTCTAACAGTATAATGACACCAAGATGTTGTCTGTATCAAGTACGGTTCACAGATCATAGGGTCTAACAGTATAATGACACCAAGATGTTGTCTGTATCATGTACGGTTGACAGATCATAGGGTCTAACAGTATAATGACACCAAGATGTTGTCTGTATCATGTACGGTTGACGGATCATAGGGTCTAACAGTATAATGACACCAAGATGTTGTCTGTATCATGTACAGTTCACAGATCATAGGGTCTTACAGTATAATGACACCAAGATGTTGTCTGTATCATGTACGGTTCACAGATCATAGGGTCTAACAGTATAATGACACCAAGATGTTGTCTGTATCATGTACGGTTCACAGATCATAAGGTCTAACAGTATAATGACACCAAGATGTTGTCTGTATCATGTACGGTTCACAGATCATAGGGTCTAACAGTATAATGACACCAAGATGTTGTCTGTATCATGTACGGTTCACAGATCGTCAGGAAGCAGATACAGGTCTAAAAGGGCCACTTTCATCATGATTTTCAAATTAAGGTTTGATGTGAGAATTGCCAGAACAATCTGGGATACCAAAAATATTGTGGGGTAATGCCGAAGTGGAATCGCCCCTGTACAGTAGCTGTCTGCTAGTGCCGAACGACCACATGCATGATTACCTTAGTGTGTGAGGGAGTTCTGCTGTTATAGTCTACTCTGCTGCTTCATGGCTGGGACAGATGGAGAAACACCTGAGGAAACAGAGTAGAGGAAAGAGCATGCTTACATAAATAACTCAAATATAGAAAACTTCATCATGACATAACTGATCAAAACTGGTTGAAATGACGTAATTCACTTCAACAGAGTTTGTCCTTAAACAAATATGTACGTATCAGAAGTGCACTGTAATAATTCATGACCCTTCCAGGTTGTTTGAGCACACTGTTAGTGACTAGTATAGAATACAGTCTAAGCCTATCATACACTGAGTTGGTTAGGTGGTAGAGCATCCCCATCCACGAAGATACAACAGAGCTCTGGTCTGGCAGCAGCTAGCTAGCTACAGTACTGTCACATCTACAAGAGCTCTGGTCTGGCAGCAGCTAGCTAGCTACAGTACTGTCACATCTACAAGAGCTCTGGTATGGCAGCAGCTAGCTAGCTACAGTACTGTCACGTCTACAAGAGCTCTGGTCTGGCAGCAGCTAGCTAGCTACAGTACTGTCACATCTACAAGAGCTCTGGTCTGGCAGAAGCTAGCTAGCTACAGTACTGTCACATCTACAATAATCACATCCTGTTTACAGTAAGGCACTAAAGTTAAACTGCTAAAAATGGGGCAAAAAATGTAACTTCAGGTACTGAATAGAAAGCATTACTTTTGGGGCAAGTACCACTCTTCATATTTTCAAGCATTGTGGTGGCTGCATCATGTTATGAGTATGCATCATGTTATGGGTATGCTTGTTATCAGCAAGGACTAGTGCACTCTGGCACCTAGCTCCAGTCCGGCCATGCTGTCAGTGGCAAGACAACAAAATAACATGTTGTGAAGTGAACATCCATCCAACCAGACCATCCAAACAGCCAAAAGAAAAGAGAGACTCACATTACTCATCCAATGACCTCTGAGCTCTTCCAAGATAACTACTTCCTCTTTCTCCAAATTATTTCCTCCTCTCCTCTAGATAACACAGGCCTCACATCTCTCTCTCTCTAGATAACACAGGCCTCACATCTCTCTCTCTCTCTAGATAACACAGGCCTCACATCTCTCTCTCTCTCTCTAGATAACACAGGCCTCACATCTCTCTCTCTCTCTAGATAACACAGGCCTCACATCTCTCTCTTCTAGATAACACAGGCCTCACATCTCTCTCTCTCTAGATAACACAGGCCTCACATCTCTCTCTCTCTCTCTAGATAACACAGGCCTCACATCTCTCTCTCTCTAGATAACACAGGCCTCACATCCCTCTCTCTCTCTAGATAACACAGGCCTCACATCCCTCTCTCTCTCTAGATAACACAGGCCTCACATCCCTCTCTAGATAACACAGGCCTCACTGTCACGCCCTGACCATAGAGAGTCTTTTTTATTCTCTATTTTGGTTAGGTCCCGGTGTGACTAGGGGGGGGTGTTCCTATCTAGGTGTTTTGTTTCTATGTTGGCCTGGTATGGTTCCCAATCAGAGGCAGCTGTTTATCGTTGTCTCTGATTGGGGATCATATTTAGGCAGCCATTTCCCCACTGTGTTTTGTGGGATCTTGTTTTAAGTTAGTGCATGTTGCACCTCTTACGTTAAGGTTCGTTGTTTGTTTCCTTTTTTTGTAAGTTTCACAAAAATAAAGATGTGGAACTCAGAGCACGCTGCGCCTTGGTACGTCTCTCCACACAGCCGTGACACTCACATCTCTCTCTCTCTAGATAGCACAGGCCTCACATCTCTCTCTCTCTAGATAACACAGGCCTCACATCTCTCTCTCTCTAGATAGCACAGGCCTCACATCTCTCTCTCTCTCTCTCTCTAGATAGCACAGGCCTCACATCTCTATCTCTCTCTCTCTCTCTCTCTAGATAACACAGGCCTCACATCTCTCTCTTCTAGATAACACAGGCCTCACATCTCTCTCTCTCTAGATAACACAGGCCTCACATCTCTCTCTTCTAGATAACACAGGCCTCACATCTCTCTCTTCTAGATAACACAGGCCTCACATCTCTCTCTTCTAGATAACACAGGCCTCACATCTCTCTCTTCTAGATAACACAGGCCTCACATCTCTCTCTTCTAGATAACACAGGCCTCACATCTCTCTCTTCTAGATAACACAGGCCTCACATCTCTCTCTTCTAGATAACACAGGCCTCACATCTCTCTCTTCTAGATAACACAAGCCTCACATCTCTCTCTCTCTAGATAACACAGGCCTCACATCTCTCTCTTCTAGATAACACAGGCCTCACATCTCTCTCTTCTAGATAACACAGGCCTCACATCTCTCTCTTCTAGATAACACAGGCCTCACATCTCTCTCTCTCTCTAGATAACACAGGCCTCACATCTCTCTCTCTAGATAACACAGGCCTCACATCTCTCTCTCTCTCTAGATAACACAGGCCTCACATCTCTCTCTCTCTCTAGATAACACAGGCCTCACATCTCTCTCTCTCTCTAGATAACACAGGCCTCACATCTCTCTCTCTCTCTAGATAGCACAGGCCTCACATCTCTCTCTCTCTCTCTCTCTAGATAGCACAGGCCTCACATCTCTCTCTCTCTCTCTCTAGATAGCACAGGCCTCACATCTCTCTCTCTCTCTAGATAACACAGGCCTCACATCTCTCTCTCTCTCTAGATAACACAGGCCTCACATCTCTCTCTTCCAGATAACACAGGCCTCACATCTCCCTCTCTCTAGATAACACAGGCCTCACATCTCTCTCTTCTAGATAACACAGGCCTCACATCTCTCTCTTCTAGATAACACAGGCCTCACATCTCTCTCTTCTAGATAACACAGGCCTCACATCTCTCTCTCTCTCTAGATAACACAGGCCTCACATCTCTCTCTCTCTAGATAACACAGGCCTCACATCTCTCTCTCTAGATAACACAGGCCTCACATCTTTCTCTTCTAGATAACACAGGCCTCACATCTCTCTCTCTCTCTAGATAACACAGGCCTCACATCCCTCTCTCTCTCTAGATAACACAGGCCTCACATCTCTCTCTCTCTAGATAGCACAGGCCTCACATCTCTCTCTCTCTCTCTCTCTCTCTAGATAGCACAGGCCTCACATCTCTCTCTCTCTCTCTCTAGATAGCACAGGCCTCACATCTCTCTCTCTCTCTCTCTCTCTAGATAACACAGGCCTCACATCTCTCTCTCTCTCTCTAGATAACACAGGCCTCACATCTCTCTCTTCTAGATAACACAGGCCTCACATCTCTCTCTTCTAGATAACACAGGCCTCACATCTCTCTCTCTCTCTAGATAACACAGGCCTCACATCTCTCTCTCTCTCTAGATAACACAGGCCTCACATCTCTCTCTTCCAGATAACACAGGCCTCACATCTCTCTCTCTCTAGATAACACAGGCCTCACATCTCTCTCTTCTAGATAACACAGGCCTCACATCTCTCTCTCTCTAGATAACACAGGCCTCACATCTCTCTCTCTCTAGATAACACAGGCCTCACATCTCTCTCTCTAGATAACACAGGCCTCACATCTTTCTCTTCTAGATAACACAGGCCTCACATCTCTCTCTCTCTCTCTAGATAACACAGGCCTCACATCTCTCTCTCTCTCTCTCTCTCTAGATAACACAGGCCTCACATCTTTCTCTTCTAGATAACACAGGGCTCACATCTCTCTCTCTCTCTAGATAACACAGGCCTCACATCTCTCTCTTCTAGATACCATAGGTCTCATATCAATTCAATTCAATTCAAAGGGCTTTATCGACATTGGAAACATTGCCAAAGCAAGTGAAACAGATAAACAGAAGTGAAATAAACAAAAAGTAAACATGACAATCACAGGTTTCAAAGGAATAGACACATCTCAAATGCCATATTATGGCTATTTACTGTACAGTGTTGTAACAATGTGCAAATAGTTATAGTACAAAAGGGAAAATAAATAAACAAATATGGGTTGTATTTACAATGATGTTTGTTCTTCACTGGTTTCCCTTTTCTTGTGGCAACAGGTCACATATCTTGCTGCTGTGATTGTACACTGTGGTATTTCACCCAGTAGATATGGGAGTTCAGCAAAATTGGGTTTGTTTTAGAATTCTTTCCTCTAGATACCACAGGCCTCAGATCCGGTATAACAAGCCACAGTTTGAATAATAAAGGACGAAAAGAGGACCTAAATGTATTGTGCTTCTTGTGAGTGTCGCTACATGATTTATAACTGAAAGTAATTCAGAAGGCAGGAGCCTTGGGAAAGTTGAGCTCTCAAGTCCTCCTTGCCTTCTTGTCCTCCCTCCTTCAGGAAGAGAGGGAGTGTGAGAGAGAGAGGCGGGCAGAGAGAGAGAGAGAGGCAGGCAGAGAGAGAGAGAGGCAGGCAGAGAGAGAGAGAGAGAGAGAGAGAGAGAGAGAGGCAGGCAGAGAGAGAGAGAGAGAGAGGGGCAGGCAGAGAGAGAGAGAGGCAGGCAGAGAGAGAGAGAGAGAGAGAGAGGGGCAGGCAGAGAGAGAGAGAGAGCGGCAGGCAGAGAGAGAGAGAGAGAGGCAGGCAGAGAGAGAGAGAGAGAGAGAGAGAGAGAGAGAGAGAGAGAGAGAGAGAGAGAGAGAGAGAGAGAGAGAGAGAGAGAGAGAGAGAGAGAGAGAGAGAGAGAGAGAGAGAGAGAGAGAGAGAGAGAGAGAGAGAGAGAGAGAGAGAGAAAGGGGAAGGCAGAGAGAGAGAGAGAGAGAGAGAGAGAGAGGCAGGCAGAGAGAGAGAGAGAGAGAAGAGGAGAAGAGATTGGCCAGAGGGTGAGAGAAAGAATGAGGGGGAGAAAGGGGGTCCTATATTTTGTGTGTGATGTGACTAACAGTGCTAGGTCAGAGAACGCCTCGTAGCCAAGGGCAGGAGACGGCCTTCAGACACTGTTATTGCTGTGTGACTGTGTGTTAGACTGTGTGTGTGAGAGATCTATGTGCAGGACAAACTGTGAGTACGTGTGCAGACGTCCTTCAGACACTCAATGATGTGTGTGTGAGTACGTCAGTGTGTGACGTACTCACCCATGACAGTGTGTGTGTGTGTGTGTGTGTGTGTGTGTGTGTGTGTGTGTGTGTGTGTACCCATGACAGTGTGTGTGTGTACCCATGACAGTGTATGTACCCATGACAGTGTGTGTGTGTGTGTGTACCCATGACAGTGTGTGTGTGTACCCACGACAGTGTATGTGTGTGTACTAGAAGTCGACCGATTAATCGTAATGGCCGATTAATTAGGGCCGATTTCAAGTTTTCATAACAATCGGAAATCGGTATTTTTGGACACCGATTTGGCAGTTTTTTAATGTATTTTTTTCACCTTTATTTATCCTTTATTTAACCAGGCAAGTCAGTTAAGAACACATTCTTATTTTCAATGACGGCCTAGGAACGGTGGGTTAACTGCCTTGTTCAGGGGCAGAGTGACAGATTTTTACCTTGTCAGCTCGGGATTCAATCTTGCAACCTTACAGTTAACTGGTCCAACGCTCTAACCACCTGATTACATTGCACTCCACGAGGAGCCTGCCTGTTACGCGAATGCGGTAAGCCAAGGTAAGTTGCTAGCTAGCATTAAACTTATCTTATAAAAAACAATCAATCAATCATAATCACTAGTTAACTACACATGGTTGATGATATTACTCGTTTATCTAGCGTGTCCTGCGTTGCATATAATCGATGCGGTGCGTATTCGCGAAAAAGGACTGATGTTGCTCCAATGTGTACCTAACCATAAACATCAATGCCTTTCTTAAAATCAATACACAAGTATATATTTTTAAACCTGCATATTTAGTTAATATTGTCTGCTAACATGACTCGTTGCGAACTGTGAAGAATATTTATTCTTAACAAAGACAGCCAACTTTGCCAAACGGGGGATGATTTAAACAAACCGCATTTGCGAAAAAAGCACAATCGTTGCACGACTGTACCTAACCATAAACATCAATGCTTTTCTTAAAATCAATACACAGAAGTATATCTTTTTAAACCTGCATATTTATCTAAAAGAAATCCAGGTTAGCAGGCCATATTAACCAGGTGAAATTGTGTCACTTCTCTTGCGTTCATTGCACGCAGAGTCAGTGTATATGCAACAGTTTGGGCTGCCTAATTTGCCAGAATTTTACGTAATTATGACATAACATTGAAGGTTGTGCAATGTAACAGGAATATTTACACCTAGGGATGCCACCCCTTAGATAAAATACTGAACGGTTCCGTATTTCACTGAAAGAATAAATGTTTTGTTTTCGAGATGATAGTTTCCGGATTCGACCATATTAATGACCTAAGGCTCGTATTTCTGTGTGTTATTATGTTATAATTAAGTCTATGATTTGATAGAGCAGTCTGACTGAGCGGTGGTAGGCACCAGCAGGCTCGTAAGCATTCATTCAAACAGCACTTTCGTGCGTTTTGCCAGCAGCTCTTCGCTGTGTTTCAAGCATTGAGCTGTTTATGACTTCAAGCCTATCAACTCCCGAGATTAGGCTGGTGTAACCGATGTGAAATGGCTAGCTAGTTAGCGGGGTGCACGCTAATAGCGTTTCAAACGTCACTCGCTCTGAGACTTGGAGTAGTTGTTCCCCTTGCTCTGCATGGGTAACGCTGCTTCAAGGGTGGCTGTTGTCGATGTGTTCCTGGTTCAAGCCCAGGTAGGGGCGAGGAGAGGGGACGGAAGCTATACTGTTACACTGGCAATACTAAAGTGCCTATAAGAGCATCCAATAGTCAAAGGTATATGAAATACAAATGGAATAGAGAGAAATAGTCCTATAATTCCTATAATAACTACAACCTAAAACTTCTTAACTGGGAATATTGAAGACTCATGTTAAAAGGAACCACCAGCTTTCATATGTTCTCATGTTCTGAGCAAGGAACTTAAACTTTTACTTTCTTCTCCAACACTTTGTTTAAACCAAATTGAACATGTTTCATTATTTATTTGAGGCTAAATAGATTTTATTGATGTGTTATATTAAGTTAAAATAAGTGTTCATTCAGTATTGTTGTAATTGTCATTATTACAAATACATTATTTTTATTTTTAAAAAAATCGGCTGATTAATCGGTATCGGCTTTTTTGGTCCTCCAATAAATCGGTATTGGCGTTGAAAACTCATAATCGGTCGACCTCTAGTGTGTACCCATGATAGTGAGAGCAAGGGATGGGGAGGGGGGAGAGAGAGCGAGGGATGGGGGAGAGAGAGCGAGGGATGGGTGGAGGAGAGAGAGAGAGAGAGAGGGATGGGTGGAGGAGAGAGAGAGAGAGAGAGAGGGATGGGTGGAGGAGAGAGAGAGAGAGGGATGGGTAGGAGAGAGAGAGAGAGGGATGGGTGGAGGAGAGAGAGAGAGAGGGATGGGTGGAGGAGAGAGAGAGAGAGAGATGGGTGGAGGAGAGAGAGAGAGGGATGGGTGGAGGAGAGAGAGAGAGGGATGGGGGGAGGAGAGAGAGAGAGAGAGGGATGGGGGGAGGAGAGAGAGAGAGAGAGGGATGGACAGGAAGGGGGGGGGGAGAGAGACAGGAAGGGGGGGAAGAGAGACAGGAAGGGGGGGAGAGACGGAGAGAGAGAGGGAGGAGGAGAGAGAGGAGATGGAGGGAGGACGGGAGGGGGTGAGGAGAGGGAGCACGGGAGGGAGAAGAGGGAGGACGGGATGGAGGAACATAGGGAGAGAGAAAAGGAGGGAGGAGGGGAGTGAGAGAGTAGGAGGGAGAAGGGGAGTGAGGAGGGGAGTGAGTGAGTGAGAAGGAGGGAGGAGGGGAGGGAGTGAGAAGGAGGGAGGAGGGGAGGGAGTGAGGAGGAGGGAGGAGGGAGGAGGAGAGGGAGTGAGAAGGAGGGAGTGAGAAGGAGGGAGGATGGGAGGGAGAGAGAAGGAGAGTGAGGAGGGAGAGAGAAGGAGTGAGAAGGAGGGAGGAGGGGAGGGAGTGAGAAAGCGAAAGGAGGGGAGGGAGAGAGATAGGAGGGAGGAGGGGAGGGAGAGAGGAGAGGTAAGAGGGAGGAGTGAGAAAGGGTGAGACATAGGGAGATGGGAGGAGAGAGAGGGGGGAAGGGGGAGGAGAGAGAGGGGGGGAGGGGGAGGAGAGAGGGGGGAAGGGGGAGGAGAGAGAGGGGGGAAGGGGGAGGAGAGAGAGAGGGGGGAAGGGGGAGGAGAGAGAGAGGGGGGGAAGGGGGAGGAGAGAGGGAGGGGGAGGAGGAGAGAGGGAGGGGGAGGAGAGAGGGAGGGAAGGAGAGAGGGAGGGAAGGAGAGAGGGAGAGGGAAGGAAGGAGAGAGAGGGAAGGAAGGAGGGAGGGAGAGAGGGGAGGAGGGAGGGAGAGAGAGGGGGAAGGAGGAAGGGGAGAGAGAGGGGGAAGGAGGAAGGGGAAGGAAGGAGAGAGAGGGAAGGAAGGAGGGAGGGAGAGAGGGGAGGAGGGAGGGAGAGAGGGGGAAGGAGGAAGGGGAGAGAGAGGGGGAAGGAGGAAGGGGAGAGAGGGGGAAGGAGGAAGGGGAGAGAGGGGGAAGGAGGAAGGGGAGAGACGGGGAAGGAGGAAGGGGAGAGAGGGGGAAGGAGGAAGGGGAGAGAGGGGGAAGGAGGAAGGGGAGAGAGAGGGAAGGAGGAAGGGGAGAGAGATGGAAGGAGGAAGGGGAGAGAGAGGGAGGGAGAGGGAGGAGAGCGGGAGGGGGAGGGAGGAGAGCGGGAGGGAGGAGAGCGGGAGGGGGAGGGAGGAGAGCGAGGGGAGGGGAAGAGAGGGGGAAGGTGGAGAGAGGGAGGGGGAGAGGGAGGAAGGGCGGGAGCGGAGAGAGAAGGGGGGAGGAGAGAGAAGGGGGGAGGAGAGAGAAGGGGGAGGAGAGAGAAGGGGGGAAGAGAGAAGGGGGAGAGAGAAGGGGAAGGGAGGGAGAGAGGGGGAGGAAGGGATGGAGGAGAGAGGGGGAGGAAGGGATGGAGGGAGAGAGGGGGAGGAAGGGATGAAGGAGGAGAGAGGGAGAGGAAGGGATGGAGGGAGAGAGGGGGAGGAAGGGATGAAGGAGGAGAGAGAGGGAGGAAGGAGAGGGAGGAGGGGAGAGGGAGGAGGGAGGAGGGAGGGGGGGGGGGAGGGAGGAGGGAGGGGGGAGAGGGAGGAGGGAGGGGGGGAGAGGGAGGAGGGAGGGGGAGAGAGGGAGGAGGGAGGGGGAGAGAGGGAGGGGGGGGAGAGGGAGGAGCAAACTGGAATGCTATTTGGCCCTAAACAGAGAGTACATAGTGGCACAATACCTGACCACTGTGACTGACCCAAACTTAAGGAAAGCTTTGACTATGTACAGACTCAGTGAGCATAGCCTTGCTATTGAGAAAGGCCGCCGTAGGCAGACCTGGCTCTCAAGAGAAGACAGGCTATGTGCACACTGCCCACAAAATGAGGTGGAAACTGAGCTGCACTTCCTAACCTCCTGCCCAATGTACGACCATATTAGAGACACATACAGTGGGGAGAAGAAGTATTTGATACACTGCCGATTTTGCAGGTTTTCCTACTTACAAAGCATGTAGAGGTCTGTAATTTTTATCATAGGTACACTTCAACTGTGAGAGGCGGAATCTTAAACAAAAATCCAGAAAATCACATTGTATGATTTTTAAGTAATTAATTTGCATTTTATTGCATGACATAAGTATTTGATACATCCGAAAAGCAGACCTTAATATTTGATACAGAAGCCTTTGTTTGCAATTACAGAGATCATACGTTTCCTGTAGTTCTTGACCAGGTTTGCACACACTGCAGCAGGGATTTTGGCCCACTCCTCCATACAGATCTTCTCCAGATCCTTCAGGTTTCGGGGCTGTCGCTGGGCAATACGGACTTTCAGCTCCCTCCAAAGATTTTCTATTGGGTTCATGTCTGGAGACTGGCTAGGCCACTCCAGGACCTTGAGATACTTCTTACGGAGCCACTCCTTAGTTGCCCTGGCTGTGTGTTTCGGGTTGTTGTCATGCTGGAAGACCCAGCCACGACCCATCTTCAATGCTTTTACTGAGGGAAGGAGGTTGTTGGCCAAGATCTCGCCATACATGGCCCCATCCATCCTCCCCTCAATACGGTGCAGTCGTCCTGTCCCCTTTGCAGAAAAGCAGCCCCAAAGAATGATGTTTCCACGTCCAGGCTTCACGGTTGGGATGGTGTTCTTGGGGTTGTACTCATCCTTCTTCTTCCTCCAAACACGGCGAGTGGAGTTTAGACCAAAAAGCTCTATTTTTGTCTCATCAGACCACATGACCTTCTCCCATTCCTCCTCTGGATCATCCAGATGGTCATTGGCAATTTTCAGACGGGCCTGGACATGCGCTGGCTTGAGCAGGGGGACCTTGCGTGCACTGCAGGATTTTAATCTATGACGGCGTAGTGTGTTACTAATGGTTTACTTTGAGACTGTGGTCCCAGCTCTCTTCAGGTCATTGACCAGGTCCTGCCGTGTAGTTCTGGGCTAATCCCTCACCTTCCTCATGATCATTGATGCCCCACGAGGTGAGATCTTGCATGGAGCCCCAGACCGAGGGTGATTGACCGTCATCTTGAACTTCTTCCATTTTCTAATAATTGCGCCAACAGTTGTTGCCTTCTCACCAAGCTGCTTGCCTATTGTCCTGTAGCCCATCCCAGCCTTGTGCAGGTCTACAATTTTATCCCTGATGTCCTTACACAGCTCTCTGGTCTTGGCCATTGTGGAGAGGTTGGAGTCTGTTTGATTGAGTGTGTGGACAGGTGTCTTTTATACAGGTAACGAGTTCAAACAGGTGCAGTTAATACAGGTAATGAGTGGAGAACAGGAGGGCTTCTTAAAGAAAAACTAACAGGTCTGTGAGAGCCGGAATTCTTACTGGTTGGTAGGTGATCAAATACTTATGTCATGCAATAAAATGCAAATTAATTACTTAAAAATCATACAATGTGATTTTCTGGATTTTTGTTTTAGATTCCGTCTCTCACAGTTGAAGTGTACCTATGATAAAAATTACAGACCTCTACATGTTTTGTAAGTAGGAAAACCTGCAAAATTGGCAGTGTATCAAATACTTGTTCTCCCCACTGTATTTCCCTCAGATTATACAGATCCAAAAAGATTTTGAAAACAAATCCAATTTTGATATCCTCTACTGGGTGAAATACCACAGTGTGCCATCACAGCAGGAAGATTTGTGATCTGTTGCCACAAGAAAAGGGCAACCAGTGAAGAACAAACACCATTGTAAATACAACCCATATTTATGTTTATTTATTTTCCCTTTTGTACTTTAACTATTTGTACATCGTTACAACACTGTATAAATACATAATATGACATTTGTAATGTCTTTATTCTTTTGGAACTTCTGTGAGTGTAATGTTTACTGTTCATTTTTGTTGTTTATTTCATTTTTGTATATTATCTACCTCACTTGCTTTGGCAATGTTGACATATGTTCCCCATGCCAATAAAGCCCCTTGAATTGAATTGAGAAAGGATAGAAGGAGAGCAGGGGAGGAGAGGAGAGCAGGGGAGGAGAGGAGAGCAGGGGAGGAGAGCAGGGGAGGAGAGGAGAGCAGAGCAGGGGAGGAGAGGAGAGCAGAGCAGGGGAGGAGAGCAGGGGAGGAGAGCAGGGGAGGAGAGGAGAGCAGAGCAGGGGAGGAGAGCAGAGCAGGGGAGGAGAGCAGGGGAGGAGAGGAGAGCAGAGCAGGAGAGGAGAGCAGAGCAGGGGAGGAGAGCGAGGAGGGAGGAGCGCAGGGGAGGAGAGCGAGGAGGGAGGAGAACGAGGAGGGAGGAGCGCAGGGGAGGAGAGCGAGGAGGGAGGAGCGCAGGGGAGGAGAGCGAGGAGGGAGGAGCGCAGGGGAGGAGAGCGAGGAGGGAGGAGCGCAGGGGAGGAGAGCGAGGAGGGAGGAGCGCAGGGGAGGAGAGCGAGGAGGGGAGGAGACATGAATTATTTTTTATTTTTTAGGGGCAAATATTAAGCCGATTGTGGCTGCTGCTCAGCTGGTGGGCTCCCCCGGTCTGGGGGAAATTAATTGGACTAGAATCTAACCGTATTAATGTCACAGAACTAGCTGCAGCTCTAAAGATGAGTGCCATTTGTAGAGAGACATAATTTGTGTGTGTCTCTGTGCGTGTGTGTGCATATGTGTATGCGCGCAAGCATGTGCGTCAGTGTCTTAAATCTAGCATTGGGTTTAAGTAGAGCCACAGACACACAGAGATACACCGACACACAGAGATCCACCGACACACAAAAATAAAATGGACTGATTCAATATGTTGCCGACTAACAAAGACGATACACACTTGTACCAGATGTCTACAGCCGGTTACAGTAAGTACAAACAGGACATGAACTCACACAACCCTCCAAACTCAACAGAATGTCCTGTTTTGGTGGCAACATGCTGTTGGTGGGATTTTATAGATGTGACTTATCTCAGATAGGGTGACTGATAACAGGGCGCGCAGATGCAGACACACACAGACTTCTGCTACACAATAGGATTTATAGCTTTCAAAGCAGTCTGAGGAGCTAGCTCTACCATATTCTGAGCTTAGTGACGCAAAATAATAGGACGGCTCTATAAAAGACTATGAATCATGGGAGTGAGGCTACATAGATCAGCCTTTAGGTACCAATAGTCTAGAAGAACATGGATGCTGTTGGAGCTGGTGGTACAGCGTGACAGATGATGGAGCCGGTGGTACAGCGTGACAGATGATGGAGCCGGTGGTACAGCGTGACAGATGATGGAGCCGGTGGCACAGCGTGACAGATGATGGAGCCGGTGGCACAGCGTGACAGATGATGGAGCCGGTGGCACAGCGTGACAGATGATGGAGCCGGTGGTACAGCGTGACAGATGATGGAGCCGGTGGCACAGCGTGACAGATGATGGAGCCGGTGGCACAGCGTGACAGATGATGGAGCCGGTGGTACAGCGTGACAGATGATGGAGCCGGTGGTACAGCGTGACAGATGGAGCCGGTGGTACAGCGTGCCAGATGATGGAGCTGGTGGTACAGCGTGCCAGATGATGGAGCTGGTGGTACAGCGTGACAGATGATCTTCGCCCAGTCTCCTCTCCCTTAGTCCCCGCCCCCCCGCACTCGCCCAGTCCTCCGACCCCCGCGCACTCCCCTAACCCTCGTCCTCCCCTGCTCTCCCTCAGTCCTCCTCCTCCTCCCCCAGTCCACCCCCCTTCGCGAGCTCCCCTAGTCCTCGTCCTCCCCCCGCCCGCGCTTCCCTAGTCCTCCTCCTCCCCCGCACGCTCCCCCCAGTCCTCCTCCCCCTACACGCTCCCCCAGCATTCCTCCTCCTCCTCCTCCCCCCGGCACGCTCCCCCTAGTCCTCCTCCTCCTCCCCCTGCGCGCTACCCCCAGTCCTGCGCTCCCCCCAGTCCTCCTCCTCCCCCAGTCCTCCTCCTCCCCCAGTCCTCCTCCCCCCGCACGCTCCCCCAGTCCTCATCCTCCCCCAGTCCTCCTCCCCCGCGCGCTTCCCCCAGTCCTCATCCTCCCCCAGTCCTCAACCTCCCCCAACCCTGCTCCCCCAGTCCTCATCCTCCCAGTCCCCCCCCACGCGCTCCCCCCACCCTGCTCCCCCAGTCCTCATCCTCCCAGTCCCCCCCCCCACGCGCTCCCCCCAGTCCTCATCCCCCCGCTCGCTCCCCCCAGTCCTCAACCTCCCCCAGTCGTGCTCCCCCAATCCTGCTCCCTCAGTCCTCACCCCTCTCGCTCCCCCAGTCCTCTCTCCCCCCCAGGCCCGCTACCCCTCCCCCCCCAGTGCGCTCCCTCCCAGTCCTCCTCCCCCCAGCGCTCTCCCCCAGTGTCTCTCTCACACACACACACACACACACACACACACACACACACACACACACACACACACACACACACACACACACACACACACGTGACTGTGTGAATAACCCAATCCAGTGCTGCTACTCCACAGAGGACGTTAACCATGTTATCTGTTAAGATCTGATGGATCATCTTCTGTTCCCACACAAACACACGTTGGACTGTGATCTGTGACTTCTGTACTACTACAATATTGCTGCTCCATATATAGCACGAACCACACACTGGCCCTTACTCTTATATGAACTGTGTCTAATCTAATGGAAACCTTAGAGTCAGGACATTAACTGTAGCGGTGGTTCAGCCAACCTGCATTGACCCGAGCATGTGTGTGTCTGAGCAAGTGTGTATTCTGCCCAGCCCACTTCCACAGCTGGAAAGCCTGGGCTGTGTGTGTGTGTGTGTGTGTGTGTGTGTGTGTGTGTGTGTGTGTGTGTGAGAGAGAGAGAGAGACAGCCATTCAAATCCAACTGGAAATAAGGCTGAATATACAGTGGGGAGAACAAGTATTTGATACACTGCCGATTTTGCAGATTTTCCTACTTACAAAGCATGTAGAGGTCTGTAATTTTTATCATAGGTACACTTCAACTGTGAGAGACGGAATCTAAAACAAAAATCCCGAAAATCACATTGTATGATTTTTAAGTAATTAATTAGCATTTTATTGCATGACATAAGTATTTGATACATCAGAAAAGCAGAACTTAATATTTGGTACAGAATCCTTTGTTTGCAATTACAGAGATCATACGTTTCCTGTAGTTCTTGACCAGGTTTGCACACACTGCAGCAGGGATTTTGGCCCACTCCTCCATACAGACCTTCTCCAGATCCTTCAGGTTTCGGGGCTGTCGCTGGGCAATACGGACTTTCAGCTCCCTCCAAAGATTTTCTATTGGGTTCAGGTCTGGAGACTGGCTAGGCCACTCCAGGACCTTGAGATACTTCTTACGGAGCCACTCCTTAGTTGCCCTGGCTGTGTGTTTCGGGTCGTTGTCATGCTGGAAGACCCAGCCACGACCCATCATCAATGCTCTTACTGAGGGAAGGAGGTTGTTGGCTAAGATCTCGCAATACATGGCCCCATCCATCCTCCCCTCAATACGGTGCAGTCGTCCTGTCCCCTTTGCAGAAAAGCATCCCCAAAGAATGATGTTTCCACCTCCATGCTTCACGGTTGGGATGGTGTTCTTGGGGTTGTACTCATCCTTCTTCTTCCTCCAAACACGGCGAGTGGAGTTTAGACCAAAAAGCTCTATTTTTGAATCATCAGACCACATGACCTCCCATTCCTCCTCTGGATCATCCAGATGGTCATTGGCAAACTTCAGACGGGCCTGGACATGCGCCTGCTTGAGCAGGGGGACCTTGTGTGCGCTGCAGGATTTTAATCCATGACGGCGTAGTGTGTTACTAATGGTTTTCTTTGAGACTGTGGTCCCAGCTCTCTTCAGGTCATTGACCAGGTCCTGCCGTGTAGTTCTGGGCTGATCCCTCACCTTCCTCATGATCATTGATGCCCCACGAGGTGAGATCTTGCATGGAGCCCCAGACCGAGGGTGATTGACCATCATCTTGAACTTCTTCTATTTTCTTCTATTTTCTAATAATTGCGCCAACAGTTGTTGCCTTCTCACCAAGCTGCTTGCCTATTGTCCTGTAGCCCATCCCAGCCTTGTGCAGGTCTACAATTTTATCCCTGATGTCCTTACACAGCTCTCTGGTCTTGGCCATTGTGGAGAGGTTGGAGTCTGTTTGATTGAGTGTGTGGACAGGTGTCTTTTATACAGGTAACGAGTTCAAACAGGTGCAGTTAATACAGGTAATGAGTGGAGAACAGGAGGGCTTCTTAAAGAAAAACTAACAGGTCTGTGAGAGCTGGAATTCTTACTGGTTGGTAGGTGATCAAATACTTATGTCATGCAATAAAATGCAAATGAATTACTTAAAAATCATACAATGTGATTTTCTGGATTTTTGTTTTAGATTCCGTCTCTCACAGTTGAAGTGTACCTATGATAAAAATTACAGACCTCTACATGCTTTGTAAGTAGGAAAACCTGCAAAATCGGCAGTGTATCAAATACTTGTTCTCCCCACTGTATTTAGACTCAGACTAATAATGTATACTGAACAAAAATATAAAACGCAACATATAAATTGTTTCCATGATTCAGGAGCATGAAATAAAAAGAGCCATGCGCAAAAAGCTTATTTCTCTCTAATGTTGTGTACATATTTGTTGACATCCCTGTTAGTGAGAAGTTCTCCTTTGCCAAGATAATCCATCCTCCAGACAGCTGCGGCATATCAAGAAGCTGAACAGCATGATCAATACACAGGTGCACCTTGTGTTCAGGGACAATAAAAAGCCTACACCAAAAAGTGCAGTTGTGTCAGACAACACAATGCCACAGATGTCTCAAGTTGAGGGAGTGTGCAATTGGCATGCTGACTGCAGAAATGTACACAGGAGCTGTTGCCAGATAATCAAATGTTCATTTCTCTACCATAAGCTGCAACAAACGTTGTTTTAAAGAATTTGGCAGTACATCCAACCGGCCTCAGAACGCAGACGCCAGCCCAGGAACTCCACATCCGGCTTCTTCACCTGTGGGATTGTCTTAGACCAGACACCCAGACAGCTGATGAAATTGAGGATTATTTCTGTCTGTAATAAAGCCCTTTTGAGGGGAAAAACTAATTCTGATTGGCTGCAGCCCTGCCCAGTCATGTGAAATCCATCGATTTCCTAATAATTAACTGTAACACAGTAAAATCATTTAAAATTGTTGCATGATGCGTTTATATTTTTGAGAGAAGCAGGGGGTGCATCTCAAAGTCCTAAGCAGCTTCTGCTCCGTGTGCACTCCTCGCCGTGTGCCCTCCTCGCCGCGTCCCCCCTCTCCACTCTCTTGCGCCGCCTCTCCACTATCTCTTGCGCCGCCTCCCCACTCTCTCTTGCGCCGCCTCCCCACTCTCTCTTGCGCCGCCTCCCCACTCTCTCTTGCGCCGCCTCCCCACTCTCTCTTGGTAGAGGCAAACTACTGGAATGTATCCAGAGTGAGAGGATCCAACACGGGTAGTGGGCTGTAGGGTCACCTGGTCCAACACGGGTAGTGGGCTGTAGGGTCACCTGGTCCAACACGGGTAGTGGGCTGTAGGGTCACCTGGTCCAACACGGGTAGTGGGCTGTAGGGTCACCTGGTCCAACACGGGTAGTGGGCTGTAGGGTCACCTGGTCCAACACGGGTAGTGGGCTGTAGGGTCACCTGGTCCAACACGGGTAGTGGGCTGTAGGGTCACCTGGTCCAACACGGGTAGTGGGCTGTAGGGTCACCTGGTCCAACACGGGTAGTGGGCTGTAGGGTCACCTGGTCCAACACGGGTAGTGGGCTGTAGGGTCACCTGGTCCAACACGGGTAGTGGGCTGTAGGGTCACCTGGTCCAACACGGGTAGTGGGCTGTAGGGTCACCTGGTCCAACACTGGTAGTGGGCTGTAAGGTCACCTGGTTGAAGATCTACTATAGCTTCCTCCATGTTGTGCTCTGTTACAGTTCTATTCATCTACTGATCGCTTATCTTTGCTACTTTACATGTACTCTGCACTGTTGATGAAGTTCAGGAAGTAAGCATTTCACTGTACCGTTTACCTCAGCTGTCTCCCGTGCACGTGACAAATGACCTTAGATGTTGTATTTCACCAGCGGCCTACACGACCACACATTAAAGGCAAGGCAGAAGATAGGATTTCCGACTTCCGAGAATCTACAACGACCTCTGACATCACACACCATGCCATGGGGATGGTAAGAATTTTTCTGCAAGAAAACTCAATCAATCTGTGTTTTTTGGTATTTTTTGGTGTACTTCAACAACATGACTTAGTCATTTTCCCCAGGAGGGCGAGGGGGAAAGTCCACATCAACCTCAGGGCTAGAGCTAACCTAGATTTTCACTTTCCAACTTGAATATATTAAATACATTTTACATAAGGTCCCTTTGTGTGTGTGCGCGTGTGTGTAAGGGGGGAGGGGTTTGTGTGTGTGTGTGTGTGTGTGTAGTGAACCGGAGGCTGTATGGTTTCTGTGCTCCTGCCCTCTCCCTCACCCTGCTCCTGTAATTGTAGTCTAACAGTCAGATGCAGGGCGAGGGGAGCACATCTCGCTACTAAAGTCTCACACAGTCACACTAGGGCTGGGCGATATGGTCAAAATATCATATCACGGTACTTCAAAAAATAAATACAATTGGACAGCATGGCAGTTTTGTTTTCTTAAATAAAAAGTTCAAACATGTTCTTTAATGACTGATGCAGGGAAATCCATTTTACCCAATATCTACCAGCATGTTAAATGCACAGGGGGAAAAAACCTCTAGACCACCTTTACTCCACACACAGAGATGCGTACAAAGCTCTCCCTGCCCTCCATTTGGCAAATCTGACCATAATTCTACCCTCCTGATTCCAAGCAAAAACTAAAGCAGGAAGCACCAGTGACTCTGTCAATAAGAAAGTGGTCAGATGAAGCAGATGCTAAGATACAGGACTGTTTTGCAAGCACAGACTGGAATATGTTCCGTGATTCTTCCGATGGCATTGAGGAGTATACCACATTAGTCACTGACTTCATCAATAAGTGCATTGATGATGTCGTCCCCGCAGTGACCGTACATACATACCCCAACCAGAAGCCATGGATTACAGGCAACATCCGCACCGTGCTAAAGGCTAGAGCTGCCGCTTTCAAGGAGCAGAGGCCGTTTCTTCACGAAACGTTTTTAAGAAGACATTTCTTAAGTCTATAGTTAAGGAAAAATGGCAGTTAAGTTAAGCAAAGTTGCTATTCCTCAATAGAGTTATTGGAAATGTTTGTTTTTTTAGTAAGTTTCTTACTAAAAAAAAGTTAAGAAGAATTGGGATTCTTGAAAATAATGCTTTAGGATTTCTTCTTGGAAATTTACTTAAGGGTTTAGCTGTCCTAAAGTTGTCTTGAAATGAATGGATACTTTTGTAACCATGAATGTTTTCTTGCGCCAGACAGGTGGCTACCGGATATTTAAATACAGCAAGAAAACAAATTAAACATGCATTATCTAGCTAGCTAGCAATTAACAATATATTACAATATTCTAGAAGTGTTAAATACCTAGCGCTATCTCGTCAATTTGCAAAGAAGAACTTGGCTAACTTAGCTAATGACGTTAACGTTAGCTATTTTGGCTATAATGTCTTTACACGTTAGCTAGCTAAAGTAGATAACTAACTTACCGGTTGCGCATTCTCTCTACCACCATCTCTATGATGGACGACACCTTCTCCTCCAGCTGGTCCACATTAACGGTCTCTCAGATCCCTTCTTAGCAGCCGACTTGATGTCAGACCACTTATTTTTTACAGAGTCACTGTCCTTTGCCATACCCCCGACGGCAGAGACAGACTCGGCCACTCCCGCACATGCTTTCTTTTTGGTGTCTACAGTGACCCCGCAGTTATCAAGTCTCCCCAACAGCAACCTTTTCCTGGCTGCCATTTCCTCCAACATCACTTCAATCTCTTTTCTTGGTGATCCAATTTTGATATAGCTAGTCTGATGGCTGTGTGTGAAAAATAACAAAATAACCAAATCCGATCATCCCTGTCACATAGGCTTTTTTATTGGTTTCAAGCACGTCACTAATGTCATTGTCACATAAGATATTTACGAAGTTCCTAAGAACATTGAGGAAATGCATTTACAAACTCTTATCAACTTACTATTTTTTTCCTTAAGAAACTTCTTACGTTTTTTCTTAAGTAAAGTTTTGAGAATCCGGCCCCAGGACACTAATCCGGGCGCTTATAAAGGAATCTAGCTATGTCCTCAGACGAACCATCAAACAGACAAAGCGTCAATACAGGACTAAGATTGAATTCTACTACACCAGCTCTAACGCTTGTCAGATGTGGCGGGGGTTGCAAACTATTAAGGACAAAGGGAAACCCAGCCGCGAGCTGCCCAGTGAGGCGAGCCTACCAGACGGGTTAAATGCCTTTTATGCTCGCGTCGAGGCAAGCAACCCTGAAGCATGCATGAGAGCACCAGCTGTTCTGGATGACGGAACAACGGTTTTATTCACATCGGCTACGGAGAGTGTGTGATCACACTCTCCGTAGCCGATGTGACTAAAACCTTTAAACAAGCCAACATGCACAAGGCCGCAGGGCCAGACGGATTACCAGGACGTGTACTCCGAGCATGCACGGACTAACTGGCAAGTGTCTTCACTGACATTTACAACTTGTCCCTGACCGAGTCTGTAATACCTACATGTTTCAAGCATACCACCATATTCCCTGTGCCCAAGAAAGCGAAGGTAACCTGCCAAAATGACTACCGACTCGTAGCACTCACGTCAGTAGCCATGAAGTGATTTGAAAGGCTGGTCATGGCTCAGAACACCATCATCCCAGAAACCATAGACCCACTCCAATTAGCCTACCACCCCAACAGATCCACAGATGACACAATCCACACTGCCCTTTCCCACCTGGACCAAAGGAACACCTATGTGAGAATGCTGTTCATTGACTACAGCTCAGCATTCAACACCATAGTGCCCATAAAGCTCATCACTAAGCTAAGGACCCTGGGATTAAACACCCCCTCTGCAACTGGATCCTAAACTTCCTGATGGGCCACCCCCAGGTGGCGAGGGTAGGTAGCAACATCTGCCATGCTGATCCTCAACACTGGGGATCCTCAGGGGCACGTGCTCAGTTCCCTGTTCACCCACGACTGCATGGCCAAGCACGACTCCAACACCATTATTACGTTTGCTGACAACACAACGGTGGTAGGCGTGATCACAGACAACGATGAGACCACATCACCAACAAACTATCATGGTCCAAACACACCAAGGCAGTCATGAAGAGGGCATGACAACACTTTTCCCCCTCAGGAGAATGAAAAGATAAGGCATGGGTCCCCAGATCCTCAAAAAGTTATACAGCTGCACCATTGAGAGCATCCTGTCCGGTTGCATCACTGCCTGGTATGGCAACTGCTCGGCATCTGACAATAAGGCACTACATAGGGTAGTTCGTACAGCCCAGGACATCACTGGGGCTAAGCTTCCTGCCATCCAGGACCTATATGCTAGGCGGTGTCTGAGGAAGGCCCAAAAAAATGGTAAAGGCTCCAGTCACCCAAGTCAGACTGTTCTCTCTGCTACCGCACAGAAAATGGCCACCCGGACTATTGGAATTGACACACCCCACAGTTTTTAAACTGCTGCTACTCGCTGTTTATTATCTGTGTGTAGTCACTTTACCCTTACCTACATGTACATATTACCTCGACTAACCTGTACCCCCGCACATTGACTCTGCACCGGTACCCCCTGTATATAGCCTCCACATTGACACTGTACCGGTACCTCCTGTATATAGCCTCCACATTGACATTGTACTGGTACCTCCTGTATATAGCCTCCACATTGACACTGTACCGGTACCTCCTGTATATAGCCTCCACATTGACTCTGTACCGGTACCTCCTGTATATAGCCTCCACATTGACTCTGTACCGGTACCTCCTGTATATAGCCTCCACATTGACTCTGTACCGGTACCTTCTGTATATAGCCTCCACATTGACTCTGTACCAGTACCTCCTGTATATAGCCTCCACATTGTACCGGTACCTCCTGTATACAGCCTCCACATTGTACCGGTACCTCCTGTATATAGCCTCCACATTGACTCTGTACCGGTACCTCCTGTATATAGCCTCCACATTGACTCTGTACCGGTACCTCCTGTATATGGCCTCCACATTGACTCTGTACCGGTACCTCCTGTATATGGCCTCCACATTGACTCTGTACCGGTACCTCCTGTATATGGCCTCCACATTGACATTGTACTGGTACCTCCTGTATATAGCCTCCACATTGTACCGGTACCTCCTGTATATAGCCTCCACATTGACTCTGTACCGGTACCTCCTGTATATAGCCTCCACATTGACTCTGTACCGGTACCTCCTGTATATGGCCTCCACATTGACATTGTACTGGTACCTCCTGTATATAGCCTCCACATTGTACCGGTACCTCCTGTATATAGCCTCCACATTGACTCTGTACCGGTACCTCCTGTATATAGCCTCCACATTGTACCGGTACCTCCTGTATATGGCCTCCACATTGACTCTGTACCGGTACCTCCTGTATATGGCCTCCACATTGACTCTGTACCAGTACCTCTTGTATATAGCCTCCACATTGACTCTGTACCGGTACCTCCTGTATATGGCCTCCACATTGACTCTGTACCGGTACCTCCTGTATATAGCCTCCACATTGACTCTGTACCGGTACCTCCTGTATATAGCCTCCACATTGACTCTGTACCGGTACTTCCTGTATATAGCCTCCACATTGTACCGGTACTTCCTGTATATAGCCTCCACATTGACTCTGTACCGGTACCTCCTGTATATAGCCTCCACATTGACTCTGTACCGGTACCTCCTGTATATGGCCTCCACATTGACTCTGTACCGGTACCTCCTGTATACAGCCTCCACATTGTACCGGTACCTCCTGTATATAGCCTCCACATTGACTCTGTACCGGTACCTCCTGTATATGGCCTCCACATTGACTCTGTACCGGTACCCCCTGCATACAGCCTCCACATTGACTCTGTACCGGTACCCCCTGCATACAGCCTCCACATTGACTCTGTACCGGTACCCCCTGTATATAGCCTCCACATTGACTCTGTACCGGTACCTCCTGTATATAGCCTCCACATTGTACCGGTACCTCCTGTATATGGCCTCCACATTGACTCTGTACCGGTACCTCCTGTATATGGCCTCCACATTGACTCTGTACCAGTACCTCCTGTATATAGCCTCCACATTGACTCTGTACCGGTACCCCCTGTATATAGCCCCTTGATATTTTATTGTGTAACTTTTTTTTTTCTCCTACACTTCAGTTGATTTTGTAAATATTTTAACTCTATATTGTTAAAACTGCTGTGTTGGTTAAAAGCTTCTTGAGAATACAGGGGGTGCTATTTTCCCATTAGCATAATTTGCTCTACAGATTAAACTGCCTCTTATTCAATTATTGCTCTTACTATATGCATATAAATAATACCATTGGAAAGAAAACAATCTCTAGTTTCTAAAACCGTTTCAATTTTGTCTCTGAGTGATACAGAAGTCATTTGACAGCACTTTCCATGACCAAGAAGAAAAAAGCAAGATGTGTATGCCAGCTTCAACGCTCTGCCTATATATGGTCGTGCCCCCTATGACCCGAAACACACCTCATTGGCCTTCCTCTGGGTGTCAAGAGGACGTCAGAGGAAAAATATCTTGTTTATCTGGGACTGACGTGAAATGAGAGCTAATTCTTTGGCGTGACCGACAACTTCCGGTTCTCTAAATCGTGTGACTTGTAGCTGCGATTGTCTTCTGTTGTGCGGCCATTATGGATGAAAACTATCTCCGTGTCGAATTTTGTTTGATACATGTGACCAGATCATCGTAATGTATGTTTTTTCAATATAGTTTAATCAGATTATTTGAATTTTTTCGGGAGTTTTGTGGTGTTCCGTTGTCTGATTTTATTTACGTTTGAGAGATCCGTGCCACTCGACCAGTACCTGTGCTAAATGGAGTGGGAAAGGAACAATTCTGAACGGAACCAACGACTCATCTTGACAAAGGACACTTTGATCAACATTCTGATGAAAGATCAGCCATAGTAAGACCCAATTTACGATGTTATATCATATCTGTTGTGCATGTGAACTGGCCGTGGGCGCCTAGCCGAATCTGCCTGGTATAGCTATGCTAATTTAGCGCTACATTTTGTTTTCGTTATAAAACATTTAATAAATCTGAAATATTGTTTGGATTCACCAGATGTTGGGCTTTCAATATCTGTACGCTGTGTATTTTTCTGAAATGTTTTAAGATGAGTAATTCGTTATATGACGTTGGTCTCTGTAATTGTTCTGGCTGGGTCAGCACTATTTCAGATTGCAGCTGCAATGTAGAACTGTGATGTATACCTGAAAAATGCACATTTTTCAAAAAAAAAACTATGCTATACCATAAATATGTTATCAGACTGTCATCTTATGAAGTTGTTTCTTGGTTAGTGGCTATATATATTTTTATTTAGTCGAATTAGTGATAGCTACTGACGCAGGAAAAAACTATTGGGAGTAAAAAAATCGTGTCCTTTGCTAACGTGGTTAGCTAATAGATTTACATATTGTGTCTTCCCTGTAAAACATTTTAAAAATCTGAAATGGTGGCTTTATTCACAAGACCTGTATCTTTCATCTGGTGTCTTGGACTTGTGATTTAATGATATTTAGATGCTACAAGTTACTTGTGACGCTATGCTAGCTATGCTACTCAGTGGGGGGGGGGGGGGGGGGGTGCTACCGGATCAGGGTTGGTAACTCGTGAGAAGTTAAGGGCTTGTAAGTAAGCATTTCACAGTAAGGTCTACCTGTTGTATTCAGCACATGTGAAAAATACATTTTGATTTGAAATGACATGCAGCCAACATTTTGATTTATTTCATTCTGTTTGCAAGTTGTCAATTTAGTCATTGTGTTTTGTATGGAGCGCTCCTGTCAATGTTGAGTAAGGACACGCACCTGATTACGCATAGAAGTAGGCCTAGGCTACCTGGCCTGCATGCAAATGTAGGCTTATAAATGTGTCCATTTGACGATCTGATAATATTTCTGATTGTCTTAACTCACCACCAATAATGAGCTGTGGAGCTTCTGAAAGTATTTTTTTTTCACATCAAACAGCAAGTAAACAAAGTCTGTTTTTACACGCTATCTCTGGCTCCCTCTTGATTCATTGCTGCGTCTTAATTATTTAATCACTGTGTGCTTAAAGCATCAGACAACCTCAGTAGCCTACATATATACTGAACAAAAATAAACAACATGCAACAATTTAAAAGATTTTACTGACTTACAGTACATAAGGAAACCAGTCAATTGAAAGAAATTCATTAGGCCCTAATCTAGGGATTTCACATGACTGGACATGCAGCAATGGGTGTGACTATATATGGAAAAACACGTTTTAACATTTCGACGAGTCAATAAATTGAAAAAAACAGACGACTCCCTCTCGGGCCTGAGTTAACTGAACGGGGGCAAATGACAACCACAGTTCCAAAAAATAACACTTCACTGACAGTTTACTTCCGTGGTAAGATGACCTTAGCAAAACAGAATAAATGAATGATTCATACCTAAAACTAGCCTAATCTGTCGCTCTGCCCCTGAACAAGGCAGTTAACCCACTGTTCCCCGGTAGGCCGTCATTGTAAATAACAATTTGTTCTTAACTGACTTGCCTAGTTAAATAAAAAGGTTCAAATAAAAAAATATTACACTGATCTATTCTCAAACTATTAGGGCCAAGAGCTTTTCCTGACTGTGACCTGGTCAGGAATAACTCCTGGTATAGGCCAGTGGTAGGCTAATTTAACTACCTAGACACACACTAACCAACAACAGGCAACATCCTACTTGCTCCTCCTACACATCTGTCCAATTACTGTCCAATCACATCCATCCACTCTCCCAGGACTAGTGACATTTAAATCGGAGGGTTTGGTGAATGGACTGTTGGTTAATCTGAGGTTAACTGGGCATTAAGCCAATAGGTTTTACAAAAGTTCTAAAACAGGTTAGAGTTTAAAGACCAAGTCTCTCAACCACCACCCTAACCTCTAGAACCATGCCCATGGATATAATTCACTCAACCACCACCCTAACCATGCCCATGGATATAATTCTCTCAACCACCACCCTAACCAGGCCAATGGATATAATTCACTCAACCACCACCCTAACCAGGCCAATGGATATAATTCACTCAACCACCACCCTAACCATGCCAATGGATATAATTCTCTCAACCACCACCCTAACCAGGCCAATGGATATAATTCTCTCAACCACCACCCTAACCAGGCCAATGGATATAATTCACTCAACCACCACCCTAACCAGGCCAATGGTTATAATTCACTGAACCACCACCCTAACCAGGCCAATGGATATAATTCACTCAACCACCACCCTAACCAGGCCAATGGTTATAATTCACTGAACCTCCACCCTAACCAGGCCAATGGATATAATTCTCTCAACCACCACCCTAACCAGGCCAATGGATATAATTCACTCAACCACCACCCTAACCATGCCAATGGATATAATTCTCTCAACCACCACCCTAACCAGGCCAATGGATATAATTCACTCAACCACCACCCTAACCAGGCCAATGGTTACAATTCACTGAACCACCACCCTGACCAGGCCAATGGATATAATTCACTCAACCACCACCCTAACCAGGCCAATGGTTACAATTCACTGAACCTCCACCCTAACCAGGCCAATGGATATAATTCACTCAACCACCACCCTAACCAGGCCAATGGATATAATTCACTCAACTCCAATTTACTCACCAGTTAGAGTCATTGCAGGAACTAGGCTTTACTAAAGCAGATGGTGAATTTGGAGCAAAAAAAGAAAGAATAAATAGTTATTTCCCACTGTGGTCCTGTCTCTTTTGGACATGGTTTGGCATGGGGCTGCCACCCACTGCTGTTATAGATGTAGCCAGAACACAGAGATGGAAGACCATTCGATAAGTACTGATTCCCATCAGTGTGTGGAAAACAGCCCCATGGCCCCAGCTCAACTGTATTGTCATTGACTGGACAATAACCCTAGGTCTGTTTATGACACTATCAGTTACCAGCTGCATTGATTTGACAGGGCCACAAACGCATTCCCCATACACACCTAAACACACGCACAGACATATGCATGTACACACACTAGGACAGACAGACTCCAAAAGGCAGACCTTGCCTGTAGCATGCTAGCGTGCGTTAACCAGAGCTATAAAAGTGATGAGGGAGAAACTGGTGATTGGTCCAGTATTAAATAAATAAATCAATCCCACGTGACTGTCAGTTTGTATGGATTAACTATGATTTACACCCGCTGTGTTGTGGCTAGGGTTTGGTTTCAGGCAGCTTCAGCATCGACTGACTGGCTGCTACAGGCCTGCCTAGCTCTGCTAACTGCCAAAGCTGATACAGTACAACGGGTACACACACACACACACACTTCTCATGTAAGCTACAGCACACCACAGTTCCATGGATGACCCTGGCCTGACACAACCGTAACAAGTGCCTGTGGTGAAGTCTACCCAAGCCCAGTGAGTCATGTTGCTGCTTCAGCCTCGTTCCCACTAGGGCATGTAAAATGTATGAGAGGAGTGCGTGAACGAGCAAACGCACACAGCATAGACACACACAATCTGCACACACACACACACACACACTTCCATTTGTGGCTCAGCACACTACCACACCAACTGATCTAGTTTGAGAGAGGAGGGGGATTGGAGTAGAGGGGGATTGGAGTAGAGGGGGATTGGAGTAGAGGGCTGCTCAACATGATTTTCCAATCAAAAGGGAAGGGGGATACCTTGTCAGTTGTACATCTGAATGCATTCAACTGAAATGTGTCTCCCGCATTTAACCCAACCCCTCTGAATCAGAGAGGTGCGGAGGGGCTGCACCATATAGAGAACAGGGTGTCATTTGGGACGAAGCCCATCTCACAGCAAGCACAGAATCGAGCACAGAATCGAGCACAGAATCGAGCACAGGGCAAAAGACAAAACCCACCCGGGTACAGGCCCAGGCTCTGGTATAGACACACACGCAAACCCAGAGCCGCTCATCAGATTTACACCATTAAATATTTAAAATATCAAATGAACAGACACTGCATGGCTTTGGCTCTATGCATTAGACGTGAGTGTGTTAACGGGGCTAGTGGCATCGCTGCCAAGAGATGAGGTGTCCCGACTAGAACTGTCCTCACGTGACTTTTGGCAGGCAGAGCAGGACGGGAGGAGTTGGGTTTCATTCACTGATCTAGTGGAGGAAGTCAGTAGGAGAGAGATAGGTTGGATCTCAATAGTCTACAGTCGTTTCCTCTCCTTCTGTACTGCACTAAAAATACTGTATAACTGAAACACTGACAGTTCACATTGCTACTGGGGGTGCATTGCAATCGTGTCTTCCTTTCCTCTTCCACACAGGATGATATATGAAAACAATATGGTGGACGGGTGGCCTACTGGGAATTTGCCATCACCTGTCCAGGTCTTTCTTATCAGTGCAGATACATTAAAGGGACACAAGACCGCTTCATATAGTATTGAGATGCAGCCTCAGACTCTCTCCAAGGCCTCATTCTTGAGGTGAGTGTTATTTCAAAATCAAATTTTATTTGTCACATGCACCGAATACAACAAGTCTAGTAGACCTTACTGTGAAATGCTTACTTACAAGCCCTTAACTCTTCTTGAATTGCACTCTTGGTTAAGAAAATATTTCCCAAACAAACTAAAGTAACAAATAATAAAAAGTACAGAGGCTATAAACAGGGGGCACCGGTACCGAGTCAGTGTACGGGGGTACAGGTTAGTTGAGGGAATTAGATAATAAACAACGAGTAGCAGCAGTGTAAAAACAAAGGGAGGGGGTCAATGTAAATAGTCCTGGTGGCCATTTGATTAATTATTCAACAGTCTTATGGCTTGGAGGTAGAAGCTGTTAAGGAGCCTTTTGGACCTAGACTTGGCGCATGTCACGCTGCGTGTGGCTCGTCACTGAGCTCTCAGGGAGGTTGGGATTCATTGGCATACATTTATGAAGTACTACCCTTTCAGATCTGCCAACTTCAGAATAGACTGGATGAAGTGTTCCCTTTCCTCCATTGGGGTGGCCAGCCAGCCATTTTGAAGAGAGGCAGTTGATCCAGACATGGCCTAGACCTGTAGCCAGGATCTAGACATGGCCTCGACATGACGATGGAGCCAGGATCTAGACATGATGTAGCCAGCCTAGCCTACATCCTTTGACTAGTCTGCTGCTATTTAAAAAAAGACATACAAGGACAAGAGAGAATGAGAGAATGATCAGCACAGGAATAAGAGAGAAAAGTAGAATGAGAGCAAGAGAAGGAGAGAAAGATAGAGAGATTGAAAGAGACAGAGCGTGCACAGGAGAGTAAGAGAGAGAACGAACGACAGAGAATGAAAGAAAAAGAGAGTGGGAGGAAATGTAGCAGGAGGAAACACCAAAAAGGAAACATTGCATTTAGGCCACTGAGTCATTTCCCTGTGCTCCTTCACGCTTCTCTTTCTTTAATATACACTGGCAGGATCAATTACGTACATCATGGCTAGGAGTTTACAGAGAAAGGAGAGAGAGAGGGAGAAGGCCCATCGGTTTAGGCCTAGGATTTCAGCTTTTAGCCCTGGTAAAGTCTGCTTGCAATTAATTTGGGAATGAATGCAGGCTCAGAACTCTACAGTGAGAGATTTCCCCCCACCCCCTCTCTATTTCTCACAGCACTATTTCATCAGACAATCCTCAGCTCTTCCAATATAACGGTTAGAATTCAGCCCTGTGGTGCTGTGTGTGAATTTACGTATTATTTTACCCACAATGAACTCTATGTAGGCTAACACCCCTGTGGTAGTAGTAGTAGTGAGTGTGAAGTATTATTACTGACGTGTTAGTGGTGTAGTCGGTGGGAGGAGCCTGGAAATTATTTGTGTTAGGAAATACCCTGCTGGTTGTAACTTACTGACGTGTAATCCTGAGGTCCATTACACCAAGAAAAAAATCTATATGCTTCAATATGCTGTAGAACTACATCTAACCATCAAGTCTTTAAGCATGGGGAAATATTGATGGATCCCTGTAAATTATTACCAGTTAGTAACACTTGCCTTTACAAACACACTACAGGCATAGACTGCCTGGTATAGGGACTAACCCACTCTACAACACCAATTCCCCCCCCCCCCCCCGTCTTCACCTCACGCATAAGCACGCGCACACACACACGCTCAGCCGTCAAAACACCTTGCGTGCGGCATGCAGGCGTGTACAGACTGTTCCAGGTAGCATATAACCTCAGGCCTAGCAGAGCACACAGTGATAGATATAAGCCTGACTGGGCAGAGAGCTGTTGACAGTTATCCCAGACTCACCCATTCTGTCAGACTACAGGCACACAGCCTGGATATACAGTACTGTATGCACTCCAGTCAGTCAGGGTTTGCATCCCAAATTGCACACTATTCCCTATATATAGTCCACTACTTTTGACCAGAGCCCATAGGGAATAGGGAGCGATTTGAGATGCACCCTCAGTCTGACAGTACAGACACTACTGAACTGTGTGTTTCTTTTTTAAAACCTTTATTTAACTAGGCAAGTCAGTTAAGAACAAATTCTTACTTTCAATGAAAGCCTAGGAACAGTGGGTTAACTGCCTTATTCAGGGGCAGAACGACAGATTTTCACCTTGTCAGCTCAGGGATTCGATCTTGCAACCTTCCGGTTACTAGTCCAACGCTCTAACCACTAGACTATCTGCCACCAACCTGCCGTGTGTGTGTGTGTGTATTTATGTATGATTCAATCACTCAGTCGGAGTACAGACCCAACTGAGTGATTGACTGACACACACACAGGCAGGCTGGCTATCACTTCCTCTCAACTAGCCCTGCCCCAAAACATAAAACAACAAGATGCAATCATTTGCCGTTAGCGAGAAGACAGAAAATGTATTTATCTTTGAATTTTATAATAATTAGTAATAGGCATCTTTTTCCTGTTATTTATTTCCATGATCATTGCAGAATAAATTCCTCACCTACAGTGCCTTGCAAAAGTATTCATCCCCCTTGGCGTTTTTCCTATTTTGTTGCATTACAACCTGTCATTTAATTGGATTTTATTTGGATTTCATGTAACGGACATACACAAAATAGTCCAAATTGGTGAAGTGAAAAAAATTACTTTTACAAAAAAGTAAAAATGCATATGCATGTGCATATGTTTTCACTCCCTTTGCTGTGAAGCCCCTAAATTAGATCTGGTGCAACCAATTACCTTCAGAAGTCACATCATTAGTTAAATTAAGTCCACCTGTGTGGCATCTAAGTCTCACATGATCTGTCACATGATCTACGCATCTATACACCTGTTCTGAAAGGCCCCAGAGTCTGCAACACCACTAAGCAAGGGCCACCACCAAGCATGCAGCACTATGAAGACCAGGGAGCTCACCAAACAGGTCAGGGAAAAAGTTGTGGAGAAGTACAGATCAGGGTTGAGTTATAAAAAATATCTGAAACTTTGAAGATCCCACGGTGCACCATTAAATCCATTATTAAAAATGGAAAGAATATGGCACCACAACAGACCTGCCAAGAGAGGGCCGCCCACCAAAACTTACGGACCAGGCAGGGAGGGCATTAATCAGAGGCAACAAAGAGACCAAAGATAACCCTGAAGGACCTGCAAAGCTCCACAGCGGGGCTTGGAGTATCTGTCCATAGGACCACTTTAAGCCGTACACTCCACAGAGCTGGGCTTAAGGGAAGAGTGGCGAGAAAAGCCAATGCTTAAAAGAAAAAAATAAGCAAACACGTTTGGTGTTCGCCAAAAGGCATGTGGGAGACTCCCCAAACATATGGAAGAAGGTACTCCGGTCAGATGAGACTGGGATGGAGGTTCACCTTCCAGCAGGACAATGACCCTAAACATATTGCTAGAGCAACACTCGAGTGGTTTAAGGGGAAACATTTACAGTTCAAGTCATTAAAAGTAGTTTTCAACCACTCCACACATTTCTTGTAAACAAACTATAGTTTTGGAAAGTCGGTTAGGACATCAACTTTGAGCATGACACAAGTAATCTTTCCAACAATTGTTTACAGACCGATCATTTCACTGTATCACAATTCCAGTGGGTCAGAAGTTTACATATACTAAGTTGACTGTGCCTTTAAACAGCTTGGAAAATTCCAGAAAATTATGTCATGGCTTTTGAAGCTTCTGATAGGCTCATTGACATTATTTGAGTCAATTGGAGGTGTACCTGTGGATGTATTTCAAGGCCTACCAGAAGAAAAAAAATTGTAGACCTCCACAAGTCTGGTTCATCCTTGGGAGCAATTTCCAAACGCCTGAAGGTACCACGTTCATCTGTACAAACAATAGTACGCAAGTATAAACACCATGGGACCACGCAGCCGTAACACCGCTCAGGAAGGAGATGCGTTCTGTCTCCTAGAGATTAACATACTTTGGTGCAAAAAGTGCAAATCAATCTCAGAACAGCAGCAAAGGACCTTGTGAAGATGCTGGAGGAAACAGGTACAAAAGTATCTATATCCACAGTAAAATGAGTCCTATATCGACATAACCTGAAAGGCCGCTCAGCAAGGAAGAAGCAACTGTTCCAAAACCGCCATAAAAAAGCCAGACTACGGTTGGCTACTGCACATGGGGACAAATATCGTACTTTTTGGAGAAATGTCCTCTGATCTGATGAAACAAAAATAGAACTGTTTGGCCATAATGACCATTGTTATGTTTGGAGGAAAAAGGGGGAGGCTTGCAAGCCGAAGAACACCATCCCAACCGTGAAGCACGGGGGTGGCAGCATCATGTTGTGGGGGTGCTTTGCTGCAGAAGGGACTGGTACACTTCACAGAATAGATGGCATCATGAGGTAGGAAAATGATGTGGATATATTGAAGCAACATCTCAAGACATCAGTTAGGAAGTTACAGCTTGGTTGCAAATTGGTCTTCCAGATGGACAATGACCCCAAGCATACTTCCAAAGTTGTGGCAAAATGGCTAGGATTAGGATTAAATGCCAGGAATTGTGAACAACTGAGTTGAAATGTATTCGGATTAAGGTGTTTGTAAACTTCCAACTTCAACTGTAAATGTCTTGGAATGGCCTCGTCAAAGCCCAGACCTCAATCCAACTGAGAATCTGTGGTATGACTTAGATTGCTGTACATCAGCGGAACCCATGCAACATGAAGGAGCTGGAGCAGTTTTGCCTTGAAGAATGGGCAAAAATCCCAGTGGCTAGATCTGCCAGGCTTATCGAGACATAACCCGTGGGACTTGCAGCTGCAATTGCTGCAAAAGGTGGCTCTACAAAGTATTTACTTTTTTTTTTGGGGGGGGGGGGGAGTGAATAGGATGCATGCTCAAGTTGTCTTACTTCTTGTTTGTTTCACAATAAAACATTTTACATCTGCAATGTGGTAGGCATGTTGTGTAAATAAAATGATACAAACCCCCCTAAAAATTGAATTCCAGGTTGTAAGGCAAGAAAATAGGAAAAATGCAAATGGGGGTGAATACTTTGGCAAGCCACTGTATTCTGACTGATGGTTTCATACTGACAAAAAATCCTTCAGGCCTACAACAAGTAGGACAGGCCTTCATTTCTCCCATCTCTCATTTAATTGGACCCACCTCACAGTAGTAAATAGATAACCCATACTGAACAAAAATATAAAACGCAACATGCAACAATTTTAAAGATTTACAGTTCATATAAGTTAATTGAAAAATTCATTAGGAGCTAATCTATGGATTTCACATGACTGGGAATACAGATATGCATCTGTTGTTCAGATACCTTTAAAAAAGGTAGTGTAATGGATCAGAAAACCAGTCAGTATCTGGTGTGACCTCCATTTGCCTCATGCAGAGAAACATCTCCTTCATATAGAGTTGATCAGGCTGTAGATTGTGGCCTGTGGAATGTTGTCCCACTCCTTTTCAATGGCTGTGCGAAGTTGCTGGATATTGGCTGGAACTGGAACACACTGTCATACATGTCAATCCAGAGCATCCCAAACATGCTCAACGGGTGACATGTCTGGTGAGTATGCAGGCCATAGAAGAAGTGGGACATTTTCAGCTTCCAGAAATTGTGCATAGATCGTTGCGACATGGGGCCGTGCATTATCTTGCTGAAACATGAGGTGATGGCGGCGATTGAATGGCACAACAATGGGCCTCAGGATCTTATCACGGAATCTGTGTATTCAAATTGCCATCGATAAAATGCAACTGTGTTCATACCATAACCCCACCGCTGCCATAGGGCACTCTGTTCACAATGTTTACATCCATAATCCGCTCGCCCACAACACCATACACGTGGTCTGTGGTAATGAGGCCTGTTGGACGTACTGCTAAATTCTCCAAAACGACGTTAGAGGACGCTTATGGTAAAGACATTAACATTAAATTCTCTGGCAACACCTCTAGTGGACATTCCTGCAGTCATCATGCCAATTGCACACTCTCCCAACATCTTTGACATCTGTGGCATCGTGTTGTGTGACAAAACATCACATTTTAGAGTGACCTGTAATTGTCCCCAGCACAAGGTGCACCTGTGTAATGATCATGTTTAATTAGCGTCTTGATATGCCACACCTGTCAGGTGGATGGGTTCTCTTGGCAAAGAAGAAATGCTTACTAACAGGGATGTAAACACATTTATGCACAAAATGAGAGAAATAAGCTTTGTGTGTGTATGGAACATTTCTGGGATCTTTAATTTCAGCTCATGAAACATGGCTCCAACACTTTATATTTTTGTTCAGTATATTTCAATTATTTTGCTCCAAGCTTTCCGAACCGAAGCACAGTTTAAACAGTAGAACAGATGGTTCACCTATTCCATTGATGTTTGTAGGCTACAACTGAATACTCTAATGTCAAATTTCTCCAGTAGACAACATTTAAATGTATAAAGATAATACATTACGCAACCATTGCAGAATAAAATCATTTTCTGGCCGTGCTGAGTTCATATTCCACATGTATTCATAAAAACAAAATACCATGCGCATCTCTCATTTATATTAATGAAATAGGTTATTACAAACTTTTTTGCGCAGTTTATAACATACAGCAGAATCGAACAGGTAAACAGACAGCTATGAAGGCTACCACTAAGTAGGGCTAATGTAGTTTTCATTTTTTTCCCAGACTAGACAAAGTTTCAGAATTCACGGGCAGTGCAGCATATTTAGATTTGGAAAAATGTAAATGCAAAACATTATTGAATTCAAACTATTTGTTTACAGGTCCACAACAATTTGCATTTATTTTTTTGTTTTTCATTAACAGTCAGATAGGCTCCAGCAAAACATTCTGCCAAAACCTCCAAAGATGTGATCAAGATCTCCTTTAGAAACGGTCTCGGCCTAATTCCAATACTTATTGTCACCATAAAAGGTGACCGATGGGCATTTTTCAGGTATAATGTTCGTTCACAAACAGTTTCAGGACAGGTCTGATTTATAGCAGAAAACATGCATATGCCAAGTTCATTAAACCACAACACTGATATTTAGTGTCAAATTTACACAAAGGTTATAAATGAGGCCCCTGGTCAGTGGCCAGCCAAATGTGATGTGAGATCTCTCGTACACAACAACCTTTCTCTGTGTCGGCTAACCTACACATCATAGCGCAGTGACCCTTTGCTGGCCTGCTCCATACCTATAAAGGATTCTGTCTCCTCTACTGCCATTATCCTAGCTAATCTTCCACTCCTCCTCCTCCCATTCATGTCGACTGTACTCAAGCTGAATCCTGGTTCAATTCAATTGTAATATAACTGTATTTATCCCCTCAGGGGCAATTAGGAACCGCAATAGTCACTCAAACATAACATCCATCCTCCTCCACACACACACTGCATAACATCCATCCCACACACACACACACACACACACACACACACACACACACACACACACACACACACACACACACACACACACACACACACACACACACACACACACACACACACATCCTCCACACACACACTGCATAACATCCATCCTCCACACACACACTGCATAACATCCATCCTCCACACACACACTGCATAACATCCATCCTCCACACACACACACAGCATAACATCCATCCTCCACACACAATGCATAACATCCATCCTCCACACACACACACACACTGCATAACATCCATCCTCCACACACACACACACACACTGCATAACATCCATCCTCCACACACACACACAGCATAACATCCATCCTCCACACACACACTGCATAACATCCATCCTCCACACACACACACAGCATAACATCCATCCTCCACACACACACACACTGCATAACATCCATTCTCCACACACACACACACACACACACAATGCATAACATCCATTCTCCACACACACACACACACAATGCATAACATCCATTCTCCACACACACACTGCATAACATCCATTCTCCTTGCTAATACGTTGACCTGGCTAGCCTTCCCGGGTTAACAACCTCCTCAGAGGGTCACCAAGGCTTTGACCTCCCCAAACACCCTCATGAGATCTAGGATAGCTCTGCTTTGGTCAAGGAAGACGATGGTCTAGGAAGACGATGAGATGTGTTATCTGGAAGAAATCAGTCATCTACCACCCCCTCACACAATAGAGATCACTGCCCCCAAGGCTCAACATACAGAGATCATTACCCCTAATAGCTTTGTCATGATAACAGATTTTCCATGGTAACAAAATAAAACAAAAGCAGACATAAAAACTGATCTTTTAAAATCTACTTTTATAAAGATAGTATGTGCTATAGCTTGCAAAATAAACAAATGTGACTCTGGGTAACATAAAGCAACTTTTCCCCCCCAACATTAGGACTGTTTTCCTCAAGAAATTGAGTCCGGTTCACGTTTTGTTTCCTTTGCTTCCTTGCTTCCTAGTGTCATGATACGGGTGTCATGAGAACACTAGCCCCTACGGCTCAACATACAGACCGCCCCTAAGGCTCAGTGCTATATTACCACATTGAATATCACAGGAGTCTAATAGATTAGTGTCCATATTCACGACTAGAGGTCGACCGATTATGTTTCAACGCCGATACAGATTATTGGAGGACCAAAAAAAGCCGATACCGATTAAAAATCGGCCGATTTTTATTTGTTTGTAATAATGACAATTACAACAATACTGAATGAACACTTATTTTAACACATCAATAAAATCAATTTAGTCTCAAATAAATAATGAAACATGTTCAACTTGGTTTAAATAATGCAAAAACAAGTGTTGGAGAAGAAAGTAAAAGTGCAATATGTGCCATGTAAGAAAGCTAACGTTTAAGTTCCTTGGTCAGAACATGAGAACATATGAAAGCTGGTGGTTCCGTTTAACATGAGTCTTCAATATTCCCAGGTAAGAAGTTTTAGGTTGTAGTTATTATAGGACTATTTCTCATTTGTATTTCATATACCTTTGACTATTGGATGTTCTTCTAGGCACTATAGTATTGCCAGCCTAATCTCAGGAGTTGATAGGCTTGAAGTCATAAACAGCGCTGTGCTTCAAGCATTGCGAAGAGCTGCTGGCAAACAGAGGAAAGTGAGGTTTGAATGAATGCTTATGAGCCTGCTGCTGCCTACCACCGCTCAGTCAGACTGCCCCTTCAAATCATTGTTTTTATTATATTATAATTAAGTCTCACAGAAATACAAGCCTTAGGTCATTAATATGGTCAAATCCAGAAACGATCATTTTGAAAACAAAACATTTATTCTTTCAGTGAAATACGGAACCGTTCTGTATTTTATCGAACGGGTGGCAACCCTAACAGGCTGACTACACCGCTCACGTCGCATGCGCAAGCGTTGCAAAATAAATTTAGAAATCTATGTTATTCAATTATTGCGCCAACGAGCGTCTGCGTTGCCAAGGGCTAAAACAGAAGTCAGTTCTATCTCTGACGCAGATCGCGCTGCAAGTCCTGCCTCTCCCATCTCCTCATTGGTTTATAGAAGCAGGTACCCACGTGCCATCTCCTCATTAGTTATACCCACGTGGGTGACTGAAAGACAAACGAGGTCAGTGGCGATAATGCACCTAATTTATGAAAGTTGCTAATCGCAATATAAAGTCAAGAGAAGAAAAAGCCTGGAAGGAAGAGAGATGTCTAGAAACGATTCGGTTGACCGTTTTATGTGTCGATTAATTGGCGAAGTAGAGGACCTTGTGCATTTCAGGTAAAATAACAAATCAATGTTTATATCCCAGGACAAATTAGCTAGCAACTGCGAGCTAGCTAAAAAGGACAAATTAGCTAGCAAGTACAAGCTACCTAGCTAAGTTGCCATAAATGTCTAATGCTTTTCAACCTGTCCCCAAATTAATATAATTGGTTCAGAGTTTGTTTCGATATTTTAACCTGCGTGTCGTGATCGCATTTGGTGTGGGGGGACAAAATAAATTTACGCACAATGGCGGACGATGGCACACAGCCGGTTTGGGTTCCGTGTTAGTCTAAATATTTCTGTTACATTGCACAACCTTCAATGTTATGTCATAATGTAAAATACTGGCAAATTAATTACGGTCTTTGTTAGGAAGAAATGGTCTTCACACAGTTTGCAACGAGCCAGGCGGCCCAAACTGCTGCATATACCCTGACTCTGCTTACACTGAACGCAAGAGAACTGACACAATTTCAGGCACCACATTGATTATATGCAACGCAGGACAAGCTAGTTAAACTAGTAATATAATCAACCATGTGCAGTTAACTAGTGATTATGTTAAGATAGATTGTTTTTAATGAGATAAGTTTAATGCTAGGCTAGCAACTTACCATGTCTCCTTGCTGCCTGCACTTGCATAACAGGTGTTCAGCCCGCCACGCAGTCTCCTCGTGGATTGCAATATAATCAGCCATATTCGGTGTCCAAAAATGCAGATTACCGAATTGTTATAAAAACTAGAAATCGGCCCTAATTAAAATCGGCCATTCCGATTAATCGGTCGACCGCTATTCACGACACGTCTTGGACTCGGAATTCTGATCTTTGATCAGTTTGGCTTTTTCGATTATTATGAATAAGACAGGCTGGGACCTGGTCCTAGATCAGCACTCCTGCTCTGAGATGCTATATGGTCCAGGCTAATAGGTCTTCCTTTATAAAGGAGATGAATGTCCATTATGGTCATAATATAAAAGGTTGTTATAGTAACATGATAGCAGGAAGTAATAGCTGATGTTGGAGGTCATAAAGGCCAGTATACAGGAAGAGGGAGATATTCTGTTTGTTATTTTCATCGCTCTTGCTACATCTGTTTAGTCATCGCCGTCTTCACAGACAATCACATTTCTTACAGAACAATGAATGTAGGGTTCAGCGCCTATCAGCTGTGCAGAGCAGCACATCTATTCGTGTGTGGTGACAGCGCGAGAGACAGAGAGAGAGAGCTTGCGAGCGAGAGGCACAGTTTTCAGCGAGTCACAGTTTAATTGGACTATTGTTCAGTTCAACCCCAGGCTCTTCAGGCTCACAAAGGCATACAAAACCCAGGCATTATGGAATATTAAGCAAGAAAAGGGTAACAGAAATATAACTTTGGCTCCCACCTCCCCCCCTTTACTTAGAGCAGGTATTTGTTGACCTTAATGTTGTGATGCATTATAGATGGAGGGAAATGAGACACACATCATACAGTGTTGATGCATATTCAGTCGAGAGAGAGAGAGAGAAAGAGAGGAGAGAGAGAAACCTGGAGAAGAGTCCCCTAAGCAAGCTGGTCCTGGGGCTCTGTTCACAAACACAACACACAGAGCCCCAGGACAGCAGCACAATTAGACCCAGGCAAATCATGAGAAAACAAAAAGATAATTACTTGACACATTGGAAAGAATTAACAAAAAACTGAGCAAACTAGAATGCTATTTGGCCCTAAACAGAGAGTACACAGTGGCAGAATACCTGACCACTGTGACTGACCCAGACTTAATGAATGCTTTGACTATGTGCAGACTCAGTGAGCATAGCCTTGCTATTGAGAAGGCAGACACGGCTCTCAAGAGAAGACAGGCTATGTGCACACTGCCCACAAAATGAGGTGGAAAATGAGCTGCACCTCCTAACCTCCTGCCCAATGTACGACCATATTAGAGACACATATTTCCCTCAGATTACACAGATCCACAAAGAATTCGAAAACATACCCGATTTTGATAAACTCCCATTTCTACTGGGTGAAATTCCACAGTGTGCCATCACAGCAGCAAGATTTGTGACCTGTTGCCACAAGAAAAGGGCAACCAGTGAAGAACAAACACCATTGTAAATACAACCCATATTTATGCTTATTTATTTTCCCTTGTGTACTTTAACCATTTGTACAACACTGTATATATACATAATATGACATTTGTAATGTCTTTATTCTTTTGAAACTTCTGTATGTGTAATGTTTACTGTTCATTTTACTTTTGTATATTATCTACCTCACTTGCTTTGGCAATGTTAAATCATGTTTCCCATGCCAATAAAGCCCCTTGAATTGAATTGAGAGAGAGAGGGGCAGAGGCAGAAAGAGAGAGAGAGAGAGAGACAGAAAGAGAGCGAGTGGCAGAAAGAGAGAAAGGCAGAAAGTGAGAGTGGCAGTGAGAGACTTAAAATCAAATTTAGCCTGATTCACTGCTGGCTTGCGATGAGCACGATGCAATCTCCCCAGATTCATCACAGGCAAATCTCTAGTTGACCCAACGGAGACAGTCCCAGCATTAGTTAGGGCTACACAGTGAGCAGCGCAACACGGCGACAGAGCCAGGGACCTACGCAATACTTTCTCCTGGGACTCACTGGCGGAAATAGACGAGTCCAACTCCAACAAATGAAGAGGTGTGAGAATACAAGCCTACGTCACATCCAGTAAGCTACGGCTGTAGTGTACACATTCTCTCCAAATGACAAAACTGATGTCACCATTAAAAGCCAGAATACGTCAGCGTTTGCAACGCCAGTCAGCAGCACACTAGACGACAGATGGTAGGCTACATTACGCCACCATCCTGCCCCACTGTGACTATACCAACCAATAACATATCAAATAGGATTCTTTAAAAAAAAACACAACACTTTATAAAATGAGAACAGGTTAAAGCTGATGTTTGTTGGCCAGCCAGGGAAGCGAGCAGCAGCTCTGATGTAGAGTGGTGGTGAGACAAAGAGCTTTAGGCAGGCCGAGGGAGAGCCCAAAAATAGACCACCATCCGCCACGATATTACCTCACTCACATCAGCAAATGTGTCCATTACAATCACCCCTCTGAACCAAGCTGGCATCGCCTCTCTGCAACTGTAACGCTAGCGAGTCATAATGTAGCTTCTCCACTGTGGGTTGGGTTGCTCAGGAATCCAACCGCAGCATGGTACATAAAAGCTATGACATGACACTTCAATTTTTCAACCTTTTATACGGTACATGCAGGTTTAAAAAACGATTTATACTAAATGATACCTAGCCCCAGAGCACAGCAGAACAACGAGCAGAGAAGACAAATAGGGCCCTAGAAAATCTACAATCCAGACAGTCGTTAAGGACAATGCAGACGGATTCCCAGAATCCAGACATTAAAACAGAATTTAACAGAAAAGTTCAATAGATTTGTTTATCAGATATTTTAGGGCCCTATAAGTTCAGACACCAGCCATGGTTCTTTCTCAGTTGTCTAAAAATCAGATCCTCATCACCTTCCCTTCATCTGCACTGATGGGAAAAAAGTTGACGAGTGAAAACGGAATGGTGGTGCTAGCTCAGCATTAGGCTGGCTTTCACATCAGGAGAGGAAAACAAGGAGAGGAAGTGAGGAGATGAGGACTGAAGATGATTTTTTATTTTACAATTGAGAAAGAGCCTAAGTGTACAGTAGACTCAACTAGAATATAGTGTTCTGTGGACACAGAAACATGCAACCTAGTGGGCAGAGAAAAGACAAGTACAGTCATTAGCCATGTCACTTTCCCTGTGTGATGACAGCCCTGGCTGCCCATTCACCCCGGAGCCCCAGGACAGAGCGGCTTCGCCCCGGGACAGAGCGGCTTCGCCCCGGGACAGAGCGGCTTCGTCCCGGGACAGAGCGGCTTCGCCCCGGGACAGAGCGGCTTCGTCCCGGGACAGAGCGGCTTCGCCCCGGGACAGAGCGGCTTCGCCCCGGGGCCCCGGGACAGAGCGGCTTCGCCCCGGGACAGAGCGGCTTCACCCCGGAGCCCCGGGACAGAGCGGCTTCACCCCGGGGCCCCGGGACAGAGCGGCTTCAGAGGAAAGAGGCTCAGTGGCTCACACACACAGAGCTAACGGGGGTTCGATGACCAACTCAGGCGGTCACAGGTGCCGTTTTTCTCCACCAGAAAATCTGAGGCTATTTTTTTTTACTTTTAAAGGCTTCAATTAAGTTGCTTGAGTCCCACACCGTCAGTGAAGACCAACTTGCCAAGAATGCCTCTTATGACTGAGGGGTTTGTACTATGCACGCCAAGAACACAGGGAGAAGAGCGGAACATATACAGTTTGATAAGCCTAAATCTACAGCCTGGTCTGCCTATCTAGCCATTCTATATTTGCAGTGGTGAATTAAATGTCAAACCAGCCATGAGACTGGCTAGCGCCTACATTGGTGTGAAATGTTTTATTTCAATTTACGTAGCACAAATAGGTCGGCATATCCTCATAGCCATTAGCCCAGCCTACATTAGAGACAGTGGATGCAATGGAGGCAGCTATTCTGCTGCTCCACAGTTCCTTTCTGTGTGTGATGACAGCTGCACCCTGTTGCCGCTCCCCCAAGTATTACAGATTAAAACAGTCAGTTCAGACAGACACACAGAGAATGAATGGATCCTCAGGGCCCAGTTTTTCCAAAAGTGATTCAACTGGATTTCGCAGATCGAATATGATTAAATACATAGAAAAAGAAGAATGGCTAGAACGGACTGGTGTACTACATATTATATAAACACATAAGCCATGATTTATTTATTTTTATTATAGGAAATTAGCTTTAAAACCACAACACTTTCTCTAAGCCTCATGGTAACTTGTAGAATAGCAGAAAATTAGCTCTAAAACACTAATATTCTCTGTCAGACACATGCTACCATTTTTTTTCAATAGCATGATTTTAGCTATAAAACTGTGTGTGGGGGGGGGGGGGGGGGGGGGGGGGTTGTTCGAACCTTGACAGAACGAAGGACTCATTGACTTAAAGGACTCCCATTCTATTAATTATATTTCTATGGATTCTATTAGTTCAGCGAAATCCAGGTAGGTCAACTTTTGAAAAACTGGGCCCTGGAGTGTGGGAGTACAATCACAAGGACGGCATTCACTAGACACATGTAACCAACCATACATTTTTCCCTTATGCGGTGACCACCGTTGATTCTTTGTGTCCTCTCTCCTTGCACTCTCCTCCAATGCATTTTGAGGAAGCAGTGAGGAGAGAGGATGCAAGAAAATACAATTGAGACTCACCCCCATGAATTGTGACCATGAGTGTGCTTGACTGGCCCATGCCTGCATGTGATTCTGGTCTGACTTGGGCAGCTGGAGGACCATGATGAGCAGACACATTCCCATGTTCCACTAACGCTTTCCTTCCACAGCCATCCATCCAAGAGGTAAATGCACACTTTCCACCAGACCAGGCGATGAGGAGAGAACTAGGGTTAGGAATGTCTTGGAGCGACGGCCAGGCCTCCAGGCCTCATTGAGACAGACAGTGGAGCATCACATTAGGAGAGGGAGGCAGCTAGGCGTGAAACATGCTTAAAACCCAGAGCAGATGGAAAACAGTGCAGCATCACACACACACACCTTTGATTAGGCTGACATGGTGTACAGACAGCCATCAGATCTCAAGTGCACAAACAATGCTCTGACGGCCAATGGTGACCGAAAGCTTAGCCATTAATACTGAAATGACATCTGATTTAGCCTAACTGTGTGGACACTTATTTTTCCCTGTAGTATAGACCTTCCCTCTACATCTCTAACCTAATGGTTGGCAGATGACCACATTATACTAACAAGCATTGCATTCATGGCTCCCGTACAGCGACCCAACGTAACACCTGTTCTGAACAGGGTGTCTATTGTGAAGCGGTAGCTGCTGATGGGGTCAATATTGGTCATTAAATATTGTGGTGCTGACAGTGTAAGCCTGTTACCAAACATCTGTACCCAGTCTGCATCCCAAATGGCATGCAGGCAATTCCCTATGTAGTGCACTTCTTTTGACCAGGTCGAAAGTAGTACACTTATATAGGGAACAGGGTGCCATTTGGGCCCCCGCCCCCTCGTCTGCTTTCACACGACCAGCACTCGCGTTCAGCGGTGCAGGGATCGCTGTCTTATGAAATCACCATTAAAACAGACACACATGACGTCATCTTACTAGAGGAGATGTAAAGGAAGAACAGAAAAATCTGAAAAGTCGAGGAGCATAATTGTCCTGGTCATCTGAGATGGCATTCTCCTATTAGACATATTCAACCAGATCAGCGCAGAACATTAAGCTTGACGGCCAAAACGCTTTAATATTTCATGTGCTTTGCTACCGTCGTGGCGTATATAAACCAGCAGCATCACCGGTTAGAACTGATCATTCTCTCTCCTATCCATCCCCTTAATATCTTATTCAAAAGTAAGTCTTCTCTAACGTGGCAGGAGGGATGAGGGGGCGGAGAGCGAGAGAGAGACAAAAAGGGAAGAAGAAAAACAAGTTGAAGGCTTTCGGCTGGAGGGAGTTGTGTTGGACCAGAAGAAGAGGGGGAGGAGTTGAGAGGCTGGAGGGAGTTGTGTAGGACCAGAAGAAGAGGGGGAGGAGTTGAGAGGCTGGAGGGAGTTGTGTTGGACCAGAAGAAGAGGGGGAGGAGTTGAGAGGCTGGAGGGAGTTGTGTTGGACCAGAAGAAGAGGGGGAGGAGCTGAGAGGCTAGAGGGAGTTGTGTTGGACCAGAAGAAGACGGGGAGGAGCTGAGAGGCTGGAGGGAGTTGTGTTGGACCAGAAGAAGAGGGGGAGGAGCTGAGAGGCTGGAGGGAGTTGTGTAGTGCAGGACCAGAAGAAGAGGGGGAGGAGCTGAGAGGCTGGAGGGAGTTGTGTAGTGCAGGACCAGAAGAAGAGGGGGAGGAGCTGAGAGGCTGGAGGGAGTTGTGTAGTGCAGGACCAGAAGAAGAGGGGGAGGAGCTGAGAGGCTGGAGGGAGTTGTGTAGTGCAGGACCAGAAGAAGAGGGGGAGGAGCTGAGAGGCTGGAGGGAGTTGTCTAGTGCAGGACCAGAAGAAGAGGGGGAGGAGTTGAGAGGCTGGGGGGAGTTGTGTAGTGCAGGACCAGAAGAAGAGGGGGAAGAGCTGAGAGGCTGGAGGGGGTTGTGTAGTGCAGGACCAGAAGAAGAGGGGGAAGAGTTGAGAGGCTGGAGGGAGTTGTCTAGTGCAGGACCAGAAGAAGAGGGGGAGGAGCTGAGAGGCTGGAGGGAGTTGTGTAGTGCAGGACCAGAAGAAGAGGGGGAGGAGCTGAGAGGCTGGAGGGAGTTGTGTAGTGCAGGACCAGAAGAAGAGGGGGAGGAGCTGAGAGGCTGGAGGGAGTTGTGTAGTGCAGGACCAGAAGAAGAGGGGGAGGAGCTGAGAGGCTGGAGGGAGTTGTGTTGGACCAGAAGAAGAGGGGGAGGAGCTGAGAGGCTGGAGGGAGTTGTGTTGGACCAGAAGAAGAGGGGGAGGAGTTGAGAGGCTGGAGGGAGTTGTGTAGTGCAGGACCAGAAGAAGAGGGGGAGGAGCTGAGAGGCTGGAGGGAGTTGTGTTGGACCAGAAGAAGAGGGGGAGGAGCTGAGAGGCTGGAGGGAGTTGTGTTGGACCAGAAGAAGAGGGGGGGAGTTGAGAGGCTGGAGGGAGTTGTGTAGTGCAGGACCAGAAGAAGAGGGGGAGGAGCTGAGAGGCTGGAGGGAGTTGTGTAGTGCAGGACCAGAAGAAGAGGGGGAGGAGCTGAGAGGCTGGAGGGAGTTGTGTAGTGCAGGACCAGAAGAAGAGGGGGAGGAGCTGAGAGGCTGGAGGGAGTTGTGTAGTGCAGGACCAGAAGAAGAGGGGGAGGAGTTGAGAGGCTGGAGGGAGTTGTGTAGTGCAGGACCAGAAGAAGAGGGGGAGGAGCTGAGAGGCTGGAGGGAGTTGTGTTGGACCAGAAGAAGAGGGGGAGGAGCTGAGAGGCTGGAGGGAGTTGTGTTGGACCAGAAGAAGAGGGGGAGGAGCTGAGAGGCTGGAGGGAGTTGTGTTGGACCAGAAGAAGAGGGGGAAGAGCTGAGAGGCTGGAGGGAGTTGTGTTGGACCAGAAGAAGAGGGGGAGGAGCTGAGAGGCTGGAGGGAGTTGTGTTGGACCAGAAGAAGAGGGGGAAGAGCTCAGAGGCTGGAGGGAGTTGTGTTGGACCAGAAGAAGAGGGGGAGGAGCTGAGAGGCTGGAGGGCGTTGTGTTGGACCAGAAGAGGGGGAGGAGGATATTTCAATGCACTGGCAGGGAGAGAGAGCAACGGATTGACCTTGCCACCAACAGGGCCCTTATACAGGAAGTACACCGGATGTCATATTATGGGCAAGGTATGCTAGTCATTTTACAGCTTCATCTTCATGCTCTAAAATGTTGCATGAATCAACATATACGTACAATTTCTTATACTAACGACTGACACACAAAAATGTGTACTACTCACGGTTGATAAATGAGGCTCACTGTCTATTGGGACATTCCATCATGGCGTGCCTTTGTCTCAAAGACAAACATGCACATGATTGGCCCTCAGACGCATCACCTAAACACAGCAGAAGCCATTATACAAAAAAAAACAGCCAAGATGAGGGGAAGCGTAGAGGTAGTAAGAGAGGTGAGAGAGAGAGAGAGGTGAGAGAGAGAGGTGAGAGAGAGGTGAGAGAGAGAGGTGTGAGAGAGAGGTGTGAGAGAGATAGAGGTGTGAGAGAGATAGAGGTGAGAGAGATAGAGAGAGAGAGAGGTGAGAGAGAGAGAGAGAGAGAGAGAGAGAGAGAGAGAGAGAGAGAGAGAGAGAGAGAGAGAAAGAGAGAGTGAGAAGATGAGGAGTGAGTTAGAGGTACATGTAGAGAGTAGGGCTGTCCCCGACTAAAAACAATATTGGTCGACCAAGAGTCGTCTGTTCTTTCGACCAATCGATTGGGCAAAATGCTCAAACGTGTATTTTTCCATATACAGACATATCCTATGTGTTGTAATCAAATCAACTATATGCACGGAGCTTGTCTGATGCTTTAAGTGAACTGTTTGATGAAATAATTAAGGCACACAAATGACTAGAGGGAGTCCGACCACAATTGATTTAAAATGTCCTAGGCCTGGCTCAAACTTGCTGCGCTGTGTTAAAATGTGGTCATCTGCCAAACTTGGTGCCCTTCTGCAGCTACCACCACAGAACATCAACAGTGTGTATCGCACTGTCCATGTTGCTGAAGCTGCAACATAGTTACAACCATTTCTGACTGAAAAGTTGTTACCGAAATCCTTCATTTGTTTAGGAAAAACAAGTACTTCTTAATCCCTCAACCCTTGCTCTCTTTACGTGACACATGTAAGCATCGCATACACATGACCAATAGTGCCTGATCTATATCCTATCACATCAATAAATTGGTTATAATAAACTCTGAACACCGTAACATGTGACAGCAAAATGGATGTAGCAAATAAATAAATTGGACAAAGGGGGAATGTTTACTGGTTGCTCATGAGGTAAAGGGGAAATCAGACGTGTGGAATAAATGTTGTTGTGGAAAATACTGGAGATCAAGAAAAAAAAGGTAAGAAGGAATAATGTAAACACTAAATAAATATAAGCGTACCAGAGAGTCTGTTATGTTTTTCCAGCAAAGACGAAAAACAGTCGTATTTGTGAACGCAACTTTTGAAATGGAACGGTTTATTTATTGTTTACGCTAATTATTCAATGGTAGCTTTTATCTTTTATTTTAAAACTAAAATGCTTGATTGCATTTCAAATCATGAATGACTCCTATGCTGTGTGATGACATGAACAAATGAATGATTGATACAGTAGCCTATAGAAGTATTGAAATATAGGCTTACGTAAGTTAGTGTTAATACTAAACAGGATGCGCTCTTTGGCCTACAACTCAATGGTGTTTATATAAGGCTGCTATACTAAGCCTACTAATGATAACACATGACTTATTATAATGATGGATGTATTATGCACATAGCACCATGGTCTAGGAAAGACGCCAATTCAACAGAGCACTGATGTGTTTCAGAACCGCGGAAAGCAACCGCTATCCACACGGGCGAGAACAGGCATTCGGTATAAAATATATTTTTTTATTTGTGTTGACCTATTTTTCTTACATAATATAACCACATACAATTTCAGTAGCAAACATCTTCGAGTGATGACTGTGCCATACACACGGCCTTCACAACTGATCAGTCCACTCAGACAGTCACGAAATCAGGTGTCTTGTACATCATGAATAAAAGATATATAAATATATATAATTGCTACCGCTCGACTAAAGAAATCTCGGTCGACCAACAGCCTATCGACCAAACAAACGACCAGTCGACTAAATGGAGTCAGCCCTAGTAGAGAGAGATGGAGAAAGGCAGAGAGAGTGTGTGTGAGAGGATGGAGGCTGTCCTTGGAGTGATGTTATCAGTGCTAATTAGCATGGGCCCAGGTCTTCTCAGGCTACAAGCTGGCATTTCTAGCTCCGCTCATCTGCTCAGTGGCTGACTTCTCACTGCTCTTAAATTAGCCTCTTCAGGACTACAGTCAGCGAGACATAAGCTAGTAAGAGAGAGAGAGAGAGTATACAATACATATACAGGTAACTACCAGAATAAAGGAAACACTTGAGTAAATGAGGGATATAAAGTATATTGAAAGCAGGTACTTTGACATCCCATCATGCTTAGGGTCATGTATAAAATGCCCAGTTTCTGGTTCTGCCATAGCCTACAGTGGCTTTCATGAGCTCTAAAAGTAGCCTTGTCCGAAGTGTCGGACTCGACGACAGTTGCTATCTATTGAAGCGGTGCAATTGGTTACCCAAAATTCTGGGACAGGGCTTAGTGAAAGGTCAATTGATTCTGGAAAGGTGCCGGAGAAAGCGTTTTCCACCACCATCAACAAAACACCCAACATTTGTTCCACACACTTGTAGATCCTCTGAATGATCGGCTATGAAACTCCAACTGACATTTACTCCTGAGGTGCTGACCTGTTGCAACCTCGACAACCACTGATTATTATTTGACCATGCTGGTCATTTATGAACATTTTAACACCTTGGCCATGTTCTGTTATAATCTCCACCCGGCACAGCCAGAAGAGGACTGGCCACCCGTCATAGCCTGGTTCCTCTCTAGGTTTCTTCCTAGGTTCTGGCCTTTCTAGGGAGTTTTTCCTACCCACCGTGTTTCTACACATGTATTGCTTGCTGTTTGGGGTTTTAGGCTGGGTTTCTGTACAGCACTTTGTGACATCAGCTGATATAAGAAGGTTTTATAAATACATTTGATTGAAGCTGTTCTGGCAGCTTGTGGTGGCCCAATTCAGACACTTTATAGTGGTGTTTCCTTTGTTTTGGCAAAAAACCTGTACAGTATTTTGGCCTATTCAATGATGAAAGCTATATCTATGGACCTATTGTACACCTGACAACAAGTGGTGTCCAATCTACATTTCACTTTATTAATGATAACAGAGTATACAGCAGTGTTGTGTTGGAGACCACCTAAAGTGAGACCGATTCAAGGTCAAGACCGGAGCAAATCGAGTCTGATTCAAGACCAAGAAGGGAGGATGGGGTGAGACAGAGACCAAGTCAAGACCGGAAGGGGAACAAGGGGTCCGAGACCGAGTCAAGACCGAAACAAATGCAAGTCCAATTCAAGACCATAAGGATTTATAAAACAATGATTAGAATATAATAATGTTCTGATTTAATCTCATCAGTTTTTGTTGGAAAGAAAAGGGTTAAATCAGGATTTTTCTTTGCTGGTCTCTGGGGAGATAAATCTAGCTACAGTAGCTAAGTCAGCCATTGGCTAGATAAAAGGCATCTGCCATTCAACTGTATTAGGGCAACATTTTGGAGTCAAAGTGAAATCAACCAATCACATTTTGACTTAATGGGTGGGACCGTTTTTACAAAAACTTCTGCCTTCTTGAAGGCCAACAGGTCACTGTGCAATAGCGAGCAGTAGTTTTCCCACGGTCTAGCTAGCTAGCAATTTTTGTTGTTGTTGGTTTTTGGTGTTATCAAAGAGAATGTTGCTGCTAATTTGTTAGCTCCTCCCTTGAAGAATAACTTTCAACAAGAAGTTAAGTTTCAAATGATTATCATCTGGTGAGTGGAACTGTGTTATTGCAGCACGCTTCCTGTTAGCTGTCTCTGACAATAACTTGTGTGAAACATTGTTGCACTTAAAGTGGAACTGACAGAATTTTAGCAACATGAAATCTTATTAAGATCTGTTCATATATACCCCCAGGAAGGAAATTTTTTAAAATCATTTTCTGACAAGTGACCACTTTAACCACTTTTCACGTTTACATAAATTCTTAGAATGTTTGGGAATTATGTATACTAAGGCTTTTGTGAAAATTCTATAGCAATATAGAGTGGGAAAACAGACATATGTTTGGACAATTAATAGACACTGCAGTAAATAAAACATCTGTCTTGTCCAGGAACGGAGTCTACACAGACCGGTGCGCCATAGCCAATCAGAGCTACGGTAGACCTTAATACAAACAAGCCATTGGCCACACGGGCCTTCCATCATTCACTTTGAACTGGACTGTGTGTTTACAGAAAGTAGCAACATCGTGACTTTAGATCATTAGAACACATTCACCAAAAGCCAGAAAATACACCATAATGGATGTATGTAAATATGACACCACGGGAGTCCTCTTACATTTGGGAACTTCACAGTCCTATTGACCAAACAACCATGAAAAAGGTAGGCTCTCTCTCCCTCAGTTATGCACATCAACCGTGTATAGCTAGTGAAAAATGATTTGATGGAAAAGTCAGTCACTCACCCACTCCTCCAATGGCATGTCATCCTCCTAGTTGGCTAGCTAACGTTGGGCTCCGTGTTTTTAGCTTGCTACATAAATAAAAAAGTTAGCCTATTAGCCACGCTATGACTGACTTGCGATTATTGCCCTTGCTAGTTTTACTGTATTGACATTTCCAGCATTAGTTACATTTGTCCGTTGTCCAGAATATTGAATGAATTAAATTGAAACAGTGCAGCCCAAATGGAGGCAGCAAACAATGTACCAGGCCAGCTGTGATTTACAACCTGATAGTCAGATTTTTTGGACTCCCAAGAAATGTATTGGTTAATTATATTAATGATGCATTATACTGCATCCATCTATTCTGCCAACAATGCCTTAGTGTACGTCACGGAACGTTGAGTTAAACATAATCTATTTTTAAAAACTCTAAGTTGGTTTTGTCGCAAACTGAGAATTGTATATTTTTGATTGATAGTCTGTTTCATATCTGCAAACTAGTTAAAACACTGTAAGTTCCACTTTAAACTTAAAGTCACCGGTTACTTTGTGTGCAAAACGTTGACATGTTTTTTTGCCATGGGAAGTAATAGTTGTACATTTTGATTGGGAAATGCTTGTGTTTTTTTATTCTTATGATTGGGACCTACTGGCTTATTATGTCTGAGTTTATGGACTGCTTATCCTTTAACATCATGCCGTGTGTGACTGCTGTCTTTCCATCGGCCCTATGCAGTGGTGCCTGGAGAGGTGGGTAGACTCAAATTCCCCAAAAGTCCCCAAACAGCCCACCCAGCGAAGGAAAGGCACCCCTTGGGAAAGATCATGTTTTTCTATAAATTCTTCTGATTTTCACTCAAAATCACAACAAAAAAAATGTAAGAAAAAATGAAAAACAATGTGATAGTCCTCAACAATGTTTAAACATCAATCTGATTGGGTGGGCCTGTTAGGGCCTGGCTCCCCATTGGGCGGGCCTGTCAGGGCCTGGCCCCCCAGTGGGCGGGCCTGTCAGGGCCTGGCTCCACAGTGGGCGGGCCTGTCAGGGCCTGGCTCCCCAGTGGGCGGGCCTGTCAGGGCCTGGCTCCCCAGTGGGCGGGCCTGTCAGGGCCTGGCTCCCCAGTGGGCGGGCCTGTCAGGGCCTGGCTCCCCAGTGGGCGGGCCTGTCAGGGCCTGGCTCCCCAGTGGGCGGGCCTGTCAGGGCCTGGCTCCCCAGTGGGCGGGCCTCCCCAGTGGGCAGGCCTGTCAGGGCCTGGCTCCCCAATAAAACTGGCCTTTAGACTAGTTGAGTATCTGGAGCATAAGCATTTGAGTTCGATTACCGGCTCAAAATGGCCAGCATCCCGGAGTCACCTCTTCACTGTGGACGTTGAGACTGGTGTTTTGCGGGTACTATTTAATGAAGCTGCCAGTTGAGGACTTGTGAGGCGTCTGTCTCAAACTAGACACTCTAATGTACTTGTCCTCTTGCTCAGTTGTGGACTGGGGCCTCCCACTCCCCTTTCTATTCTGGTTAGAGCTAGTTTTCGCTGTTCTGTGAAGGGAGTAGTACACAGCGTTGTACGAGATCTTCAGTTTCTTGGCAATTTCTCACATGGAATAGACTAACAAGTTTCAGAAGAAAGTTTTTTGTTTCTGGCCATTTTGAGCCTGTAATCGAACCCACAAATGCTGAAGCTCCAGATACTCAACTAGTCTAAAGGCGGCAATTTTTACTGCTTCTTTAACCAGAACAATAGTTTTCAGCTGTGCTAACATACTTGCAAAAGGGCTTTCTAATGATCAATTAGCCTTTTAAAATGATCAACTTGGATTAGCTAACACAATGTGCCATTGGAACACAGGTGTGATGGTTGCTGATAATGGGCCTCTGTACGCCTATGTAGATATTCCATAAAAACATATTTTTTTTAAATCCGCCATTTCCAGCTACAATAGTTATTTACAAGAGTAACAATGTCTACACTGTATTTCTGATCAATTTAATGTTATTTTAAATGGACACATTTTTTTTTGCTTTTCTTTAAAAAAAAAACAAGGACATTTCTAACTGACTCAACTTTTGAACGGTAGTGTGTGTGTGTGTATAAATATCAAATTCATTTTACTCATGTTACTATTTTGAAACTCTGCACCTTTGGGAAAGGCTCGTAAGCAAGCGTTTCATGGTAAAGTCTACACCAGCTGTATTCAGCGCATGTGACAAAATGTTCTGCGTCTCTAAGCTTATTGTACACCTGACGTAAGTGGTGTTTCTCCATTTCAACAGTGAGCAACAAAAGAACCGGGGCAGTGACATGTTGTTGTTTGGCTCTGTACTCCAATACTTGGATTTGAAATGATACCATGACGTCAAAGAGCAGCCTTTCATCTTTAATTTGAGGGTATTTTCATCCATATCGGGTGAACCGACCAAAAGTATTGGGACAATCTTGGTGTCACTTTTATTATAAATAAGAATATGATATGTTTCTAAACAATTCTACATTCATGTGGATGCTACCATGATTACTGATAATTCTGAATGAATCTGAATGAAATAAATAAGAGAGAAAGTTAGAGTCAAAATATTATACCCCCCAAAAATGCTCACCTCCCCCATTATTGTAATGTTGAGAGGTTAGCATGTCTTGGGGGTATGATATTTGTGCGTCTAATTTTCTCAATCATCATTATTCACGATTCATTCAGGACTATCCGTTATCATGGTAGCATCCACATTAATGTAATGTAGCAGTGTTATTAACATATGCTATTCTTATTTACAATAAAAAAGTGACTCCAAAATGACAATACATTAGTTACCATTCATTTCTATTTGGGAACAAAATAATCTGAAACACAACCAAAACATTTTTATAATAATAATTTAAAAAACAGCAAATTAATCCAAGATGTAGTCGTTGAGTGCTATGAATATGGGACCAAATACAAAACGTGACTATTTTAATACACATCAGTGAATTGGCCCCAATACTATTGGTCCCCTAATAATGGTTCATCTGATATGGATGAAAGTACACCCTCAAATAAAAGCTGACAGTCTGCACTTTAACCTCAGACATTGTATCAATTCAAATCCAAAGTGCTGGAGAAGAGCCAAAATTTAAATAAAATAAGTGTCACTGTCCCAATACTTTGAGCTAACTGTAATTCCTCACTGTAATTCCAATCTTAATACATTTCCTCGTTCTTAGAGTTAATGTACTTAGACTTAGAGCAAAGAACAGAATGTACAGGTGTGTCATGGAACACTGATCATTGTTGAGGGGAAACAGACATTACACAATCCTTCCTTAATTAAGGCCTCATCTTCCTCCCTCTGCTTGGAAGAATTGAAGGAGAGTGAGTAGTAAACATAATAGCCTAGACTAGTCCTTGAGAAGAGAGCCTAGACTAGTCCTTGAGAAGAGAGCCTAGACTAGTCCTTGAGAAGAGAGCCTAGACTAGTCCTTGAGAAGAGAGCCTAGACTAGTCCTTGAGAAGAGAGCCTAGACTAGTCCTTGAGAAGAGAGACAAGTAAAAACAGCTGTAATGGAAATGCTCTTTCCCTCTCAATTATCCTTCATATCTGAAACTTTATTCACACCCAGATTATCTAAAACCCTTTACAGAGCAGTCAGTGTGTAGTGATTAAGCCTGTTGCCAGGGTTTAAACCTCCCCTATGTTGGGCCTGCCTGCCTGGGAGAGCACTTCTGTTGCAGGAGAGGGGGCTGGAGCCTGGGCCTGCCTGCAAGAGAGGGCTGGAGCCTGGGCCTGCCTGCAAGAGAGGGCTGGAGCCTGAGCCTGCCTGGGAGAGGGGGCTGGAGCCTGGGCCTGCCTGCAAGAGAGGGCTGGAGCCTGGGCCTGCCTGCAAGAGAGGGCTGGAGCCTGGGCCTGCCTGCAAGAGAGGGCTGGAGCCTGAGCCTGCCTGCCTGGGAGAGGGGGCTGGAGCCTGGGCCTGCCTGCCTGGGAGAGGGGGCTAGAGCCTGGGCCTGCCTGCCTGGGAGAGGGGGCTAGAGCCTGGGCCTGCCTGCCTACCTAGGAGAGAGGGCTGGAGCCTGGGCCTGCCTGGGAGAGGGGGCTGGAGCCTGGGCCTGCCTGCCTGGGAGAGGGGGCTGGAGCCTGGGCCTGCCTGCCTGGGAGAGGGGGCTGGAGCCTGGGCCTGCCTGCCTGGGAGAGGGGGCTGGAGCCTGGGCCTGCCTGCCTGGGAGAGGGGGCTGGAGCCTGGGCCTGCCTGCCTGGGAGAGGGGGCTGGAGCCTGGGCCTGCCTGCCTGGGAGAGGGGGCTAGATCCTGGGCCTGCCTGCCTGGGAGAGGGGGCTGGAGCCTGGGCCTGCCTGCCTGGGAGAGGGGGCTGGAGCCTGGGCTTTCCTGTGTCCCAAATGGCACCCTATTCCCTTTATATTGCACTACTTTTGATAAGGGTTCATAGGATGCAGAATGTCCCCCTCTCCCTGACAGCCACTTGTCAGGCACAGTTGATGTGTCCTCACCCCACGCATCCATCAACACACCTCACACTTGCAGAGATATAGTTGCACATTACTGTCAGACACGTTGCTGACTCACAGAGGAGGAACTACGCAGTAAATATAGAGTCAGTCAGGGAAGACAAGCAGGATAAATATCAAGTTTTAATTGGACTTTACACGTGCAGAGGAACATGTAAGACATGTATGTAGACAAGGCCTATGGGATACATGCAATGCACACATGCATGCATGCATAGGTTACTCACAAACACAAACCACAACCGTTGAACACGCCAACAGATCACGGACACACAGGATGTCAGTGACACTCGGGTAATGTCCCAAGTGGCACCCTATTCCATATAGTGCACTACTTTTGTCCAGAGCCCTGATAGAAAAGTAGTGCACTATATAGGGAATAGGGTTCCATTTGGGAGGAAGACAGGATGTCAAGTCTGAATATCCTACAAAAAAGCTAAACTAACTGGGTGAAGGTAACAGAGGGGGGGGGCAACTTCCGTTGGACCTCGGTCACACACACAGACACTACTATTTCAGGCTATTGTCCCTCTTCATACAATAATAAAACATTTTTAAAAAATAGACTGAACTAGCCTAGACACCAGTATTATCAGCTAGATAGGCAACGCAGGCAACCTTAAGGGACTGGTAGCCTCGGACTGCCACGGTTTAACTTTCTGTTCATAGTTACTTCCCACTCAAAGCCTGAGACTTACTGATGAGCTGGCTGGCCTACTTGATAAGGTTACTGTAGGTTATGTGGGAAGCATGGGCTTAAGCAATGAAAGTTGTTTATTTAAAATCAAGCTACTGGCTGCTAATGGGCAAATATTTGTTTATAGTGAGAGATAAATGAATGTACACATTATACAGAGAACTCTGATACAGAATATTCAAGAGCTATGTGAAGACCAAATATATGCTAAATGTGGAAGCTAACGACTTCATATGGCTCAGGCAATATCTTGGGAAATTGCAAGATATTGCATGTTCAGAACAAGCAGAAATGTGTTCATTACAAGCATGTCTGTTAGCTTCCTATTCAAGCTGTCTACATAAAAGGATGACATCATGAAGTCAGGTTGGTTGTTGTAGGCTGTTCCACTGGCTGTTATTTCAGCCTTTAATGAGACATTTCAAGCTCGTAATGTTAACCTACACTTACTTTTATGCAGATTACGGAAACAAAATATCTGCATATCAGTGGTATAGCTATCGTTGAAAGCATTGTATGAATGACAATAGACGGCAAATCAAACAAAACATTAAAAAGGTAGCTGTCAATGGTGTTAAACCAGTGTGTAGTACACTAGTCCAACATTTGCTTCGAGCACAAAAAGAATAGACGCACTAACGTTAGACTCGGGGGAGAATGTAATCTCTGTCTGTCAATTACTGTGCAGTTAAAGCAAATGTCGTGTCATTTACATATTTTAACATGTGCATTGAGCTATGCAATCGTTTTCGATGTCTGCCAATCCATCCATCGCAGAATGTCCAAAAAATGATGCCGTAAGTAGCTGGTTGTAAAACGTTCAGTCGCAACATGTATCCACTGAAAAACAGTCTGTGGCACAACCAGACAGTAGCTAGCTACATTGTAGTTCCAGCCGTCTAGTGACAACTCGCCAATTATCAAGTAAAACCTCTTGAAACAAAATGACAATTCCCAAAATTGACAGGTAAACCAAGTTGAAAGGCTTTTGAGCAACTGCATACAGGTTTTAAAAACATGTCTCATTGTTTATCGAGAGGTTCAGTTTATAATTTAACACAAGCGATGAACCAACCTGGCTTGTCATTTGCTCGCAATACACTTACCCATGAGCTCAGGTCGGTGCTTATTAAAACACGTCCTCTGTTCCTCATTTGTCAAGAAATACTTTCAACGATTAAAAAGCACTGTATGAATGATAAACAATTTCCAATGAAACCGACCGTGAGAATTGTTTTGCGAGCAGGTGTAACCAACCAAGTATTTGGCTTGCACAGTTCAACTACCCTACGCACTTCACTGACTGCCCATCTAGTCACAGACTGTTACGTTAAAACAACAATGCGTTCAAGTCTCAACTTTGGTAGTCATCATGTTATGAGTCATAATAAAGAATACAACTACATTAGCCTGGTATCTTGACAACGAATGAATAATTTCACAGTAACATGGGTTACTTCGACTTCATCTTAAAGGAAACGAAGACATGACGGAAGTGTCTCTCGTGTATAAGGCCAGCAAATTAGAAGCGTGAAAGGGTGACAGCAATAGCGAAAATGAACATTTGTACCTTCATCATAAATAAACCAAATTAAAAACTGACCAGTGATGTTCTTGTTCCTTTTGATGAATCCCACGTTTCCAATAACATTTAGTCCAACTCCGAGAGACAACTTGACTTTCTGAAGTTTGGTCAGGACTTCCTGAATGAGGGCTCGAGTCGCTCCTTTCCTCCGCACGAGCACGGCCCCTTGTCGCTGACAGCTAGTTTGACAGGCAGAAATAAATTCGTAGATTATCTGGCAAGCAGCAGTTGTCTTTAGTTCTGGCGTCTATAAATGTTATGGTTTAAACAAAAAAAACGAGATTCACTGTATGTGTCACAGTTGTTTAGATCATGCCCGTTGATTATTGATCATGATCAATACATTGCACTGATCAGATGTCGTGTTGTCAAGACCATTGTCATTTAACTCTATACAATATTGGACGTTTTAGTATGTGCTGTTTACAAGGAGAAACAATCGAGTTCAGAGTCAAAGCAGACGAGGACAGGAGGTGGATGAGAGAAACAAAAATGTATCGGTTATCGGCTATAAAGGATCATCAACAGACAACCTTTGGGGATAGAAAAACTAGGGATATCAATGTTAAAAATGAAAATTAATACTTGGGTAGACTGTATTAGGTTTCAGTCATGTCCACATTAATAAAATAACATGGGGTTAATTGCATTTTTTAAAATGAGAAAACCCACCTTTATTTTTTGGGGCTTTATGTATATTGTTCAATGTTGCATTGGGACAATATTGACCACTGAAAGCGATGAAAGTCAGTCACAGAAATGTAAATTCTGATCAAATGTTTCACTTGGCAGTGTTCATAAAAACTAAGGCGACACAATTGAAAAAAATGAAATAAATAAACAATAAGGTGATACTGACATCTGGTGTTAGAATCTAGAATGACACCTTTAATACTAGACAGTCCATGGAATTTATGTCTAATAAAAACATGATGAGTTGCAGGAAATCCATGCAAAATGCTTAAAAAGTGAAGTATTAGGTCCTCGAGTTAGGTCCCGGGTTGGACCCCTATTTTCCCCTCTGCCTCCCTCTCAGTGTCTTTTGCCCAGGGCAGCAGTGATGATTTTTGGCAGGGTGTTCATGGGAATATCTGTGCACCAGGCAGATACTGTACTTCCCCATAGTGCATGTGTATAATGGTCTGGGCGTTGTTCGGAACAAGACTCGCATAACCTTGCCTGAGACCTTCAGACTTTCTTTGGCTTCCAAGCCAATATCTAGGCTTTGGTTCAGCTGGAAAACAGTCTTGTGAGATCCGAGTTCGATCCCCGGTCAGACAAACTGGTGCTGTGATCGAGATGGGTCTCTGCGAGTTCAAAGGGGGGCGAGGCGTAATGGAGGAGGTTTGGAACCACGGTCCACACTTGCGTGATGTGTACCTTGCCAGTGAGACCTGAAAATGTGCATTGGCTACGGAGCTAATTCCTAGGCTTGAGCTAGCTCAGCGGGCTAACACAGTCTTTTGACATGTAGAAGACCTAGGTTTAACCTTGGTCACAGACAGTGTGTTCAAGCTCAATCAGATATGACTGGTATCAGGCAAGGTTATTATAGTTTTGTGTTTTTATGTTAGTTTTTTATTTCTATTAGTTTTAAGATTTGTATTTGAAAATCAGTTTAATTTCAGTTAGTTCTCAGATCTGATTTACTCGTTTTTATGTAGTTCAAGTTTTATAAAAAAATATTTAGTTTTAGTGTTAGGGACAGAATGTATCCTGTGTGGGAGGCCAGGAGCCATTTGTGTTGTATTGTTTTTTAGCTTGTTACTTCTCGCCACTGTGGGGCAGTAATGCGTAAGGTGATGGTTCAGGTCATAGGTTAAGTTAGTTATAAAGGGGGGCTGAACGCACTGATTCCACATGTGTTGTTTTGCTGCTCATTAAAAAAAAAAAGATTTGGGTCTTGGGGGTGTGGTTCGATGTGGGTGTGTTATGTTTCGCTATATCATACCCTGGCAGTTAATGTTGTTTGTCCCTCTTGAGTCACCGTAGCAACAACATAGCCTCTAACACTTCCTCAAAATAGTCTGAAGTATTTTAAATAAAGCTAGCTAGTTAGTAGTAGGTAGCAGGCACATTGAGCAGGCAGGGCACATTAGCTTAATCAGTTTAGGCATAGCTTCTTACTTTCTTGTGTTCTTATTTAGTTTTTTAAATGTCTTTATGTGTTTCTGTTCTACCTAATTTTGTTTTTAGTGCTACATTGATATTGATTACTGCATTGTTGGGTTTGGAGATTGCAAAAAAAAGCATTTCACTGTACTTGTGCACGTGACAATAAAACTTAAACTTATCAAGTCACTGTGAGCCGGCGACGTGTGTGCTTTGGCGACGTTGAGTTTTTACAACTTTCTTACTATCTATTACCAGAGTGTGTGTCTGTCTGGCACTGTTTCCTAGGGAATCATGTTACAGAACAGGTCACAGCGGAACACAAGATGCTCGTGAATGGGTTTATCATTTTGGATTATTGTGGCAGTTGGGATGCAAGTGCGCATCGACTCAATTCTCATTTCGCCCAAAACGGACTCAAGTGATCATTATCAAACACATCATCAAGTGGCCACTCCATTAAGGAATTAGGGGTCAAGTGTTCTTTCAACATAACTCTGGCAATGTGTTGTCTTATGTAATCAAGTGCAAGGCGCTGAGTACGGTCTGTCTCACTGTCTGGAGGTTCTGCTGCTAACCAACATGAAAAAATACTACAGTTTGCTATAGAATACCACCACAGGAGGTTGGTGGCACCTTAATTGGGGAGAACGGGCTCGTGGTCATGACTGGAGCGGGAATCAGTGGAATGGTATTCTACATTAAACACATGGTTTCCAGGTGTTAGATGCCATTCCATTTGCTCCGTTCCGACCATTATTATGAGCCGTTCTCCCCTCAGCAGCCTCCACTGAATACCACAGAACTGTAGTATACTTTAGAATATACTGCACACTTTTAGTATCCCTCGATCACAAACAGTACTTACTATAGAATGTTCAAGTATACTGTAGAATACTATAGTAAATACTACAGTATTATCCACAAAAAAAACACTAGTAGATACTAATACAGTAATGTCCGCAACAACATTATCCATTCAGACCCCAGTTCTACCTACCTAACTATAGGTTATGTAAAATGTTCTATTATTTCTACTTCAGGAAACCTACAGGAGAAATACTATGACAAAAACATTATAGTAAACACTACAGTAATGTCCGCAAAAACACTACAGTGAATACTATAGTATTTACACCATATACTGAAATATTGTTTATGTGGGACATATGACATTTTAGTCATTCAGCAGACCCTCTTATCCAGAGTGACTTAAAGTTAGTGCATTCGTATTAAGATAGCTAGGTGGGACAACCACATATTACAGGCATAGTAAGTACACTTTTCCTCAATAAAGTAGCCATCAGCAGTCAGAGCTAGAAAGGGGGAGAAGGGGGAATCGATTACAAGTATTGGTTCAGGAAGAAAAAAAATGTGGGGGTGTGGGTCGAGGTGAGGTGGGGAAATATTTTATTCAAGATACTCTTTGAAGAGGTTTCAGGTGCTTCAGAAGATGGGCAGGGACTCTGCTGTTTTAGCTTCAGGGGAAAGCTGCTTCCACCATTGGGGTTCGAGGACAGAGAAGAGCTTGGACTGGGCTGAGCGGGAGATGGGCCAAGAGACCAGAGGTGACAGAATGGACTGCTTGGGTTGGGCTGTAGGGTTTGAGCATAGCCTGAAGGTAGGGAGGGGCAATTGGATAGAGCGCAAAAAGCTTTGCTAGGCAGTACCGCAAGTATCTGTGAACCCCCAGATTCAGAAGCTTAAAAAACCCATTTAATGTTTGCCCAAAACTTTAAGAAAAAAAAATAAAACTGAGCATAATTCATAATGGTTTTTATTTTAGTTCGTTTTTGAGTTAAATGTAAGAATTTCAGTATAGTTTTAGTTCTTCAAATGGGTTTGTTAATTATTTTAGATGGAAGTCGTTGAGCAAAGTCTGTAAGTGAAGTCTGGGGAGGTACATATGCACCGAAAGCAAGTCGTGCTACTTCTGCTGTTTCAAGGAAACTCGACAATGGCACACACCTTTGTAATTGCAGATGAAGTGGATGCTAACAAAATTGGTTCTACTAAGCTATATGGAATTGCTTTAACAAAGTCATACCAATAATCATTTTGCTATTTGATTTAGAAATGTAAGACCCTTTGAAGTAACCAAAAAATATTTAAAAAAATGTTTGATGAAAAATTGAATTTGGCCTTACTGCTATTAGTACATACAAACTCATTGAACAACAGATGAACCCACCCCAAAAAATCTAAAGGAAGTTTGTTTTGAAGTGTCTGTCCTGAGCGATATAAGAAAGATCAGGAATCGTTTTTAAAACATTTGTTTTACATTGTATTTAATCTTTTTTTAAATATTTGTTTTATACATGTATTTAACCTTTTTTTTTAATATTTGTTTTATACATGTATTTAACCTCTTATTTTTGGCATTCAACAGTCTCCATATATACTGTACTTCAATTCACTTTTTCAACTGGTACCCAGGACCTTCAGACGAGTCTTGTGAGGCCTGTGGGCGTCCTAGAGCAAAATAACATGTACGTGTTCGTGAGAGTCTCTCCTTTCCATAGAGGGGTCAGATTAGTGTGTAGCCCAAACTGTTTGGACGCTACAGACAGAAGTTGGCAGATTGGCTGTCCCAAGACACTTGTGGAGAACACCATCCTGAGAGTGAGAGTCTCATCTTTCCATAGAGGGGTCATGCTAGTTTCTAGGCCAAACCATTTGGATGCTACAGACGATTTTGTGAGAAGACCGATTTTCAGGATGCCTCATGGTCTGACAAATACCAAAGATGTGGAAGTGAGACATCGGCGGATGTGGTGGATTGAGACGCATCCAATGCAAGACACCAGATATCTCTCGTTTAAACTGACAGATTTTTATGGTTTTTTTTATTACGGGAAAACAACTCTAGGGTGTTTTAAAGGACAGTTTTCGGGACATTGCCAGTGTAGAAATCCCCTAGAATAAACAAATGCGTAGTCTACAATATGTATTCAATTTTATTCACACTTAATAAACAAATCAACACATTTTTTTATTTGTTTTTTGTTGACAACAATATTACAGACAAGACAAATTCCTGGCTATAACATGGGACACAAAATTACAGTAACATCTAGATAAATACATTAGCTATATTGTCGCAAGTTGGATATTTCATTTGTTAATGTGAGAAATGTGGATCGTAAATAGATTGTTTAGGATGTAAGGATTAATATCTATTTAAGCTCTGAAGGTTCATCCACCCAAAACAGTAAACATGCATTGATAATAACCAATGATAGGTGGCGATATAAACCATTTATGATTTCCAGTCGACTGCAGTTGAAACCTCATGACCTTAGATCACATGCTGTAAAGGTCATGCAGTAGACATGTAGTTGAAAGTCAGACAATTTGTATACCCATAATGCAACACACTTTGTCTTGACAAAAGTGATTTGCTTGAACGTGCCCCATGTATATGGTCCAGATGGAGGAGAAATCCACACAATACATCCCTGACCACCTCCTGAAGTGGTCATCCAGATCTGAACACAATACGACTTTTGTGCGTCTAGATCTGTCTTTTCAATGTGATCTTCGTATTCTGATACCAGAAGTCCCATGTAAGTGTCAAGTGTAGACACAGTGCTCTTCCTGCTGCACAGGAAGAGTGGATGTTCCTGTATCCCTAGTACCACCACTACCACCTGTGGACATAGCCTGGAAGTAGAGGTGCTGGAGATGCTCCCTCTTGTAGTGAAATGGTAAAACTGAAAGAATTTGTGTTGTAGAAAATGACAAAAATTCCCTGTCTTAGGTCAGTTAGAATCACCACTTTATTTTAAGAAAGTGAAATGTCAGAAGTTTACATACACTCAAATAGTATTTGGTAGCATTGCCATTAAATTGTTTACCTTGGGTCAAATGTTTCGGGTAACCTTCCACAAGCTTCCCACAATAAGTTGGGTGAATTTTGGCCCATTCCTCCTGACAGAGCTGGTGTAACTGAGTCAGGTTTGTAGGCCTCCTTGCTCGCACACGCTTTTTCAGTTCTGCCCACAAATGTTCTACAGGATCGAGGTCAGGGCTTTGGGATGGCCACTCCAGTACCTAGACTTTGTTGTCCTTAAGCCATTTTGCCACAACTTTGGAAGTATGCATGGGGTCATTGTCCATTTGGAAGACCCATTTGCGACCAAGCTTTAACTTCCTGACTGATGTCTTGAGATGTTGCTTCAATATATCCACATCATTTTCCATCCTCATGTAACGAACGTCGTCGGGAGAAGGAGAAGAGTACCAAGGTGCAGCGTGGTAAGTATTCATAATACGATATTTTAATAAATAAGAACACTCTAACAAAACAACAACACGACAGTTCTGTAAGGTGACGAAAAACACTAAACAGAAAATAATCACCCACAACTCAAAGTGGGAAAACAGGCTACCTAAATATGGTTCTCAAGCAGAGACAACGATAGACAGCTGCCTCTGATTGAGAACCACACACGGCCAAACACAAATAAATATACAACATAGAACACCAGACATAGAATGCCCACCCAAACTCACGCCCTGACCAACCAAAAGAGAGACATAAAAAGGATCTCTACGGTTAGGGCGTGAAAGTACCCCCCCCCCCCCCCCCAAAGGTGTGACTCCGGACGTAAAACCTGAACCTATAGGGGAGGGTCTGGGTGGGCATTTCACCGCGGTGGCGGCTCTGGTGCGGGACGTGGACCCCGCTCCACCTTAGTCTTACCCTTACCGCCGACCCCGGACTCTGGCAGTTCCGGACAGGAGGGAGACTCTGGCAGCTCCGGGCAGGAGGGAGACTCTGGCTGCTCCGGACTAGAGGGCGTCGCTGGAGGCTCCGGACTAGAGGGCGACGCTGTTGGCTCCGGACTAGAGGGCGTCGCTGGAGGCTCCGGAGTAGAGGGCGTCGCTGGAGGCTCCGGACTAGAGGGTGACGCTGGAGGCTCCGGACTAGAAGGCGTTGCTGGAGGCTCCGGACTGACGTCCTTCGTTGGAGGCCTCGTGCCATAACTCCTCACTGGAGGTTTCGTGCCATGGATCCTCACTGGAGGCTTCGAGCCATGTATCCTCACTGGAGGCTTCGTGCCGTGGATCATCACCGGAGGCTTCGTGACGTGGATCATCACTGGAGGCTTCGTGCCGTGGATCATCACAGGAGGCTTCTTGCCATGGATCATCACTGGAGGCTTCTTGCCATGGATCATCACTGGAGGCTTCATGCCATGGATCATCACTGGAGGCTTCTTGCCATGGATCATCACTGGAGGCTTCGTGCCATGGATCATCACTGGAGGCTTCGTGCCATGGATCATCACTGGAGGCTTCGTGTCATGGATCATCACAGGAGGCTTCGTGCCATGGATCATCACTGGAGGCTTCGTGCCATGGATCATCACTGGAGGCTTCGTGCCATGGATCATCACTGGAGGCTTCTTGCCATGGATCATCACCGGAGGCTTCTTGCCATGGATCATCACAGGAGGCTTCGTGCCATGGATCATCACTGGAATGGAGAGACACACAGGAGGCCTGGCTCTGGGAGAAGGCACAGGACTCACCAGGCTGGGGAGACATGCAGGAGGGTTAGGGCTTAGCACAGGCAAAGAACTCACCAGGCTGGGGAGACATGCAGGAGGCCTTGTCCTTGGCCGAGGCACCGGATGCACTGGACCATGGAGGCGTACTGGCGGTCTCGAGCGCAGAGCTAGCACAACTCCTTCTGGCTGGATCCCCCCTGTAGCCCGGCAAGTGCGGGGAGTTGGAACAGGCCGCACTGGGCTGTGCTGGCAAACCGGGGACACCGTGCGTAGGACTGGTGCAGTATACCCCGGGCCGAGGAGACGCACGTGCGATGTAGCGCACCGGGCTATGCGTGCGCACTGGGGACACCGTGCGCTTCACCGCATAACACAGTGCCTGCCCAGTCACTCTCTCGCCACGGTAAGCACGGGGAGTTGGCTCAGGTCTCCTACCTGAGTCCGCCAATCTCCCCGTGTGCCACCCCCCCCCAAAAAAATCTGGGGCTGCCTCTCGTGCCCGTTACCTCGAGCCAATTCCTCGTAGTGTCGCCGCCCCGCTCTAGCTGCCTCCAGCTCCTCTTTCGGACGGCGATACTCCCCCGGCTGTGCCCAGGGTCCCTTGCCGTCCAAAATTTCCTCCCATGTCCAGGAGTCCATTTTCCCACGCTGCTTGGTCCTTTGGTGGGTGATTCTGTAACGAACGTCGTCGGGAGAAGGAGAAGAGGACCAAGAAGACTCAAGGCTGTAATTGCTGCCAAATGTGCTTTTCTTTTATTATAACCTTTATTTAACTAGGCAAGTCAGTTAAGAACAAATTCTTATTTACAATGACAGCCTACCCCAGCCAAACCCGGACAATTGGGCCAATTGTGCGCCGCCCTATGGGACTCCCAATCAGGGCCAGATGTGATACAGCCTGGATTCAAACCAGGGACTGTAGTGGCACCTCTTGCACTGAGATGCAGTGTCTTAGACCCTGAGATGCAGTGTCTTAGACCGCTGCACCAGCACTCGGGAGTGCTTCAACAAAGTACTGAGTAAAGGGTCTGAATACTCATGTAAATGTGATATTTCAGTTTTACATTAAAACAAATTCTTTTAAATCCAAAATGACAACCTGTTTTTGCTTTGTCATTATGGGGTATTGCGTGTAGATTTTTCAACCATTTTAGAATAAGGCTGTATCGTAAAAAAATTGAAAAAGTCAAGGGTTCTGAATACTTTCTGAAAGCACTGTACCATACTTTGTGCCTTATTGCTTAATCATAGCAGTCATACGAGTTAAATCGACATCCATTGATAGAAAAGTGTGTAAAGGCAAATTATTTTATTTTGCGACATATTGAAAAGCCTTTGCGTTATGACAGCTCGCAATAGTTTGCTTATACCGTCATTACAAATTACTACGATATTCCTTATTAATTGGCTCTAACGATATGGAAAATGGTTTATAGTATAAATATGGCAACTCATCTCTTGCTGTGGGAAAAAATATGGTCTTGTTTTCCGCGCTTTGGGCAGGTTTTTAGTGCTTTTTTTGTTGATAGACCTAGATTATCTGTTCAATATAATGGATATTCTGTGTTTGGGGTCCCTATGGTTTTGTCAAGGTAAATGTCGGTGTATGTGTGATGACCGCAAAAAACGAACAACCCTACTCGGCAACTATTTCGAATACCCAGGTTTAGGGATATTCATATTTTAGTGTCTATACAGTTATGTGAACGTGAGGGACGTAAATACTTTCAAGACACGCACTTTACCCCGATAGCCATTGTGTTATGATTGACCCAGCGCAGGGTCAATTCATAACAAAATCGCAAAGATCGGGGCTAGCAAATCAACATGTGGCAAATGTTGGCACTCGATGTAAACCGTTTGCTGCTGGGAATTAGCTGACTGGTCAAATAAGAAACGACGGTTTACTAATATGGAGTGAATGGATGGATGTCCGGCATGTGCAATTCTGTATAGCATTTAATTGCAAATTTATTTGATACAAATCGATGAAAATCTTTTGCTCTGCACAAGGGCTGACCTCGAAATGCCTAATTAGACTGCCCAAATATAGCGAAGATACTGGTAACTAACCCTGTTTCATGGAAAAAGGCTATTTAATTTATACTGTTACATTGGTATATGCATGACACAAAGATGTGATAAAATTACTCTTAAAAATAATCTCTACAGTTTTGTTTTCAATATTTTGGTCAGGCGCAATAACGGCCATCTTACTTATCATGGGGTCTTAACAGATGTAGGCGCTGTTTTGTTCTGAACTGCAAATTCCAAATCGATTGTTTATCTAACGTTTGTTTACATTTTTACTTGCCATCAAATGGCTTCTACTTTACTATCACCGATGGTAGATTATTACAATGATGAAGAAGAACTTGATAGTGTGGACGACGACGATGATCGAAGCTTCAGGGGAAGAGACTCGGAAGAAGGTAGGTTCGCCAATGTAGCACATTTGTTAGCTAGCTCTAACTCTTGTGATATTTGCTAATAAACGTTAACGTTAGTTTTCTCAAATAGTCTCCTAAAACTAGTGTGACCTTTGCACATTTTTATTTTATTTTTTAGAATGAACCCATCCCCATTGAACTGTAAAAATTGCGCTAGCTTGGGTAACTAACGCTAGCTAGCCATCGTTGAATTAACAACACAGGCTTCTATAATCCGTGGGGATCGTACACCACGACGCGGACGCTAGCTAGTTGTTCGCTAACGGGTTATTTAGCTGGAGTGTAATCATGAGTCCAAACAGTTAAAACGAGAGTTTCTATTGGGCAAATTCAGGTAGGTCCCTCCCCTTTTCGTTTTGGTGTAATGAATACGCCCCTGGCAAGCAAGCTACCTGTTAGTGTAGATGGGGGAGGAGTTCATATCTTTTTCAACTTTCATGTTTAGCGGTGAAGCCCGGCTTTACTTTTCTACAGCGAAACGTTGTCAAGTGGTGGACAGACAGCGCTAACGTAGTATATAGAAGAGAGAGCAAGTGGTCTTAGTAACCGTGCATTGGACTTGGAGTCTCGATTCTGGAGTTAAGTTCGTAACAGGCAGGCAGTCAATCTCAGTAAAACATTTCTAATCGTTGACAGGTGGCAAGAAAGACTCATTTGCTTTACCACCAATATGATTTCAGTGATTGGCCTTTTCTGACACCGTCTTGCCACTGTTGGTGTGAAGTATAAGAAACTATATTTGATTTTGTAATTTCAGCTCTCCTTACATGTCCAGTTAACTTTGAGGCCAGCCATTTCATTGGGTACGTGCGTAGATGCCGATGAAGGTGGTTGGTTGGGATAGCTAAATTAGTTAGGTTTTAAGGCCCACCAAAATCGGTCGGGCGCAGATGCAGGCTAATTCCAAATGTCACGTTGCATTTGTGCTGTTAACTTTGGGTATAGCTACAGATTAAGCAATGACCCTTACTCATGTTAACTATATTTGATGGAGAGTTGTGTTAGTATTGTCAATGCTAAGTCGGCCATTCACTGGTGTTGTAACTAGCTAGCAAGCGATAACGTTACGCCGCTAGCTAACGTTAGCTACCATCAGCTGACAGGTCACCGGCAAACCTGCTTTGGCTTTGCGCTGGCAAACTCAGTAGCTAGCGAGCTAGTCGGGTATCTAAAATAGGTACCTAACTACGTATTCTCATGCAGGCCACGCAGAGATTGCATCTATCTAACAAAATTTAAAACCAGTTCAATTGCCAAGTCTTGAATTAGCCGTTGCTAATAGCTAAATTGGCTAGCTTGACAAATCGCTCTCGTATTTGGCTTCATCAATTTGCTACGCGTTAGCAACGGGACAAATGTTAGGCACTCAATGTAAACCCTTTTGTTGAGAATTAGCTGGCTGATCAAATAAGAAACGACTGTTTACTAATCTGGAGTCACTGCCCGGTCTGTGCAATTATGTCTAACATTTAATTGCTAACTTTTTGATAGAAATGAGCAAGCCTGTTAGCTGAACGCTTAGTTGGCTATCTTGCCGTCTTGCGTGTGGCTACTTTAGCCTACGACATAACATTTCGCATTTATCAGACGACCTTGTTTTACTTTGTTAGTTTATTTTTGTAAAAGTCTAAAGGGAAATGGCTGGTAACGCACTCATTGGGGATCCAAATAAAGGTAACTTGACTGAGTAGCTACATCTATCCTACTACTGTTTCCAGCTTTCCTAAAAGTAGAAATTTCATTGACTTGCTATTGAACAAATTGTTCTGAATGTTTTCTTGGCATAGGCCCGATGTCATATGATATTGGTGAACTGTTAGCCTACTTACTGACGTCCGCCATTTTCCCCCCCTTTTTTTTCTCCCTCTTTCAGACACAGAAGATGCCAGTGAAACTGACCTGGCGAAACATGATGAGGATGACTATGTGGAAATCAAAGAACAGTGAGTGTTGTCCACCAATTGCACGGTTACACTGGATAGAATATATGTTGACATGGATCAAAAGGAATGTTCAAAATGTAGCCTGATCTTGAAGGACTACATTTACAGATTTAGTAGTTGGTTGTGATAATCATGTTTTATTTGGTTTCAGGATGTACCAAGACAAGCTGGCATCATTGAAAAGGCAGTTGACGCAACTCCAAGAGGGTAGTGTCACTGTTTCTAATTATCCTCACAGCGTTTATGAATTAGGCCTATCCTATAATCCGTTCATTATCCTCCTTGCATTCACAATCAATGTGATTATCAATGTCATGAATTCCTCCGCGTGCATAAGTCGAGCTGAGCCGACCTTTATCATTTTGCACAACTGTTATGACGGAGCCTCAGAGGTGGTGCTCTTTGCATTGAGAGATTGGTTGGATAAGAAGTTAGGCATACAGTTGAAGTTGGAAGTTTACGTACACTTAGGTTGGAGTCATTAACTTGTTTTTCAACCACTCCACAAATGTCTTGTTAATAAACTATAGTTTTGGCAAGTCGTTTAGGACATATCATTTGTGCATGACAAGTTATTTTCCAACAATTGTTTAGACAAATGTTTTCACTTATAATTCACTGTATCACAATTCCAGTGGGTCAGAAGTTTACATACACTAAGCTGACTGTACCTTTAAACAGCTTGGAAAATTCCAGAAAATGTCATGGCTTTTAAAGCTTCTGATAGGCTAATTGACATATTTTGAGTCAATTGGAGGTGTACCTGTGGATGTATTTCAAGGCATACCTTCAAACTCAGTGCCTCTTTGCTTGACATCATGGGAAAATCAAAAGAAATCAGCCAAGACCTCAGAAATAAAATTGTAGACCTCCACAAGTCTGGTTCATCCTTGGGAGAAATTTCCAAACAGTTGAAGGTACCATGTTAATCTGTACAAACAATAGTATGCAAGTAAAAACCATGGAACCACGCAGCCATCATACCGCTCAGGAAGGAGACATCTCTCCTAGAGATAAACGTACTTTGGTGCGAGAAGTGCAAATCGATCCCAGAACAGCGAAGGATCTTGTGTAGATGCTGGAGGAAACAGTTACAAAAGTATCTATATCCACAGTAAAACGAGTCCTATATCGACATAAGCTGAAAGGCCGCTCAGCAAGGAAGGAGTCACTGCTCCAAAACCGCCATTAAAAAAGCCAGACAACGGTTTGCAACTGCAACTACTTTTTGGAGTAATGTCCTCTGGTCTGATGAAGCAAAAATAGAACTGTTTGGCCATAATCACCATCGTTATGTTTGGAGGAAAAGGGGGAGGCTTGCAAGCCGACGAACACTATCCGAACTGTGAAGCACGGGGGTGGTAGCAGCATGTTGTGGGGGTGCACTTCACAAAATAGATGGCATCATGAAGTAGGAAAATTATGTGGATATATTTAAGCAACATCTCATGACATCAGTCAGGAAGTTTAAAGCTTCGTCGCAAATGGGTCTTTCAAATGGACAATGACCCCAAGGCAAAATGGCTTAAGGACAACAAGGTCAAGGTATTGGAGTGGCCATGCCAAAGCCCTGACCTCAATCATAGATAATTTGTGGGCAGAACTGAAAAGCATGTGCGAGCAAGAAGGCCTACAAACCTGACTCAATTACACCAGCTCTGTCAGGAGAAATGGGCCAAAATAACCAAACTTATTATGGGATGCTTGTGGAAGGCTACCTAAATCGTTTGACCCAAGTTTAAAGAATTTAATGGCAATGCTACCAAATACTAATTGAGTGTATGTACACTTCTGACCCACTGGGAATGTGATGAAAGGAATAATTTTCTATTATTCTAACATTTCACTTTCTTAAAATAAAGTGGTGATCCAAACTGACCTAAGACAGGGAATTCTTACTTGGATTAAATGTCAGGAATTATGAAACTGAGTTTAAATGTATTTGGCCTAGGTCTATGTAAACTTCTGACTTCAAATGTATATGCTGTATATGCAGGAACACTTCAGGAGTACCAGAAGAGAATGAAGAAGCTGGACCAACAATACAAGGAGAGAGTCCGCAATGCTGGTAAGAAAATGGCACTGTTGTTGAATAGTATCACTGTGCTCATCCCTAAATGGCTCCCTATATAGTACACTACTTTGGACCAGGGCCCATAAGGCGTAGGGTGCCATTTGGGATGCACTCAGTCACCGTTAAGTTGTTGCCACTTGGAGAGACCTCATTCTGTGTCATTTGAACTTGAACACCCAAAGTGTGTGCTGCATTTGAGGGAGCCAGCTTGTAAGCATTTTACTGCACCATTTATTCCTGCTGTGTACGTGATGAATAAAAACATGTTTTTTTTGTGGTGGTAGGTTGACTTTAAGCAAAAAATCTGACAGCCAGGGATTAACTGACGATGCAGTCAACATGAGCGTTAACTTTGTCATTTGTCTGTTTCTTTCTTATAGATCTCTTTCTCCAACTTGAGGTAAGAGATGTTTTGATATTATTACCTAACATGGAAATTCAACTGAATCCTTCACCTGTGAATTATTGCATTTTTAAAATGTATTTTATGGCCTTTCGACACAATCTCTGGTTCCTTCTCTCTCTGCTTCCTTCTCTCTGGTTCCTTCTCTCGCTCTCTCAGACAGAACAGGTGGAGAGGAACTACATCAAAGAGAAGAAGGCGGCTGTGAAAGAGTTTGACGATAAGAAGGTGGAGCTGAAGGAAAACTTAATTGCTGAGCTAGAGGAGAAGAAGAAGATGATAGAGAATGAGAAATTAACAATGGAGCTGACAGGCGGTAGGAGAATCACTGAGACTGTCTCCCTCCCTCTCATCTCACTCTGAGGCGTGGGATAAAAAAGACTGATGGGTGTTGGTGGGTTTTTGCTGAGGAAGAAGACTATGTAGGCTAACTTATTTTATCCTCGGTCAATACAGTGGAAGTGTTTTGGAGATGGAGTTTCTAAGCCCATCTTATATCTCACAACCTTCATACTAACAAGGGTTAAAAGTCTTAGATACATTGTTCTCGCTCTCTAACTTGCAGATTTTCATGCTAATCATTCAATTGAATATCTCCGTTTCAGTGCAGTAATGTTAGTATAACCTGTAAGGTCATATACATACACATATTGGCCAGTTTATTAGGTACACCACCCAGCTTACACATAGTTTGCGCCTATATAAAGTAGGCATTCAGTTACTGTTTGATTGAACGTTAGAATTGGCAAAACGAGTGACCTAAGAGACTTTGACGGTGGTTTGTTCGTTGTTGCCAGTCGCGCTGGTTCCAGTATCTCAGAAACAGACGGCCTCCTGAGCTTTTCACACACGGCAGTGTCTCGGGTTTTACTGAGAATGGTGTGACAAACAAAAAAATATCCAGTTAGCAGCAGTCCTGTGGACAAAATCCGCTCGTTGATGACAGGTCGAAGGACAACGGCAAGAATCGTGCAATGTAACAGGCATGCCACAAATGGGCAAATAACGGCGCAGAATGGCTTCTCGGTAAGCACAACTCATCGGTCCTTGTCACAGATGTGCTATTGCAGCAGACGACCACACCGGTTCCACTCCTTTCAGCTGGGCATGCAATCACCAACACTGGACAATTGAGTGGAAAAACATTGCCTGGTCCGACGAATCCTGGTTCCTGTTGGCATACTGATGGCAGAGTCAGGATTTGGCCCCATCCTGCCTGGTGCCAATAGAGGCTGGTAGTGTAATGGTGTGGAGAATGTTTTCCTGGCACACGTTAGGTCTCTTGATACCAACTGAGCAACATTTCCATGCCCAGGTTGTTCTGGAGGCAAAGAGGGGTCTGACCCGGTACTAGAAAACTGCACTGTTGAATCGGATCACTGACTGTGTGTACACACACTGAATATACCAAACATTGGGATAATCTCCATAATATGGAGTTGGCCCATGTTGACTCCAATGCTTCCCACAGTTGTGTCAAGTTGGCTGGATGTCCTTTGGGTGGTGGACCATTCTTGTTAAAACAGTGTTGCAGTTCTTGACACACTCAAACCGGTGCGCCTGGCACCTACTACCATACCCTGTTCAAAGACACTTAAATATTTTGTCCTGCCCATTCACCCTCTGAATGGCACACATACAATCCATGTCTCAGGCTTAAACATCCTTCTTTAACCTGTCTCCTCCCCTTAATCTACACTGATTGAAGTGGATTTAACAGTTGACTTCAATAAGGGATCATAAGATTCAACTGGTTCGTCTCTCGGAAAGAGCAGGTGTTCTTTTTTACCTTTTTATTTAACTAGGGAAGTCCTTTAAGATCAAATTCTTATTTACAATGACGGCCAAACCCAGACGATGCTCGGCCAATTTTGCACCGTCTTATGGGACTCCCAATCACGGCCTGTTGTGATACAGCCTGGATTCAAACCAGGTTGTCTGTAGTGACGCCTCTCGCACTGAGATGCAGTGCCTTAGACCGCTGTGCCACTCGGGAGCCCAAGTTTTGTATACTCGGTGTACATATACCAATATAGCTTTCTCTGTTATACCCACGTGAGTGTCACCCATATAATTACTAGAATGTGCATTCCCATTGAAGTCGATGTGCTATGACAGGTGGACTAGTAATACTATTTCTACGGTGTCTGGTGCATGGCAGCGAGCTCATTCCATATTACCCCTGTGTTGTAGATTCCATGGAGGTGAAACCCATCATGACCCGGAAGTTAAGGAGGCGGCCCAACGATCCCGTCCCCATTCCAGACAAGCGGAGAAAACCTGCACCTGATATCCTTTACTAGAAGTCCAATCACTCTGCTGTCTTGTCTACAACAGTGTTGATCCATGTTAGGCACTGTCCAGATTCAAAGAATCTCGTCTTGACCGATTAGTTACATTTCACATTTTTTCACATTTTCACAGGGTTAAAACTTACCAGATACAGTTTTTACCCCTTTACAGAAATATATATACACACATACACACACACATTATGATTTGATTGAGACGAGTTGTCCTTAACAATCCACACCTCAGCTGAACTATTTGCTAACCGATGACCAGATCCTGGAAGATCTGCGAATACTGAACAAGCAGCTGAAATCCCCTAAGCGTCCAGGTATGTGAGCAGTCCATTTTTTACAACTGTTAGGATTGTTTTATTTCAGTCTAAATGCCATCAAGCCAAAATGAGGATGAATCAGGTTATTATACAGGATTTTTGTTCAGACTACAAAAACATGTTCATTTTATATACATTAAACATCAAGAACTCCCGGGCTGGCTGCGTTTTTAGTAAATTAACTATTTACATTGAAATTACTTTTTGTTTTTCTCACGCAATGTTTTCTCCCCCAGTGTCTCCGTCGTCTCCAGACCAAATGCCCACCATTCCAATGGAGGCCCCCTCACAGCGCTATGAGGCCCGCATTGAAGAGGGAAAGCTGTACTACGACAAGAGATGGTACATGCACACTGACTATCTTTTTCATTTGGTTGATTAGACCATTTAAAAATAATAATAAAAACACAGCAAAAGGGGGGAATTTTGTACTTTTATTGTATGCTGTTGTGGTTTATCGCTGTTTTAATAGGATTGGTCTAAATATAAGATCTACTGAACTGGTTCCCTATAATATAATACTGAGTGTTTTAATTCATGATGCTGTTGACTTTTATTAGCCACTAGATGGCGCCACCGCCTTGTAAATCCTCATGCTCTACTTACTGAAGAATTCTTGGCTTTGCTGATATGTCTGTTTTTAAGACTTCTCAAAAACAAGATTCAAGAAATGGTAATCATGTTTGTAGTATGTTTATAGTTACATTCCCTCTGGCCAATAAGTCATATTTCATATTAATCAATGGGTGGCTGGAATGTTAACCAGGCAGGCTCATACTACTTGTCACCATGGAATTACATTACATCGCTATCATGAGGATGGAACATGGGTTTTGGCATACAGAGCAGTATGCCATTTGGTGATAGTTCCACAGGCTGACAGAAATGACAGTGTTTGCTTGGATGGGATAATCTGTCCTCTAAGGCCCTTTGGGTAAAGAGTAGCTCTCTGCATAGGACATCACGCACCAATGAATAATTCCTTTTGAAGAGTGGAAAATGTGAAATGTGCTCTTCTGTGATATTAAAAATGGCTTTCCATGACTTTCATGTAGCCTTTGATCAATTCTGAAGTGAGAGAGGGGATCTCAGTTGAGTGAAGTGTTCGCTGTTATCGGTCTCCCTCCCACAGTCTCACCAGACCTAGGCTAAGAAAGGCTGAGGGGAGAGGATGGTGAAGACTCCACAGCCATGGTTGAAACCACATGTATTCTTCTCCTTTCTCCCAGTAATTATGTTTCACCTGATGTGCTTGCTTGAAAGCAAGACAGCTGAAGCAAGCGGACATATTTTCAATAAAGAAATAAACCTTTTACTAATTCTGTCTGTTCCAGCTGTCACTCCTTTTCACTTACCTCAGGGACTCTCTCCTCAGCCACAATCAGACTACCTGGCTTTTGGCCATTTTGTTTCTCTCCATTACAGCATTGTCAGAATCTATTATAACCTTTAAGGGATTGTGTGCTCGAGGATATTATCCTATAGGTTTCGAAGTCCTTATCTGAGTGGACTGATTCCTGGGGCAGCAGATAGCCTAGTGGTTAGAGCGTTGGGCCAGTAACCGAAAGGTTGCTAGATCGAATCCCCGAGTTGACAGATTAAAAATGTGTCGTTCTGCCCCTGAACAAGGCAGTTAACCCACTGTTTCCCGGTAGGCCGTCATTGTAAATGAGAATTTGTTCTTAACTGACTTGACTGACTTAACTGACTTAAATAGAAGTAATTCCTCCTCTTACCCCTCACACAATGCCAGATAATTGATCCTGTTATACTAAGTGAGCTACATGTAATATTTTCTAGGTCATGGTTTCAAAAAGACAGTGCTTAGAAATTCCTACAGACTGCAATTTTAAGATAATTATCATAAACCACCAAGCATTAATTTTCCAGGGTGTGAGGAAGTTTTGTGTTGCTAATGTTTTGTGCTATTTGTAGTTAAACATTTTTTTATTCTTGTGGTGTTCCCATCAGGTATCATAAGAGCCAGGCCATCCACCTGGAGTCCAAGGAGAGCACCAAGATCAGCTGTGTCATCAGCTCAGTGGGAACAAATGAGGTGGGTTTCAGTTCTCATTTCCACAGCTCTATGCTTGTACCACTTAAATCCATTATATATTAGAGGGATGCATGACTTGCTAGTATAGAGTTATGGTGGTCGTAGTAGTCTGTCCATAGTGCAGTGTAAGTATTGTATGGTGGTGGTGTAATAAAAAATAAAACTTAACCAGGCAATTAAATTAAGAACAAATTCTTATTTACAAGATGGCCTGGCAAAAGGCCTCCTGTGGGGACGGGCTAAAAATGAAATGGCAAAACGGACAACAGACAGCAGCATACATACAACAGCAAACCGTCTGAAGTAAAACAATATGCTTCCTTACATAAGGCAACGCAAACAAGTGACATGGGGTGACAACCAGGAACAACTACATGTCTCAACAACCTGTTCATCTATTTGTCCTTTGACCTCCTCCAGGGACACCAGGTCCTGGAGTTTTGGGTTGGCTTGGAGGGAATTCCAACACCAGGTCCTGGAGTTTTGGGTTGGCTTGGAGGGAATTCCAACACCAGGTCCTGGAGTTTTGGGTTGGCTTGGAGGGAATTCCAACACCAGGTGGCTAAGCAAAAGGGCCATTTTTCCATGCGCTGTTCTAATTTTTGGGACTCTTAGCATAAAACAAGATTGAGATCTTCGCTTGTATGTGTTTTCATTTCGAGCTGGATGAGAGGATGGAAAAAATGGTAGTTTTCCTAAAATGGCCTGATATGTTTAATATAGTATATAAATGGCCTGATATGTTTAATATAGTATATAAATGGCCTGATATGTTTAATATAGTATATAAATGGCCTGATATGTTTAATATAGTATATAAATGGCCTGATATGTTTAATATAGTATATAAATGGCCTGATATGTTTAATATAGTATATAAATGGCCTGATATGTTTAATATTTACATTTACATTTAAGTCATTTAGCAGACGCTCTTATCCAGAGCGACTTACAAATTGGTGCATTCACCTTATGATATCCAGTGGAACAACCACTTTACAATAGTGCATCTAACTCTTTTAAGGGGGGGGGGGGGTTAGAAGGATTACTTTATCCTATCCTAGGTATTCCTTAAAGAGGTGGGGTTTCAGGTGTCTCCGGAAGGTGGTGATTGACTCCGCTGACCTGGCGTCGTGAGGGAGTTTGTTCCACCATTGGGGTGCCAGAGCAGCGAACAGTTTTGACTGGGCTGAGCGGGAACTGTACTTCCTCAGAGGTAGGGAGGCGAGCAGGCCAGAGGTGGATGAACGCAGTGCCCTTGTTTGGGTGTAGGGCCTGATCAGAGCCTGAAGGTACGGAGGTGCCGTTCCCCTCACAGCTCCGTAGGCAAGCACCATGGTCTTGTAGCGGATGCGAGCTTCAACTGGAAGCCAGTGGAGAGAGCGGAGGAGCGGGGTGACGTGAGAGAACTTGGGAAAGTTGAACACCAGACGGGCTGCGGCGTTCTGGATGAGTTGTAGGGGTTTAATGGCACAGGCAGGGAGCCCAGCCAACAGCGAGTTGCAGTAATCCAGACGGGAGATGACAAGTGCCTGGATTAGGACCTGCGCCGCTTCCTGCGTGAGGCAGGGTCGTACTCTGCGAATGTTGTAGAGCATGAACCTACAGGAACGGGTCACCGCCTTGATGTTAGTTGAGAACGACAGGGTGTTGTCCAGGATCACGCCAAGGTTCTTAGCACTCTGGGAGGAGGACACAATGGAGTTGTCAACCGTGATGGCGAGATCATGGAACGGGCAGTCCTTCCCCGGGAGGAAGAGCAGCTCCGTCTTGCCGAGGTTCAGCTTGAGGTGGTGATCCGTCATCCACACTGATGTCTGCCAGACATGCAGAGATGCGATTCACCACCTGGTTATCAGAGGGGGGAAAGGAGTAGATTAATTGTGTGTCGTCTGCATAGCAATGATAGGAGAGACCATGTGAGGATATGACAGAGCCAAGTGACTTGGTGTATAGCGAGAATAGGAGAGGGCCTAGAACAGAGCCCTGGGGGACACCAGTGGTGAGAGCACGTGGTGCGGAGACAGATTCTCGCCACGCCACCTGGTAGGAGCGACCTGTCAGGTAGGACGCAATCCAAGCGTGGGCCGCGCCGGAGATGCCCAGCTCGGAGAGGGTGGAGAGGAGGATCTGATGGTTCACAGTATCAAAGGCAGCCGATAGGTCTAGAAGGATGAGAGCAGAGGAGAGAGAGTTAGCTTTAGCAGTGCGGAGCGCCTCCGTGACACAGAGAAGAGCAGTCTCAGTTGAATGACTAGTCTTGAAACCTGACTGATTTGGATCAAGAAGGTCATTCTGAGAGCGATAGCAGGAGAGCTGGCCAAGGACGGCACGTTCAAGAGTTTTGGAGAGAAAAGAAAGAAGGGATACTGGTCTGTAGTTGTAATATAGTCTGTAATATAGTATATAAATGGCCTGATATGTTTAATATAGTATATAAATGGCCTGATATGTTTAATATAGTATATAAATGGCCTGATATGTTTAATATAGTATATAAATGGCCTGATATGTTTAATATAGTATATAAATGGCCTGATATGTTTAATATAGTATATAAATGGCCTGATATGTTTAATATAGTATATAAATGGCCTGATATGTTTAATATAGTATATAAATGGCCTGATATGTTTAATATAGTATATAAATGGCCTGATATATTTAATATAGTATATAAATGGCCTGATATGTTTAATATAGTATATAAATGGCCTGATATGTTTAATATAGTATATAAATGGCCTGATATGTTTAATATAGTATATAAATGGCCTGATATGTTTAATATAGTATATAAATGGCCTGATATGTTTAATATAGTATATAAATGGCCTGATATGTTTAATATAGTATATAAATGGCCTGATATGTTTAATATAGTATATAAATGGCCTGATATGTTTAATATAGTATATAAATTGTGGAATGCTCTTTTGATGTGCTCTGGAAGTCCTGATATGATGAGCCTTTCTTATATAGAGGCTCTTTTGTAAATGACCATAATGAGTCCTATTGGTTGGGTTTCCCCTCAGATCTGGGTGAGGAAGACCAGCGACAGCACCAAGATGAGGATCTACCTGGGACAGCTACAAAGAGGAGCGTTTATCATCCGACGACGGTCGGCAGCGTAGAAACAACACCATGCCCCTTCTTCCCACTCTCTCTTCATCCATCCATTCCTCCTTGTTCCTTTCATTTTGTACGTGCAGTATGTTGCTCCCCCCCACCCCCTCATCATGTGGCTCCCCCCACCCCCTCATCATGTGGCTCCTCCCTCATCATGTGGCTCCCCCCACCCCCTCATCATGTGGCTCCTCCCTCATCATGTGGCTCCCCCCACCCCCTCATGTGGCTCCTCCCTCATCATGTGGCTCCCCCCACCCCCTCATGTGGCTCCTCCCTCATCATGCCTACTGTGTGCTTGAGGAAGTCTTCTCAATAACTTCCTGGTGTTTCAATCAATCAGGACCACAGGAGGGGAAGAACGATGCAGTCTGTCAGTCTTTTTAGCCATCACCAAGCACACGTGGAAGCCTTTCTCCTTGCAAGTTTTGGCTATTTGCCCTTTAGCCCTTTAGGCAGTTGAGTAGACGTGCAAAGACTGGATAGCCTTGGTATAGCAAATGTTGTCATAGCTACACTATGCCTTGTCATAGGCTTAGTGACATGATTTCCATTTTGCTTACGCCATCCAATGCTTCCAGAGGCTGAAGGTCTGAAGGTGGGTGTTTTGATTGGTCTTTCTTTATATACCTAACATGGTTCTGTAAACAGTTTCAGTCAGCTGTGCCACTCAGCATAAATCATATGTCATATCTTCTTTTCTTCATCTTGACGTTGTCTAGTATTTCTTTCTGCTTCTGGTCAATTAACATTTTTATATTTTTTTCAGAATATATTGGATAGACTTTTAAGGTTTTAATTTTGTATCTGTTTTATTGACATTAAAAGAGTTCAGTTAAACCGAAATGTTGAATACATCTGACGTGTCTAAACTGGTTTTGCACATGGGAGGAAGATGAACGTTAACCATTTTGCTTACTTTGTGGCCAGCGGGTCCCCCCCACCTCCAATCTCCTTCCACGTGGCTACCCTCTCACCTACCTCTCTACCAAGGTCACACTGGATCATTTGGCCCTGCACATTTGTCTCCCCTTGCCAGGCGCAATATACAATGTTTTTACTGCCTTTTTGTCTGGTGTCTCTGTCAACCCCCTCGGCTGAACTGAACCCCTTCAGAGGTTACAGTTTGCCTCACTTAATGACACGGCCTGTCAAGGAGAGCCAATTACTGTTGCTGCTCGGCACTAAGGCTCTGACGTTTGTGGAAGCCCCAATATGATCAGATGATTGGCTACAGGCTCATTTTAAAGCCAGGAGTAATGTCTCCTTTGTTTTAACCCAGGATTGACCTCTGCTTGTTGATTGCGGTGGGGTAGCGATGCTAATGGCATTGGTTGACATGTTCACAGTAATAATGCCAGTCAGCGCTTCTAGATGGGTCTAGCTCTCTCTGCATCATCAGTCACGGGTCTAACTACTGTAGGCGTGTCTGCATCATCAGTCACGGGTCTAACTACTGTAGGTGTGTCTGCATCATCAGTCACAGGTCTAACTACTGTAGATGTCTGCATCATCAGTCACGGGTCTAACTACTGTAGGTGTCTCTGCAGCATCTGTCTCAAATCTTACTATGTCTGCTTTCCAGACCAGGCCATTTTAATTGATCCTTTATAATCAATCATCCCTATGATTTGTAGATATTTCAGAGCAAATATGTTTTTATTTTGACTGAAAAGGAGTGTGAATATTGGCGTTCCACTGCTGTGTTACTGACGTCATCCATTCTTCTCTAAATGGATGTTCTCACCTGGATTTACCTGTTTCACATCGTCTCACAGTATAAGTGCTGGATCACCTCTCTCCCTGTCTGATTCATTATGATCTGAAAGGCAAAACTGATCCTAGATCAGCACTCCTACCCTGAGAAACTTTGTTAATATAGAGCTCTCCACCACAGTGCTCCTCATACCAGAGTGATGTCACCAACACTGTGTGTGTCCCAAATGGCACCCTATTCCCTTTTTATAGTGCACTTTTAACCAGAGCCCTATAGCCCCTGGTCAAAAGTAGTGCACTATAAAGGGAATAGGGTGCCATTTGGGACACAACCAATGTTGCACTCTAATCTCCACCTCTTAATAAGCATCCCACTCCAAATGCTCTCTCCTTTCCTACATCTTTAAACACCTTTCCAGTCAGATCTGGGTGTGTAAATGTCTGATAGTCTTGCCGCTATCTGGGATTAAGCCCTCCTACAAACCTGCTGCTAACACACACACGCCTGGCTCATAGGGAGACAATAGCCAATAGACATGGTTGAAGTCAGTATAATCAGCTGAGAGGACACTGCAGTGTAAAGTCAACATGTTTAGAAGCAGGAGGGGTTTGATGTTCTTCTATTAATTAACGATGTATAGCCAAGGGTTGTGTTGTGTCAGCTGGGGGGAATACTCACTGGAGTCATTCTGCCACGTGGTTATTGCTTATGTGCATAAAGGCCCAGCCAGGGCATCAATAAAATCCACCAGCTCCTCTCTAAGCAGCCACTTCCTGTGCTTTCCTCCTCTTTAAACGGCATTGGCTCCATCCTGTGTGTGTGTTCAGCACATCAATACATGTCGGCAGCCCTAAAGCTGCTTCTTGCTCAGTGCTATCTGTTGGGGCAGGTATTCCCAAACTGGGGTACGCGCAATGCCGTCGGTGGTACGACAAATAAAAACCTTTTTCACATTTTAATAAAAAATAAAATCTGTTTATTTTCCAAAAGCCAAACAATTAGGTGAGTTTTTTTTTCTCTCTCCTGAGTAGCCTCGTTTAACTGCCAAAAATACAAGTAAACCATCTAGTGTTCAGTGAAATAACAACACAATGTCAAATACAGGTAGCCTAGTCAAATAATTAACATCTAATCACATTAGCTGTTACTCTCTCGCGGGAATTCCACCAACGGTCCGTATGTAGCCAAACGTAGCTACTGCTCATTCTGTTGGCACGAAAATGGATAAATGTTTAAACAAGTAAGGCCTGAGTCCATAGAGACACATACCAGCTCTACTGGTAGTACTGCTACCACCAGCTGTACTACACCTGCACCTGTCAACGGCACAAGTTGTTCTACTTCCACGAGCACATCCAATGCTAGCATCAGTAATTCTAAATTTGTTGTTAGTCCATTGTGAATCTGATGCAGCCGAAGAGCTACTGCCCCCTTACCCGGGAAAACACCGCACAACAGACAGGGACGTTGGACCATCGAAGAGGCGCAAATATGATGAGAACTACATTGATTTGGGGTTCACTTATATTGGGAGTAGTGCCTTTCCTCAGCCACAGTGTGTGGCAAAAGTACTATCTCACAACTCGATGAAACCTTCACTCTTGCGCAGACTTTTAGAAACAAAACATGCCAATTTGAAAAATAAGCCACGAGAATTAAGAATACTTTTGAGTAGTAAGGCATGTATAAAAGCAACAGATACCATTAATAAGAAGGGTCTAGAAGCATCTTATATGGTAAGCTAACGAGTGGCTAGGACAGGCAAGCCCCATACTATTGTGGAGGACTTCATTCTTCCTGCTGCTGCGGATAAGGCTGGGACAATGCTGGGGCAAATGGCCCAAAAAAACCTGGTCTGTTACTTTTATGGGGGGTCAATTAAGGAAGACATCCTCTTCTGCAAACCACTGGAAACCAGGACAACAGGAGAGGATATTTTTAAAGTACTGGACAGCTTTGTGACATCAAATGGACTTCGGTGGTCAAGATGTGTTGGTATCTGTACTGATGGTGCAAAAGCCATGACAGGGAGACATAGTGGAGTGGTAACGCGCGTGCAAACAGTTGCTCCCGATGCCACTTGGGTACACTGCAGCATCCACCGAGAGACTCTTGCTGCCAAGGGAATGCCTGACAGCTTGAAAGACGTTTTGGACAATACAATGAATATGGTTAACTTTGTTAAAGCAAGGCCCCTGAACTCGTGTATTTTCTGCACTATGTAATGATATGGGCAGGGACCATGTAACGCTTTTACAACATACAGAAGTGCGCTGGTTATTGACATGTTTTTTTTTGAGACAAGCTTAAAGTTTTCTTTACTGACCATAATTTTCACTTGTCTGACTACTTGCATGATGATGAGTTTCTCACACGACTGGCCTATCTGGGTGATGTTTTTTCTCACCTGAATGATCTGAATCTAGGATTACAGGGACTCTCCAACTATATTCAATGTGTGGGACAAAATTAAGACTATGATTAAGAAGTTGGAGCTCTTCTCTGTCTGCATTAACAAGGACAACACACAGGTCTTTCCCTCATTGTATGATTTTTTTGTGTTCAAATGAGCTTAAGAACAATTTCAAATGTGATATATTGAAGCACCTGAGTGAGTTGGGTGCGCAATTACGCATGTACTTTCCCGAAACGGATGACACAAACAACTGGATTTGTTATCCCTTTCATGCCCTGCCTCCAGTCCACTTACCGATATCTGAACAAGAGGGCCTCATCGAAATTGCAACAAGCGGTTCTGTGAAAATTTAATCAGAAGCCACTGCCATATTTCTGTATTGGGCTGTGCTCAGAGTATCTTGCCTTGGCAGATCGCGCTGTTAAGACACTGATGCCCTTTGCAACCACCTACCTACAGTATGTGTGAGTGTGTTCTCGGCCCTCACTAGCATGAAAACTAAATACAGGCACAGATTGTGTGTGGTCAATGATTTAAGACTGAGACTCTCTCCAATACAACCCAACATTGCGGAGTTATGTGCATCCTTTCAAGCACACCCTTCTCATTAACCTGCGGCGAGTTAGTCACAATTTTTGATGAACAAATAAAGTTTTATATGTAAGATGGTTAAATAAAGAGCAAAATGATTGATTATTATTATTTGTGCCCTGGTCCTATAAGAGCTCTTTGTCACTTCCCATGAGCCGGGTTGTGACAAAAACTCACACCCATTCTTGAGTTTAATGTATCGTATAGTGTGTGGCAGGCTTACAATGATGGAAAAAAACAACGTTTGAAAGTGCGCTGACCCTGGTGCTAGAGGGGGTACGCAGCTGGAGGTTGAATGTTCAATGGGGTACAGGACTATAAAAAGTTTGGGAACCACTGTGTTGGGAGATGTCTGGCAGGACAAAAGCTGCTTCTTGCTCAGTGCTATCTGTTGAGAGATGTCTGGCAGACCTAAAGCTGCTTCTTGTTCAGTGCTATCTGTTGAGAGATGTCTGGCAGACCTAAAGCTGCTTCTTGCTCAGTGCTATCTGTTGAGAGATGTCTGGCAGACCCAAAGCTGCTTCTTGTTCAGTGCTATCTGTTGAGAGATGTCTGGCAGACCTAAAGCTGCTTCTTGTTCAGTGCTATCTGTTGAGAGATGTCTGGCAGACCTAAAGCTGCTTCTTGCTCAGTGCTATCAGTTGGGAGATGTCTGGCAGGACTAAAGCTGCTTCTTGCTCAGTGTTATCTGTTGAGAGATGTCTGGCAGGACTAAAGCTGCTTCTTGTTCAGTGCTATCTGTTGAGAGATGTCTGGCAGGACTAAAGCTGCTTCTTGCTCAGTGCTATCTGTTGAGAGATGTCTGGCAGACCTAAAGCTGCTTCTTGCTCAGTGCTATCAGTTGGGAGATGTCTGGCAGGACTAAAGCTGCTTCTTGCTCAGTGTTATCTGTTGAGAGATGTCTGGCAGGACTAAAGCTGCTTCTTGTTCAGTGCTATCTGTTGAGAGATGTCTGGCAGGACTAAAGCTGCTTCTTGCTCAGTGCTATCTGTTGAGAGATGTCTGGCAGACCTAAAGCTGCTTCTTGCTCAGTGCTATCTGTTGAGAGATGTCTGGCAGACCTAAAGCTGCTTCTTGCTCAGTGCTATCAGTTGGGAGATGTCTGGCAGGACTAAAGCTGCTTCTTGCTCAGTGTTATCTGTTGAGAGATGTCTGGCAGGACTAAAGCTGCTTCTTGTTCAGTGCTATCTGTTGAGAGATGTCTGGCAGGACTAAAGCTGCTTCTTGCTCAGTGCTATCTGTTGAGAGATGTCTGGCAGACCTAAAGCTGCTTCTTGCTCAGTGCTATCTGTTGAGAGATGTCTGGCAGGACTAAAGCTGCTTCTTGTTCAGTGCTACCTGTTGAGAGATGTGTGGGATACAGCTAGACTTGGAGAGGAAGTACTAGTTTTGCTCCACTTTATTTTTCTCTTGCAGCCTCTAGTTTGGAGTGGAGGAGGGTAGGGTTTGGTGCTTACTTTATGTAGACTGAAAAACATAAAATCAACATGTAAAGAAGTTTTCCATACGCAAAAAAATCTTATTTCACTCATATTTTATGCACAAATATGTTTACATCACTGTTATTGAGCATTTCTCGTTTGCCAATATAATCCATCAACCTGACAGGTGTGGCATATCAAGAACCTGATTAAACAACATGATCATTACACAGGTGCACCTTGTGCTGGGGGACAATAAAAGGACACTCTAAAATGTGCAGTTTTGTCACACAACACAATGCCACAGATGTCTCAAGTTGAGGGAGCGTGCAATTGGCATGCTGACTGCAGGAATGTCCACCAGAGTTGTTGCCAGGGTATTAAATATTAATTTCTCTACTGTAAGCCGCCTCCAACTTCGTTTTAGAGAATTTGGCAGTATGTCCAACCAGCTTCACAACCGCAGACCACGTGTAACCATGAGAGTCCAGGACCTCCACATCTGGCTTCTTCACCTGCAGGGGGCTGAGGAGTATTTCTGTCTGTAATAAAGCCCTTTTGTGGATAAAAACAAATTATCTCCAGGGGGTGGGTCTGGCTCCCCAGTGGGTTCGCCTATGCCCTCCCCGGCCCACCCATAGTTGCTTTTCTGCCCAGTCACGTGAAATCCATAGATAAGGGCCTAATGCATTTCTGTCAATTGACTGATTTCCTTATATGTACTGTAACTCAGTAAAGTCTTAGAAATTGTTGCTTTTATATTTTTGTTCAGTGTGTTTAAGATCCCTGTCTGTAGGACATGAACATTTTACATCACCTTTTGCCTTTGTGTGAGTGGCACAGAAATAACTTTGTTAAACAAAATCAGGAACTGCGTTAGATGAATTGAATTGAAGGGAGTATTTTTTCCAGAAGGAACTATGATTGCGGCAAATCATGCAGCTGACACCTAGCAGAACCCCATGTAGCCTAGTCACTGACACCGAGCAGAACCCCATGTAGCCTAGTCACTGACACCGAGCAGAACCCCATGTAGCCTAGTCACTGACACCGAGCAGAACCCCATGTAGCCTAGTCACTGACACCGAGCAGAACCCCATGTAGCCTAGTCACTAACACCGAGCAGAACCCCATGTAGCCTAGTCACTGACACCGAGCAGAACCCCATGTAGCCTAGTCACTGACACCTAGCAGAACCCCATGTAGCCTAGTCACTGACACCGAGCAGAACCCCATGTAGCCTAGTCACTGACACCTAGCAGAACCCCATGTAGCCTAGTCACTGACACCGAGCAGAACCCCATGTAGCCTAGTCACTGACACCGAGCAGAACCCCATGTAGCCTAGTCACTGACACCTAGCAGAACCCCATGTAGCCTAGTCACTGACACCTAGCAGAACCCCATGTAGCCTAGTCACTGACACCGAGCAGAACCCCATGTAGCCTAGTCACTGACACCGAGCAGAACCCCATGTAGCCTAGTCACTGACACCGAGCAGAACCCCATGTAGCCTAGTCACTGACACCGAGCAGAACCCCATGTAGCCTAGTCACTGACACCTAGCAGAACCCCATGTAGCCTAGTCACTGACACCTAGCAGAACCCCATGTAGCCTAGTCACTGACACCGAGCAGAACCCCATGTAGCCTAGTCACTGACACCTAGCAGAACCCCAAGTAGCCTAGTCACTGACACCTAGCAGAACCCCATGTAGCCTAGTCACTGACACCTAGCAGAACCCCATGTAGCCTAGTCACTGACACCTAGCAGAACCCCATGTAGCCTAGTCACTGACACCTAGCAGAACCCCATGTAGCCTAGTCACTGACACCGAGCAGAACCCCATGTAGCCTAGTCACTGACACCGAGCAGAACCCCATGTAGCCTAGTCACTGACACCGAGCAGAACCCCATGTAGCCTAGTCACTGACACCTAGCAGAACCCCATGTAGCCTAGTCACTGACACCTAGCAGAACCCCATGTAGCCTAGTCACTGACACCGAGCAGAACCCCATGTAGCCTAGTCACTGACACCTAGCAGAACCCCATGTAGCCTAGTCACTGACACCGAGCAGAACCCCATGTAGCCTAGTCACTGACACCTAGCAGAACCCCATGTAGCCTAGTCACTGACACCTAGCAGAACCCCATGTAGCCTAGTCACTGACACCTAGCAGAACCCCATGTAGCCTAGTCACTGACACCGAGCAGAACCCCATGTAGCCTAGTCACTGACACCTAGCAGAACCCCAAGTAGCCTAGTCACTGACACCGAGCAGAACCCCATGTAGCCTAGTCACTGACACCTAGCAGAACCCCATTGTAGCCTAGTCACTGACACCGAGCAGAACCCCATGTAGCCTAGTCACTGACACCGAGCAGAACCCCATGTAGCCTAGTCACTGACACCGAGCAGAACCCCATGTAGCCTAGTCACTGACACCGAGCAGAACCCCATGTAGCCTAGTCACTGACACCGAGCAGAACCCCATGTAGCCTAGTCACTGACACCTAGCAGAACCCCAAGTAGCCTAGTCACTGACACCTAGCAGAACCCCATGTAGCCTAGTCACTGACACCTAGCAGAACCCCATGTAGCCTAGTCACTGACACCGAGCAGAACCCCATGTAGCCTAGTCACTGACACCTAGCAGAACCCCAAGTAGCCTAGTCACTGACACCTAGCAGAACCCCATGTAGCCTAGTCACTGACACCTAGCAGAACCCCATGTAGCCTAGTCACTGACACCTAGCAGAACCCCATGTAGCCTAGTCACTGACACCTAGCAGAACCCCATGTAGCCTAGTCACTGACACCGAGCAGAACCCCATGTAGCCTAGTCACTGACACCGAGCAGAACCCCATGTAGCCTAGTCACTGACACCGAGCAGAACCCCATGTAGCCTAGTCACTGACACCTAGCAGAACCCCATGTAGCCTAGTCACTGACACCTAGCAGAACCCCATGTAGCCTAGTCACTGACACCGAGCAGAACCCCATGTAGCCTAGTCACTGACACCTAGCAGAACCCCAAGTAGCCTAGTCACTGACACCTAGCAGAACCCCATGTAGCCTAGTCACTGACACCTAGCAGAACCCCATGTAGCCTAGTCACTGACACCTAGCAGAACCCCATGTAGCCTAGTCACTGACACCTAGCAGAACCCCATGTAGCCTAGTCACTGACACCGAGCAGAACCCCATGTAGCCTAGTCACTGACACCGAGCAGAACCCCATGTAGCCTAGTCACTGACACCGAGCAGAACCCCATGTAGCCTAGTCACTGACACCTAGCAGAACCCCATGTAGCCTAGTCACTGACACCTAGCAGAACCCCATGTAGCCTAGTCACTGACACCGAGCAGAACCCCATGTAGCCTAGTCACTGACACCTAGCAGAACCCCATGTAGCCTAGTCACTGACACCGAGCAGAACCCCATGTAGCCTAGTCACTGACACCTAGCAGAACCCCATGTAGCCTAGTCACTGACACCTAGCAGAACCCCATGTAGCCTAGTCACTGACACCTAGCAGAACCCCATGTAGCCTAGTCACTGACACCGAGCAGAACCCCATGTAGCCTAGTCACTGACACCTAGCAGAACCCCAAGTAGCCTAGTCACTGACACCGAGCAGAACCCCATGTAGCCTAGTCACTGACACCTAGCAGAACCCCATTGTAGCCTAGTCACTGACACCGAGCAGAACCCCATGTAGCCTAGTCACTGACACCGAGCAGAACCCCATGTAGCCTAGTCACTGACACCGAGCAGAACCCCATGTAGCCTAGTCACTGACACCGAGCAGAACCCCATGTAGCCTAGTCACTGACACCGAGCAGAACCCCATGTAGCCTAGTCACTGACACCTAGCAGAACCCCAAGTAGCCTAGTCACTGACACCTAGCAGAACCCCATGTAGCCTAGTCACTGACACCTAGCAGAACCCCATGTAGCCTAGTCACTGACACCGAGCAGAACCCCATGTAGCCTAGTCACTGACACCTAGCAGAACCCCAAGTAGCCTAGTCACTGACACCTAGCAGAACCCCATGTAGCCTAGTCACTGACACCTAGCAGAACCCCATGTAGCCTAGTCACTGACACCTAGCAGAACCCCATGTAGCCTAGTCACTGACACCTAGCAGAACCCCATGTAGCCTAGTCACTGACACCGAGCAGAACCCCATGTAGCCTAGTCACTGACACCGAGCAGAACCCCATGTAGCCTAGTCACTGACACCGAGCAGAACCCCATGTAGCCTAGTCACTGACACCTAGCAGAACCCCATGTAGCCTAGTCACTGACACCTAGCAGAACCCCATGTAGCCTAGTCACTGACACCGAGCAGAACCCCATGTAGCCTAGTCACTGACACCTAGCAGAACCCCATGTAGCCTAGTCACTGACACCGAGCAGAACCCCATGTAGCCTAGTCACTGACACCTAGCAGAACCCCATGTAGCCTAGTCACTGACACCTAGCAGAACCCCATGTAGCCTAGTCACTGACACCTAGCAGAACCCCATGTAGCCTAGTCACTGACACCGAGCAGAACCCCATGTAGCCTAGTCACTGACACCTAGCAGAACCCCAAGTAGCCTAGTCACTGACACCGAGCAGAACCCCATGTAGCCTAGTCACTGACACCTAGCAGAACCCCATTGTAGCCTAGTCACTGACACCGAGCAGAACCCCATGTAGCCTAGTCACTGACACCGAGCAGAACCCCATGTAGCCTAGTCACTGACACCGAGCAGAACCCCATGTAGCCTAGTCACTGACACCGAGCAGAACCCCATGTAGCCTAGTCACTGACACCGAGCAGAACCCCATGTAGCCTAGTCACTGACACCTAGCAGAACCCCAAGTAGCCTAGTCACTGACACCTAGCAGAACCCCATGTAGCCTAGTCACTGACACCTAGCAGAACCCCATGTAGCCTAGTCACTGACACCGAGCAGAACCCCATGTAGCCTAGTCACTGACACCTAGCAGAACCCCAAGTAGCCTAGTCACTGACACCTAGCAGAACCCCATGTAGCCTAGTCACTGACACCTAGCAGAACCCCATGTAGCCTAGTCACTGACACCTAGCAGAACCCCATGTAGCCTAGTCACTGACACCTAGCAGAACCCCATGTAGCCTAGTCACTGACACCGAGCAGAACCCCATGTAGCCTAGTCACTGACACCGAGCAGAACCCCATGTAGCCTAGTCACTGACACCGAGCAGAACCCCATGTAGCCTAGTCACTGACACCTAGCAGAACCCCATGTAGCCTAGTCACTGACACCTAGCAGAACCCCATGTAGCCTAGTCACTGACACCGAGCAGAACCCCATGTAGCCTAGTCACTGACACCTAGCAGAACCCCAAGTAGCCTAGTCACTGACACCTAGCAGAACCCCATGTAGCCTAGTCACTGACACCTAGCAGAACCCCATGTAGCCTAGTCACTGACACCTAGCAGAACCCCATGTAGCCTAGTCACTGACACCTAGCAGAACCCCATGTAGCCTAGTCACTGACACCGAGCAGAACCCCATGTAGCCTAGTCACTGACACCGAGCAGAACCCCATGTAGCCTAGTCACTGACACCGAGCAGAACCCCATGTAGCCTAGTCACTGACACCTAGCAGAACCCCATGTAGCCTAGTCACTGACACCTAGCAGAACCCCATGTAGCCTAGTCACTGACACCGAGCAGAAGCCCATGTAGCCTAGTCACTGACACCTAGCAGAACCCCATGTAGCCTAGTCACTGACACCGAGCAGAACCCCATGTAGCCTAGTCACTGACACCTAGCAGAACCCCATGTAGCCTAGTCACTGACACCTAGCAGAACCCCATGTAGCCTAGTCACTGACACCTAGCAGAACCCCATGTAGCCTAGTCACTGACACCGAGCAGAACCCCATGTAGCCTAGTCACTGACACCTAGCAGAACCCCAAGTAGCCTAGTCACTGACACCGAGCAGAACCCCATGTAGCCTAGTCACTGACACCTAGCAGAACCCCATTGTAGCCTAGTCACTGACACCGAGCAGAACCCCATGTAGCCTAGTCACTGACACCGAGCAGAACCCCATGTAGCCTAGTCACTGACACCGAGCAGAACCCCATGTAGCCTAGTCACTGACACCGAGCAGAACCCCATGTAGCCTAGTCACTGACACCGAGCAGAACCCCATGTAGCCTAGTCACTGACACCTAGCAGAACCCCATGTAGCCTAGTCACTGACACCTAGCAGAACCCCATTGTAGCCTAGTCACTGACACCGAGCAGAACCCCATGTAGCCTAGTCACTGACACCGAGCAGAACCCCATGTAGCCTAGTCACTGACACCGAGCAGAACCCCATGTAGCCTAGTCACTGACACCGAGCAGAACCCCATGTAGCCTAGTCACTGACACCGAGCAGAACCCCATGTAGCCTAGTCACTGACACCTAGCAGAACCCCAAGTAGCCTAGTCACTGACACCTAGCAGAACCCCATGTAGCCTAGTCACTGACACCTAGCAGAACCCCATGTAGCCTAGTCACTGACACCGAGCAGAACCCCATGTAGCCTAGTCACTGACACCTAGCAGAACCCCAAGTAGCCTAGTCACTGACACCTAGCAGAACCCCATGTAGCCTAGTCACTGACACCTAGCAGAACCCCATGTAGCCTAGTCACTGACACCTAGCAGAACCCCATGTAGCCTAGTCACTGACACCTAGCAGAACCCCATGTAGCCTAGTCACTGACACCGAGCAGAACCCCATGTAGCCTAGTCACTGACACCGAGCAGAACCCCATGTAGCCTAGTCACTGACACCGAGCAGAACCCCATGTAGCCTAGTCACTGACACCTAGCAGAACCCCATGTAGCCTAGTCACTGACACCTAGCAGAACCCCATGTAGCCTAGTCACTGACACCGAGCAGAACCCCATGTAGCCTAGTCACTGACACCTAGCAGAACCCCAAGTAGCCTAGTCACTGACACCTAGCAGAACCCCATGTAGCCTAGTCACTGACACCTAGCAGAACCCCATGTAGCCTAGTCACTGACACCTAGCAGAACCCCATGTAGCCTAGTCACTGACACCTAGCAGAACCCCATGTAGCCTAGTCACTGACACCGAGCAGAACCCCATGTAGCCTAGTCACTGACACCGAGCAGAACCCCATGTAGCCTAGTCACTGACACCGAGCAGAACCCCATGTAGCCTAGTCACTGACACCTAGCAGAACCCCATGTAGCCTAGTCACTGACACCTAGCAGAACCCCATGTAGCCTAGTCACTGACACCGAGCAGAACCCCATGTAGCCTAGTCACTGACACCTAGCAGAACCCCATGTAGCCTAGTCACTGACACCGAGCAGAACCCCATGTAGCCTAGTCACTGACACCTAGCAGAACCCCATGTAGCCTAGTCACTGACACCTAGCAGAACCCCATGTAGCCTAGTCACTGACACCTAGCAGAACCCCATGTAGCCTAGTCACTGACACCGAGCAGAACCCCATGTAGCCTAGTCACTGACACCTAGCAGAACCCCAAGTAGCCTAGTCACTGACACCGAGCAGAACCCCATGTAGCCTAGTCACTGACACCTAGCAGAACCCCATTGTAGCCTAGTCACTGACACCGAGCAGAACCCCATGTAGCCTAGTCACTGACACCGAGCAGAACCCCATGTAGCCTAGTCACTGACACCGAGCAGAACCCCATGTAGCCTAGTCACTGACACCGAGCAGAACCCCATGTAGCCTAGTCACTGACACCGAGCAGAACCCCATGTAGCCTAGTCAATGACACCGAGCAGAACCCCATGTAGCCTAGTCACTGACACCGTGCAGAACCCCATGTAGCCTAGTCAATGACACCGAGCAGAACCCCATTGTAGCCTAGTCACTGACACCGAGCAGAACCCCATTGTAGCCTAGTCACTGACACCGAGCAGAACCCCATTGTAGCACACGGTACAAAATCATTCCCTGCATCCTTGACAGACTGATGATCATAGCACTTGTCATTTGCGGTGACTGATTTTCCCCTCCAATGATTTTCCTGCTCAGCAAGAGTCATGTGCTTCCCAAATGGCACTCTATTCCCTCGGCCGTGCACTACTTTTGACCAAGGATCATAGGACTCTGGTTTAAAGAAGTGCGCTATGTTGGGAATAGGGAGCCATTTGGGAAGCAGATTTCTGTCTGTGAATCACAAGGTCCTTGGTTGTTATTGTGCAACAAGCAAATGTCATGGAGGGAAACTTTTGTTCTGAGTGTTTTGTGCTTTGAGCTTTGTTTGTGCTGCCAAGTGTGTTGTTCACCGCTGGTAGACCAGTCTATAGATACCTGCTGTTAAAAAGAAGTTACAAAGCATCCAATTCAGCTGTCACTAAAAGCAAAACACAATGTCTGGTAGCAACTGAAGAAATCACAGTGCTCTGTGTCATCAAACCAAAAAGATAAAACCTAGATGAAAGTAAAATAAACAACAGGTTGTTATTAGAAGTGTCTGATTCAAATAATCTGTGGTATTTATGCAACAAAGTTTTCTGTACATTTGACTGATAGAGAGATAAAGCGAAAGGGAAAGAACGACAAAGAGAGAAAGAACGACAGAGAGAGAAAGAACGACAGAGCGAGAGAACAACAGAGAGAACGACAAAGATGACAGAGAGAGAGAGAACAATGGAGAGAATGACAGCGAGAGAGACAACGACAGAGAGAGAGACAGAGAACGACAGAGAGAGAGAGAGACAGAACGACAGAGAGAGAGAGAGACAGAGAATGACAGAGAGAGAACGACAGAGAGAAAGAACGACAAAGCTAAAGAACGACAGAGAGAGACATGTTTTTATGTTATTGGGGCTAATCCGAGTTCAACCCTACTGTTGAAGCTGTTGTTTTTCCATCCAGGGCTAAATCAAAGAGAATCGTTGATCATTAGCTTCAGACATCGTCTAGTTTTAGTTCTACAGAGCACCATTTTGATATTTGGTATTTTATTAGGATCCCCATTAGCTGTTGCAAAAGCAGCAGCTACTCTTCCTGGGGTCAACACAACCTGAAACATGACATAATACAGAACATTAATAGACAAGAACAGCTCGAGGACAGAACTACATCATTAAAAAAAGGCACACGTAGCCTACGTATCAATACATACACACAAACTATCTATGTCTTGCACCTTGTCTCCACTTCCACAGCACAGCCAAAATATATGCAGTGTTTTCACACTCAGTATATTTTTGAGATTCGTAAAAAAAAAAAAAAGTATTTTTATCTATCAACATCAAAAGTACTTACTACAATAAGGCTAAGTGGTCGTATGGTCATAAATGAACATTGAACAAATGATGTGACCCCAACCAAGGGTGTCATGCATCCCAGAAAATCTGAGGGGGCAAATCTGAGGGGGCACAAAGTACCAGAGGATGGCTGGTGGGTATTCCGGAGGGGGCTAGGCCTCGACCTTTAGCATTTTGACGGATGCATTTTTCAAACACCTGAAACAGCTTATTCCTGCAATAGAGCCATAATCATTATGCTTAATCCTATGTCAAAATGGTTTATTTTTCTGCATATCTAAGCATACCTCTTATTTTTATTTTTTTATTTCACCTTTATTTAACCAGGTAGGCCAGTTGAGAACAAGTTCTCATTTACAATTGCGACCTGGCCAAGATAAAGCAAAGCATTGCGACACAAACAACACAGAGTTACACATGGGATAAACAAATGTACAGTCAATAACACAATAGAAAAATCTATATACAGTGTGTGCAAATGTAGTAAGATTAGGGAGGTAAGGCAATAAATAGGCCATAGTGGTGAAATAATTACAATTTAGCAATTAAACACTGGAGTGATAGATGTGCAGAAGATGAATGTGATGAAGTAGAGATACTGGGGTACAAAGGAGCAAAAAATAATAACAATATGGGGATGAGGTAGTTAGGTGGGCTATTTACAGATGGGATGTGTACAGGTGCAATGATCGGTAAGCTGCTCTGACAGCTGATGCTTAAAGTTAGTGAGGGAGATATAAGACTCCAATTCATTCCAGTCATTGGCAGCAGGGAACTGGAAGGAAAGGCAGCCAAAGGAGTAGTTGGCTTTGGGGATGACCAGTGAAATATACCTGCTGGAGCGCGTGTTACGGGTGGGTGCTGCTATGCTGACCAGTGAGCTGAGATAAGGTGGGGCTTTACCTAGAAAATACTTATAGATGACCTAGAGCCAGTGGGTTTGGCAACGAATATGAAGCAGGGCCAGCCAACGAGAGCATACAGGTCGCAGTGGTGGGTAGTATGGGGCTTTGGTGACAAAACAGATGGCGCTGTGATAGACTACATCCAATTTGCTGAGTACAGTGTTGGAGGCTATTTTGTAAATTACATCGCCTAAGTCAAGGATCGGTAGAATAGTCAGTTTTACGAGGGTATGTTTGTCAGCATGAGTGAAGGATGCTTTGTTGCAAAATAGGAAGCTGATTCTAGATTTAATTTTGGATTGGAGATGCTTAATGTGAGTCTGGAAGGAGAGTTTACAGTCTAACCAGACACCTAGATATTTGTAGTTGTCCACATATTCTAAGTCAGAACCGTCAAGAGTAGTGATGCTGGACGGGCGGGCGGGTGCGGGTCTGCGATCGGTTGAAGAGCATGCATTTACTTTTAATTGCATTTAAGAGCAGTTGGAGGCCACGGAAGGAGTGTTGTATGGCATTGAAGCTCGTCTGGAGGTTTGTTAACACAGTGTCCAAAGAAGGGCCAGAAGTATACAGAATGGTGTCGTCTGCGTGGAGGTGGATCAGAGAATCACCAGCAGCAAGTACATCATTGATGTATACAGAGAAGAGAGTCGGCCCGAGAATTGAACACTGTGGCACCTCCATAGAGACTGCCAGAGGTCCGGACAACAGGCCCTCCGATTTGACACACTGAACTCTCTCTGAGAAGTAGTTGGTGAACCAGGCGAGGCAGTCATTTGAGAAAATAAGGCTATTGAGTCTGCCGATAAGAATGTGGTGATTGACAGTCGAAAGCCTTGGCCAGGTCGATGAAGACGGCTGCACATTACTGTCTTTTATCGTTGGCGGTTATGAAATCATTTAGGACCTTGAGCGTGGCTGAGATGCACCCATGACCAGCTCGGAAACCAGATTGCATAGTGGAGAAGGTACGGTTAGATTCGAAATGGTCGGTGATCTGTTTGTTAACTTGGCTTTCGAAGACTTTAGAAAGGCAGGGCAGGATGGATATAGGTCTGTAACAGTTTGGGTCTAGAGTGTCTCCCCCTTTGAAGAATGGGTTGACCGCGGCAGCTTTCCAATCTTTAGGGTTCACAAACGATACGAAAGAGAGGTTGAACAGGCTAGTAATAGGGGTTGCAACAATTGCGGCAAATCATTTTAGAGGGTCCAGATTGTCTAGCCCTGCTGATTTGTAGGGGTCCAGATTTTGCAGCTCTTTCAGGTCATCAGCTATCTGGATTTGGGTGAAGGAGAAATGGGGCTTGGGCAAGTTGCTGTGGGGGGTGCAGAGCTGTTGACCGGGGTAGGGGTAACCAGGTGGAAATGGCCAGCCGTAGAAAAATGCTTATTGAAATTCTCGATTATCATAGATTTATCGGTGGTGACAGTGTTTCCTAGCCTCAGTGGAGTGGGCAGCTGGGAGGAGGTGCTCTTATTCTCCATGGACTTTACAGTCTTGAGCTGTCTGTATCCTCCTGACTGATAGTTAGTTTGTTAAAGGAACCAAATATTCTGGACATGTAGTTATTGCCTGCTTTTCTAAAGTCTAGCAGACTTGCAAGTAGGCATAACAGCTAAGGTACACTACACTACCAAAGTATGTGGACACCTGCTCGTCAAACATCCCATTCCAAAATCATGCGCATTAATATGGAGTTGGTCCCCCGTTTGCTGCTATAACAGCCTCCACTCTTCTGGGAAGATGTTGGAACATTGCTGCTGGAACTTGCTTACACTCAGCCACTATAGCATTAGTGAGGTCAGGCACTGATGTTGGGCGATTCGGCCTGGCTCGCAGTCGGTGTCCCAATTCATCATAAAGGTGTTCGATGGGGTTGAGGTCAGGGCTCTGTGCAGGTCAGTCAAGTTCTTCCACACCGATCTCAAAAAAACTATTCTGTATGGGCCTCGCTTTGTGGACAAGGGCATTGTCATGCTGAAACAAGGGCCTTCCCCAAACTGTTGCCACAAAGTTGGAAGCACAGAATCATCTAGAATGTCATTTTATGCTGCAGCATTAAGATATCCCTTCACTGGAACTAAGGGGCCTAGCTCCTACATCATGAAAAACAGCCCCAGACCATTATTCCTCCTCCACCAAACTTTACAGTAGGCACTATGCATTTGGGAAGGTAGCGTTCTCCTGGCATCCGTCAAACCCAGATCACTCTGTCGGACTGCCAGATGGTGAAGCGTGATTCATCACTCCAGAGAACGTGTTTCCACTGCTGCAGAGTCCAATGGCAGCAAGCTTTACACCCCTCTAACCATTGCTTGGATTTGCGTATGGTGATCTTAGGCTTGTGTGCGGCTGCTCAGGTGTAATCGATGTGAAATGGCTTTCTAGTTAGCGGTGGTGCGCACTAATAGCCTTTCAATCGGTGACGTCACTTGCTCTGAGACCTTGAAGTAGTGGTTCCCCTTGCTCTGCAAGGGCCGCGGCTTTTGTGGAGCGATGGGTAACGATGCTTCGTGGGTGACTGTTGTTGATGTGTGCAGAGGGTCCCTGGTTTGCGCCCGGGTCGGGGCGAGGGGACGGACTAAAGTTATACTGTTACACAGGCATGGAAACCCATTTCATGAAGCTCCTGCCCAATTTGTTTTGTGCTGACGTTGTTTTTAGAGGAATTTTGGAACTCAGGAGTGTTGCAACTGAGGACAGACGATTTTTGCACGCTACGTGCTTCAGCAATCAGCAGTCCTGTTCTGTGAGCTTGTGTGGCCTACCACTTTGCGGCTATGGAGATTGTATGGCCGTGTGCTCGATTTTATACACCTGTCAACGGTGTGAGAGAGTTCACACTAGGTTGCTTGGCAGCAAAATAGAATGTTGGTGCTTATATTATCATATTCTCTGTTTGTTTTCTGCATACTGTACATACAGCATATAAATGTAGAACGTTCTGTCATGGTGCTGTGTGTGACATGTTTGCCATTCAGAGTGGTTCAATTCGAAATGGAAAATAAGGGTATTTTAATTACATGTGCACAACTTGAAAAGGGTATTTGTCGTTTCAAGGTAAGCACTTTTCTTTTTTGAAAGCTGTTGTAAAATGTATGCACGACGAGCATATTTATAGCTATTAATATGTAACTATTAATTCGTCTTCATATTTTCTTCACTCTTCTTAAACAGTGCATGATTTGGCCAGGATTTCTAGTTTTCCTCCACTCAGATCTAATAAGGACCAGGAATTTTTCCGACTCAGAAAATCTCCTGGCCGTAGATATACTACATATTACACTGCACTAAGTTTCAGAGCATGCAGCTTTCAGAAGTAACCTTGGCAACAACTTTGAGCCCTGTTGGAGAAAATGAGATCACTATTTCCCTGATAAGATTTGATCTTATAAGACAGGGAGGGATATCTGGACAGGTATCTCGATGGGTCGTACAGACCCCTGTGGAATCAGAATATTTTTTTATTTTTTTTATTTCACCTTTATTTAACCAGGTAGGCTAGTTGAGAACAAGTTCTCATTTGCAACTGCGACCTGGCCAAGATAAAGCATAGCAGTGTGAACAGACAACACAGAGTTACACATGGAGTAAACAATAAACAAGTCAATAACATGGTAGAAAAAAAAGAGAATCTATATACAATGTGTGCAAAAGGCATGAGGTAGGCAATAAATCGAATAATTACAATTTAGCAGATTAACACTGGAGTGATAAATCATCAGATGATCATGTGCAAGAAGAGATACTGGTGTGCAAAAGAGCAGAAAAGTAAATAAATAAAAGCAGTATGGGGGGTGAGGTCGGTAAATTGGGTGGGTAGTTTACAGATGGACTATGTACAGCTGCAGCGATCGGTTAGCTGCTCGGATAGCAGATTTTTAAAGTTGTTGAGGGAGATAAAAGTCTCCAACTTCAGAGATTTTTGCAATTCGTTCCAGTCGCAGGCAGCAGAGAACTGGAAGGAAAGGCGTCCAAATGAGGTTTTGGCTTTAGGGATGATCAGTGAGATACACCTGCTGGAGCGCGTGCTGCGGGTGGGTGTAGCCATCGTGACCAGTGAACTGAGATAAGGCGGCACTTTACCTAGCATAGCCTTGTAGATGACCTGGAGCCAGTGGGTCTGACGACGAACATGTAGCGAGGGCCAGCCGACTAGGGCATACAGGTCGCAGTGGTGGGTCGTATAAGGTGCTTTAGTAACAAAACGAATGGCACTGTGATAAACTGCATCCAGTTTGCTGAGTAGAGTATTGGAAGCTATTTTGTAGATGACATCGCCGAAGTCGAGGATCGGTAGGATAGTCAGTTTTACTAGGGTAAGTTTGGCGGCGTGAGTGAAGGAGGCTTTGTTGCGGAATAGAAAGCCGATTCTTGATTTGATTTTGGATTGGAGATGTTTGATATGAGTCTGGAAGGAGAGTTTGCAGTCTAGCCAGACACCTAGGTACTTATAGATGTCCACATATTCTAGGTCGGAACCGTCCAGGGTGGTGATGCTAGTCGGGCGTGCGGGTGCAGGCAGCGAACGGTTGAAAAGCATGCATTTGGTTTTACTAGCGTTTAAGAGCAGTTGGAGGCCACGGAAGGAGTGTTGTATGGCATTGAAGCTCGTTTGGAGGTTAGATAGCACAGTGTCCAAGGAAGGGCCGGAAGTATATAGAATGGTGTCGTCTGCGTAGAGGTGGATCAGGGAATCGCCCGCAGCAAGAGCAACATCATTGATGTATACAGAGAAAAGAGTCGGCCCGAGAATTGAACCCTGTGGTACCCCCATAGAGACTGCCAGAGGACCGGACAACATGCCCTCCGATTTGACACACTGAACTCTGTCTGCAAAGTAGTTGGTGAACCAGGCAAGGCAGTCATTAGAAAAACCGAGGCTACTGAGTCTGCCGATAAGAATATGGTGATTGACAGAGTCGAAAGCCTTGGCCAGGTCGATGAAGACGGCTGCACAGTAATGTCTTTTATCGATGGCGGTTATGATATCGTTTAGTACCTTGAGCGTGGCTGAGGTGCACCCGTGACCGGCTCGGAAACCGGATTGCACAGCGGAGAAGGTACGGTGGGATTCGAGATGGTCAGTGATCTGTTTGTTGACTTGGCTTTCGAAGACCTTAGATAGGCAGGGCAGGATGGATATAGGTCTGTAACAGTTTGGGTCCAGGGTGTCTCCCCCTTTGAAGAGGGATGTGACCGCGGCAGCTTTCCAATCCTTGGGGATCTCAGATGATACGAAGGAGAGGTTGAACAGGCTGGTAATACGGGGTGCGACAATGGCGGCGGACAGTTTCAGAAATAGGTGGTCCAGATTGTCAAGCCCAGCTGATTTGTATGGGTCCAGGTTTTCCAGCTCTTTCAGAACATCTGCTATCTGGATATGGGTAAAGGAGAAGCTGGGGAGGCTTGGGCGAGTAGCAGCGGGGGGGGCGGGGCTGTTGGCCAAGGTTGGAGTCGCCAGGAGGAAGGCATGGCCAGCCATTGAGAAATGTTTGTTGAAGTTTTCGATTATCACGGACTTATCAGTGGTGACCGTGTTACCTAGCCTCAGTGCAGTGGGCAGCTGGGAGGAGGTGCTCTTGTTTTCCATGGACTTTACAGTATCCCAGAACTTTTTGGAGTTAGAGCTACAGGATGCAAATTTCTGCTTGAAAAAGCTGGCCTTTGCTTTCCTGACTGACTGCGTGTATTGGTTCCTGACTTCCCTGAACAGTTGCATATCGCGGGGGCTCTTCGATGCTATTGCAGTTCGCCACAGGATGTTTTTGTGCTGGTCGAGGGCAGTCAGGTCTGGAGTGAACCAAGGGCTATATCTGTTCTTGGTTCTGCATTTTTTGAACGGAGCATGCTTGTCTAATATGGTGAGGAAGTAACTTTTAAAGAATGACCAGGCATCCTCAACTGACGGGATGAGGTCAATATCCTTCCAGGGTACCCGGGCCAGGTCGATTAGAAAGGCCTGCTCGCAGAAGTGTTTTAGGGAGCGTTTGACAGTGATGAGGGGTGGTCGTTTGACCGCGGACCCGTGGCGGATACAGGCAATGAGGCAGTGATCGCTGAGATCTTGATTGAAGACAGCAGAGGTGTATTTGGAGGGCAGGTTGGTCAGGATAATGTCTATTAGGGTGCCCATGTTTACGGATTTAGGGTTGTACCTGGTGGGTTCCTTGATGATTTGTGTGAGATTGAGGGCATCAAGCTTGGATTGTAGGACTGCCGGGGTGTTAAGCATATCCCAGTTTAGGTCACCTAACAGAACAAACTCTGAAGCTAGATGGGGAGCGATCAATTCACAGATGGTGTCCAGGGCACAGCTGGGAGCTGAGGGGGGTCGGTAGCAGGCGGCAACAGTGAGAGACTTATTTCTGGAGAGATTAATTTTTAAAATTAGAAGTTCGAACTGTTTGGGCATAGACCTGGAAAGTATGACAGAACTGGCAGTAAGGGCAGGGCGCAGTAAGGCCAGGGGGGAGTAGGTCCAGGGGGCAGTAGTTCCAGGGGTCAGTCAGGCCAGGGGGCAGTAAGGCCAGGGGGCAGTAAGGCCAGGGGGCAGTAAGGCCAGGGGGCAGTAGATCCAGGGGGCAGTAAGGCCAGGGGGCAGTAAGGCCAGGGGGCAGTAAGGCCAGGGGGCAGTAAGGCCAGGGGGGAGTAGTTCCAGGGGTCAGTAAGGCCAGGGGGGAGTAAGGCTAGGGGGAAGTAGTTCCAGGGGGCAGTAATGCCAGGGGACAGTAGGTCCAGGGGCCAGTAGATCCAGGGGCCAGTAGATCCAGGGGCCAGTAGGTCCAGGGGGCAGTAAGGCCAGGGGACAGTAGGTCCAGGTGCCAGTAAGGCCAGGGGGCAGTAAGGGCAGGGGGCAGTTGTTTCAGGGGACAGTAATGCCAGGGGGCAGTAAGGCCATGGGGCAGTAGGTCCAGGGGTCAGTAGGTCCAGGGGGCAGTAAGGCCAGCGGGCAGTAGTTCCAGGGGTCAGTAAGGCCAGGGGGAAGTAAGGCCAGGGGGCAGTAGTTCCAGGGGGCAGTAGTTCCAGGGGGCAGTAATGCCAGGGGACAGTAGGTCCAGGGGCCAGTAAGGCCAGGGGGCAGTAGTTCCAGGGGGCAGTAGTTCCAGGGGGCAGTAATGCCAGGGAACAGTAGGTCCAGGGGCCAGTAGGTCCAGGGGGCAGTAAGGCCCATGGGGGAGTTGTTTCAGGGGTCAGTAGTGCCAGGGGGCAGTAAGGCCATGGGGCAGTAGGTCCAGGGGGCAGTAAGGCCATGGGGCAGTAAGGCCAAGGGTCAGTAGGGCCAGGGGTCAGTAGGGCCAGGGGGCAATAAAGCCAGTGGCAGTAGGGCCAGGGGGCAGTAGATCCAGGGGGCAGTAGATCCAGGGGGCAGTAGATCCAGGGGACAGTAGGTCCAGGGGGCAGTAAGGCCAGGGGGCAGTAAGGCCAGGGGGCAGTAAGGCCAGGGGGCAGTTGTTCCAGGGGTCAGTAAGGCCAGGGGGCAGTAAGGCCAGGGGGCAGTAAGGCCAGGGGGCAGTAAGGCCAGGGGGCAGTAAGGGCAGGGGGCAGTAGTTCCAGGGAGCAGTAGGTCCAGGTGCCAGTAAGGCCAGGGGGCAGTAAGGGCAGGGGGCAGTTGTTTCAGGGGACAGTAATGCCAGGGGGCAGTAAGGCCATGGGGCAGTAGGTCCAGGGGTCAGTAGGTCCAGGGGGCAGTAAGGCCAGTGGGCAGTAGTTCCAGGGGTCAGTAAGGCCAGGGGGAAGTAAGGCCAGGGGGCAGTAGTTCCAGGGGGCAGTAATGCCAGGGGACAGTAGGTCCAGGGGACAGTAGGTCCAGGGGCCAGTAGGGCCATGGGGCAGTAAGGCCAGGGGGCAGTAGTTCCAGGGGGCAGTAGTTCCAGGGGGCAGTAATGCCAGGGAACAGTAGGTCCAGGGGCCAGTAGGTCCAGGGGCCAGTAGGTCCAGGGGGCAGTAAGGCCCATGGGGGAGTTGTTTCAGGGGTCAGTAGTGCCAGGGGGCAGTAAGGCCATGGGGCAGTAGGTCCAGGGGGCAGTAGGTCCAGGGGGCAGTAAGGCCATGGGGCAGTAAGGCCAAGGGTCAGTAGGGCCAGGGGTCAGTAGGGCCAGGGGGCAATAAAGCCAGTGGCAGTAGGGCCAGGGGGCAGTAGATCCAGGGGGCAGTAGATCCAGGGGGCAGTAGTTCCAGGGGGCAGTAAGGCCAGGGGGAAGTAGTTCCAGGGGGCAGTAATGCCAGGGGACAGTAGGTCCAGGGGCCAGTAGATCCAGGGGCCAGTAGGTACAGGGGGCAGTAAGGCCAGGGGACAGTAGGTCCAGGTGCCAGTAAGGCCAGGGGGCAGTAAGGGAAGGGGGCAGTTGTTTCAGGGGACAGTAATGCCAGGGGGCAGTAAGGCCATGGGGCAGTAGGTCCAGGGGTCAGTAGGTCCAGGGGGCAGTAAGGCCAGCGGGCAGTAGTTCCAGGGGTCAGTAAGGCCAGGGGGAAGTAAGGCCAGGGGCAGTAGTTCCAGGGGGCAGTAATGCCAGGGGACAGTAGGTCCAGGGGCAGTAGTTCCAGGGGGCAGTAAGGCCAGGGGGCAGTAGTTCCAGGGGGCAGTAGTTCCAGGGGGCAGTAATGCCAGGGAACAGTAGGTCCAGGGGCCAGTAGGTCCAGGGGGCAGTAAGGCCCATGGGGGAGTTGTTTCAGGGGTCAGTAGTGCCAGGGGGCAGTAAGGCCATGGGGCAGTAGGTCCAGGGGGCAGTAGGTCCATGGGGCAGTAAGGCCATGGGGCAGTAGGGTCAAGGGCCAGGGGTCAGTAGGGCCAGGGGGCAATAAGGCCAGTGGCAGTAGGGCCAGGGTGCAGTAGATCCAGGGGGCAGTAGATCCAGGGGGCAGTAGATCCAGGGGGCAGTAGATCCAGGGGACAGTAGGTCCAGGGGGCAGTAGGTCCAGGGGGCAGTAGTTCCAGGGAGCAGTAGATCCAGGGGGCAGTAGGGCCAGGGGCAGTAGTTCCAGGGGGAAGTAAGGCCAGGGGGAAGTAAGGCCAGGGGGAAGTAAGGCCAGGGGGCAGTAGTTCCAGGGGGCAGTAATGCCAGGGGACAGTAGGTCCAGGGGGCAGTAAGGCCAGGGGGCAGTAGTTTCAGGGGACAGTAATGCCAGGGGGCAGTAAGGCCATGGGGCAGTAGGTCCAGGGGTCAGTAGTGCCAGTGGGCAGTAAGGCCAGGGGGAAGTAGTTTCAGGGGACAGTAATGCCAGGGGGCAGTAAGGCCATGGGGCAGTAGGTCCAGGGGGCAGTAAGGCCAGGGGGCAGTAAGGCCAGGGGTCAGTAAGGCCAGGGGTCAGTAGGGCCAGGGGTCAGTAAGGCCAGGGGGCAGTAAGGCCAGTGGCAGTAGGGCCAGGGGGCAGTAGGGCCAGGGGACAGTAAGGCCAGGGGGCAGTAGGTCCAGGGGGCAGTAGGTCCAGGGGGCAGTAAGGCCAGGGGCAGTAGGTCCAGGGGTCAGTAAGGCCAGGGGTCAGTCAGGCCAGGGGGCAGTAAGGCCAGGGGGCAGTAAGGCCAGGGGGCAGTAGATCCAGGGGGCAGTAAGGCCAGGGGGCAGTAAGGCCAGGGCGCAGTAAGGCCAGGGGGGAGTAGGGCCAGGGGGCAGTAGTTCCAGGGGTCAGTAAGGCCAGGGGGAAGTAGTTCCAGGGGGCAGTAATGCCAGGGGACAGTAGGTCCAGGGGCCAGTAGATCCAGGGGCCAGTAGGTACAGGGGGCAGTAAGGCCAGGGGACAGTAGGTCCAGGTGCCAGTAAGGCCAGGGGGCAGTAAGGGCAGGGGGCAGTTGTTTCAGGGGACAGTAATGCCAGGGGGCAGTAAGGCCATGGGGCAGTAGGTCCTGGGGTCAGTAGGTCCAGGGGGCAGTAAGGCCAGCGGGCAGTAGTTCCAGGGGTCAGTAAGGCCAGGGGGAAGTAAGGCCAGGGGCAGTAGTTCCAGGGGGCAGTAATGCCAGGGGACAGTAGGTCCAGGGGCAGTAGTTCCAGGGGGCAGTAAGGCCAGGGGGCAGTAGTTCCAGGGGGCAGTAGTTCCAGGGGGCAGTAATGCCAGGGAACAGTAGGTCCAGGGGCCAGTAGGTCCAGGGGCCAGTAGGTCCAGGGGGCAGTAAGGCCCATGGGGGAGTTGTTTCAGGGGTCAGTAGTGCCAGGGGGCAGTAAGGCCATGGGGCAGTAGGTCCAGGGGGCAGTAGGTCCATGGGGCAGTAAGGCCATGGGGCAGTAGGGTCAAGGGCCAGGGGTCAGTAGGGCCAGGGGGCAATAAGGCCAGTGGCAGTAGGGCCAGGGTGCAGTAGATCCAGGGGGCAGTAGATCCAGGGGGCAGTAGATCCAGGGGGCAGTAGATCCAGGGGACAGTAGGTCCAGGGGGCAGTAGGTCCAGGGGGCAGTAGGTCCAGGGGGCAGTAGGTCCAGGGGGCAGTAAGGCCAGGGGGCAGTTGTTCCAGGGGTCAGTAAGACCAGGGGTCAGTATGTCCAGGAGTCAGTAAGGCCAGGGGGCAGTAAGGCCAGGGGGCAGTAAGGCCAGGGGGCAGTAGTTCCAGGGAGCAGTAGATCCAGGGGGCAGTAAGGCCAGGGGGCAGTAAGGCCAGGGGGCAGTAAGGCCAGGGGGCAGTAAGGCCAGGGGGCAGTAGGTCCAGGGGGCAGTAGGTCCAGGGCGCAGTAAGGCCAGGGAGCAGTAGGGCCAGGGGGCAGTAGTTCCAGGGGTCAGTAAGGCTAGGGGGAAGTAGTTCCAGGGGGCAGTAGTGCCGGGGGGCAGTAGTGCCGGGGGGCAGTAGGTCCAGGGGCCAGTAGATCCAGGGGCCAGTAGATCCAGGGGGCAGTAAGGTTAGGGGGCAGTAGTTCCAGGGGGCAGTAGTTCCAGGGGGCAGTAGTTCCAGGGGGCAGTAATGCCAGGGGCCAGTAAGGGCAGGGGGCAGTTGTTTCAGGGGGCAGTAGTGCCAGGGGGCAGTAAGGCCAGGGGGAAGTTGTTTCAGGGGACAGTAATGCCAGGGGGCAGTAAGGCTATGGGGCAGTAGGTCCAGGGGTCAGTAGGTCCAGGGGGCAGTAAGGCCATGGGGCAGTAGGTCCAGGGGTCAGTAGGGCCAGGGGTCAGTAGGTCCAGGCGTCAGTAAGGCCAGGGGGCAGTAGGTCCAGGGGGCAGTAGGTCCATTGGGCAGTAGGTCCATTGGGCAGTAGGTCCAGGGGCCAGTAGGTCCATTGGGCAGTAAGGCCAGGGGGCAGTAGTTCCAGGGGTCATTAGGTCCAGGGGGCAGTTGTTCCAGGGGTCAGTAAGGCCAGGGGTCAGTAGGTCCAGGGGTCAGTAGGTCCAGGAGTCAGTAAGGCCAGGGGGCAGTAAGGCCAGGGGGCAGTAAGGCCAGGGGGCAGTAAGGCCAGGGGTCAGTAAGGCCAGGGGTCAGTAAGGCCAGGGGTCAGTAGGGCCAGGGGGCAGTAGTTCCAGGGGGAAGTAAGGCCAGGGGACAGTAATGCCAGGGGACAGTAGGTCCAGGGGGCAGTAAGGCCAGGGGGCAGTAAGGCCAGGGGTCAGTAAGGCCAGGGGGCAGTAGGGCCAGGGGGCAGTAGGGCCAGGGGGCAGTAGGGCCAGGGGGCAGTAGTTCCAGGGGCAGTAATGCCAGGGGACAGTAATGCCAGGGGACAGTAATGCCAGGGGACAGTAATGCCAGGGGACAGTAGGTCCAGGGGCCAGTAGATCCAGGGGCCAGTAGGTCCAGGGGGTAGTAAGGCCAGGGGGTAGTAAGGCCAGGGGGCAGTAGTTCCAGGGGGCAGTAGTTCCAGGGGGCAGTAGTTCCAGGGGGCAGTAATGCCAGGGGACAGTAGGTCCAGGGGCCAGTAAGGCCAGGGGGCAGTAAGGGCAGGGGGCAGTTGTTTCAGGGGGCAGTAGTGCCGGGGGGCAGTAAGGCCAGGGGGAAGTTGTTTCAGGGGACAGTAATGCCAGGGGGCAGTAAGGCCATGGGGCAGTAGGTCCAGGGGTCAGTAGGTCCAGGGGGCAGTAAGGCCATGGTGCAGTAGGTCCAGGGGTCAGTAGGGCCAGGGGTCAGTAGGTCCAGGCGTCAGTAAGGCCAGGGGGCAGTAGGTCCAGGGGGCAGTAAGGCCAGGGGGCAGTAGGTCCAGGGTACAGTAGGTCCAGGGGTGGGAGCAGGAGAGAGACTGTGGATGTGCCCCAAAAGGCACCTTCTTCCCTAAATAGTGCACTACTGTTGACCAGAGCCCTATGGGACACAAGCAGACTGTCTTAGAGACAGGGTTGAGGGATGACACAAGCAGACTGTCTTAGAGACAGGGTTGAGGGATGACACAAGCAGACTGTCTTAGAGACAGGGTTGAGGGATGACACAAGCAGACTGTCTTAGAGACAGGGTTGAGGGATGACACAAGCAGACTGTCTTAGAGACAGGGTTGAGGGATGACACAAGCAGACTGTCTTAGAGACAGGGTTGAGGGATGACACAAGCAGACTGTCTTAGAGACAGGGTTGAGGGATGGGTGTTAGGTGGGTACCGTATGGCTCAGATGTCTTCGATGACAGTATGACTGAGTCATCAGTTTGAATGAGCTCATAGAACACACACACACACAATAGCAGCACTGCAGGAACCACAGGGCTCATCAGGTGCTCTTCAGGACTCTTCAGGACTCTTCAGTAAGAACTCTCTCTTCTAGAAGACAGATGAGGTCTGGCCTTTTGGGAGTTAGACAAGACAGGCAGTCAGGACAGACAGGTTCGGACAGGCAGGCAGACAGGACAGACAGACAGGAAGACAGGCAGTCAGGACAGACAGACAGGAAGACAGGCAGGCAGACAGGACAGACAGACAGGACATCTGCCCTCTTCTTTCGGAACTCTTCCAGAGTAGAGAATTTTAACCACAAGCCAGTTCTTATATGTATTGAAAAAATATCAGGGGTGATGGTCCCTTGGTGGACCTGAGAGGGCATAGGCACAAACAATGTTTTCTATATAAAATCTACCCCTACTCTTCTGCTTTTCAAGCAACAAGTCGGATTTCAAATCGGGTCTACCAATCTGTAACTAGAGCTTAGGCACACCCACTGGGGAGTTTTTCCCCCAAAAAGGGATTTATTACAGACAGAAATACTCCTCTGTACCCCCCCCCCCCCCCCCCCTCAGACGGTCCCACAGGTGAAGAAGCCGGATGTGGAGGGCCTGGGCTGGCGTGGTTACACGTGGTCTGCGGCTGTGAGGCTGGTTGGACGTTCTGTCAAATTCTCTAAAACGACGTTGGAGGCAATTTATGGTAGAGAAATGAAAATTCAAATAACTGGCAACAGCTCTGGTGGACATTCCTGCAGTCAACATACCAATTGCATGCTCCCTCAAAGCCTGAAACATCTGTGGCATTGTGTTGTGTGAGAAAACTGCACAATAGCCTTTTATTGTCGCCAGCACAAGGTGCACCTGTGTAATGATCATGCTGTTTAATCAGCTTTTTTTTGCCACACCTGTCAGGTAGATGGATATCTTGGCAAAGGAGAAATGTTCACTATCAGGGATGTAAAGAAATTTGTGCATAACATTTTAGAGTAATATTTCAGAGATCTTTAATTTCAGCTCATGAAACATGGGACCAGCATTTTTTTTTCAGTCTAAATACCACTGATTAGATAGAGAAACTGTATTATGTCACCTGAAGCAGCGGAATAATGGCTCTTGCCTACTTTGTAGGGCCAGCGGGCAGTAACTTACTGCCCACCCCCCATAGATACTGTATTGGTAGCATGAGTATGAACCCAAATAATTTTCCAATCGTTTCGTTCTGAACAGAATCATAATTTTTTTCCTTCATTTCCACTGTTCCTACTAGCAAAATACACTTCTGAACCAGTTTGAACCAAAACAAAGTAACAGTTGACATTGTTCCTTTGTTAAGTTCTGAAATCAACATTTTTTTTGTTACATTTAGCTAGTCATTAAATTACTTAATCAATGGATGCCAAGGGAAGCCAGGCTTCCCCCAAAAATTTACCAAAAAAAGAATGAAAATAAATCATGTGTCTTTCGTCTCTCTGTGTTTTATAATTTTCCTTCAATTTGCAAAAGGCTGAATGTATCTCATAGGAGAAACCAACCGAGTGAAACAGTGCCCCTCTGTCTCTGTACGTGTAGAACATCTATCTGATTGCTGTCTGGTCATAACGAGTATGACATTTTTGCCGCCTGTAGCATTGAATGCAAGGGAAGCCAGCGAGCATCTGGCCTCTCTTGACCAATTAAAATATATATATATTTGCCAATCAGCATTGAGCTAAGCTGAGCGAGCTCAACTGTGAATGATCCTGGTGCACCAAAAAAAAAGTGTCACATGAAGCCAGCTTGGATTTGGCGTCACTCCTATCAAAATCCCATTGAGAGCATATGTCATAGACAGAAAAGCTTGAATTGTTGCATGTCGTTATGTTTTTTTGCTCCGGTGGCTAGCCAGCCAGCTAGCTAAAATTGTCCCTTTCCTAAATTAGCCATGGATGGAGATAGGGATTTGGACTTGTTGTTTTAATTAATTCTCCGTACTGGCCAATGATTATAACGGTGATCAGGGTTGGGTAGGTTACTTTCTAAATGTAATCCGTTCCAGTTACTAGTTAACTGTCCAAAATTGTAATCAGTAACGTGACTTTTGGATTACCCAAACTCAGTAATGTAATCTGATTACATTCTGTTACTTTTAGATTACTTTCCCCTTAAGAGGCATTAGAAGAAGACAAAAATGTATGTTACCAATTGAATGACATCTATTGCTGGATAAATCAATGTTAAAGTTTACATAGCTGGCCATATATGGATGTTACATTTTACTTTATGGGTTGGTTATGTAGGCTTCTTCTAACCCATCGCTTTCTACTACATACAATAATACGATTCAATTATATCTTTACATTAAAAACTAAAGTCTATCAGAATTCCAGTCATTCCAATAAAATGTTATACCCCTTGATCTTCAATAATAGGACTTGGAAATGACCCCAAAACGAAGGACTTATTAGCCAGCCATACTCTGTTGTTTATGATTTTGTTGTCATGGAGGACTGATTGGGCTCATTGATTCGAGTTGAAAAATAAATGCTGGGCTCATGGAATGGCATGCTTTGAGCACTACTTAAAAGTGCTATTTACATGTGAAAAATGCAATATGCTGCATTTGCTATAGGCCTATTGTTTACCTTTTTGTTTGTGACACTTTGATATCTTGATAATATGCAGCTGTTTAATTGATGGGCAAATCCACAGATGAAACAATTGAAAAAACGTCACCCTGCATCTGTTTTGGTAAAAAGTTGAGGGATGATCCTGGAGAAATGTAACCAATCTCAGATTAGTAGACAGAGCTATGGATGCAAGGACTGACCATCCATAATATAAAAATAATTGTTTTAACCATGTTACGAAGCTATACAGTGTGTGTTTACATTTACAATGTTTACAAACATTGGAGTAAAACAAGCTTATATTTTAGGTTCTCATGGAGTGTAACAGTTGGCATTTATAAGTTATATTCTTAAAGAATCAATGGATATACACTACTTGTCAAAAGTTTTAGAACACCTACTCATTCAAGGGTTCTCCTGATGACAGCTTTGCACACTCTTGGCATTCTCTCAACCAGCATCACCTGGAATGCTTTTCCAACAGTCTTGAAGGAGTTCCCACATATGCTGAGCACTTGTTGGCTTCTTTTCCTTCACTCTGTGGTCTGACTCATCCCAAACCATCTCAATTTGGTTGAGGTTGGGGGATTGTGGAGGCCAGGTCATCTGATGCAGCTCTCCATCAGTCTCCTTCTTGGTATAATAGCCCTTACACAGCCTGGAGGTGTATTTGGCCATTGTCCTGTTGAAAAACAAATGATAGTCCCACTAAGCCCAAACCAGATGGGATGGCGTATCACTGCAGAATGCTGTGGTAGCCATGCTGGTTAAATGTGTCTTGAATTCTAAATAAATCACAGACAGTGTCACCAGCAAAGCACCCCCACACTATAACACGTCCTCCTCCACATGCTTTACGGTGGGAAATACACATGCGGAGATCATCTGTTCACCTACACCGCGTCTCACAAAGACACAGCGGTTGGAACCAAAAATCTCCAATTTGGACTCCAGACCAAAGGACAAGTGTCCACCGGTGTAATGTCCATTGCTCGTGTTTCTTGGCCCAAGCAAATCTCTTCTTCTTATTGGTGTCCTTTAGTAGTGGTTTCTTTGCAGCAATTCAACCATGAAGGCCTGATTCACGCAGTCTCCTCTGAACAGTTGATGTTGAGATGTGTCTTTAACTTGAACTCTGTGAAGCATGTATTTGGACTGCAATTTCTGAAGTTGGTAACTCTAATGAACTTATCCTCTGCAGCAGAGGTAACTCTGGGTCTTCCTTTCCTGTGGCAGTCTTCATGAGAGACAGATTCATCATAGCGCTTGATGGTTTTTGCGACTGCACTTGAAGAAAGTTTCAAAGTTCTTGAAATTTTCCGTGTTGACTGACCTTCATGTCTTAAAGTAATGATGGACTGTCGTTTCTCCTTGCTTATTTGAGCTGTTCTTGCCATAATATGGACTTGGTCTTTTACCAAATAGGGCTATCTTCTGTATACCACCTCTACCTTGTCACAACACAACTGATTGGCTCAAACGCATTAAGATTGAAAGAAATTACACAAATGAACTGTTAAGAAGGCACACCTGTTAATTGAAATGCATTCCAGGTGACTACCTCATGAAGCTGGTTGAGAGAATGCCAAGAGTCTGCAAAGCTGACATCAAGGCAAAGGGTGGAGAAGGTGGAAAGTTTTAAGTTCCTCGGCGTACACATCACGGACAAACTGAAATGGTCCACCCACACAGACAGCGTGGTGAAGAAGGCGCAACAGCGCCTCTTCAACCTCAGGAGGCTGAAGTAATTTGGCTTGTCACCAAAAACACTCACAAACTTTTACATATACACAATCGAGAGCATCCTGTCAGGCTGTATCACCGCCTGGTACAGCAACTGTTATGGGAGCGAGTGCGCGAGTCCTCACACAGTGAATTTTACCCTGCATTACACATTCATGGTACTACATAAAAGTGTTCCTAATGTTTTGTACACTCAGTGTGTCTCCTCAAGGTAGCTTGGAGCTACAGGGAATGAGTTTGGATGAATTATTTAATGGTTCCCTGAGGCTTTGTCTTGTTTGTAATTCAACACTAACTCAACAGCACCCTTCTTTACTGACCATTCACTGTAAAAGAGTGAGGGTGGGTAAAAGTAAAACCTGAACAAATGATGTTATTACAACATAACATTTACTGGAAACTTAAATCTATGAATTGAGAGAAACCTGCTAAATACATCTAAACTGCTAGACTAAGTATGTAGGGAGAATCCACACCGCCTTGTGACTAGTATATACAGTGGGGAGAACAAGTATTTGATACACTGACGATTTTGCAGGTTTTCCTACTTACAAAGCATGTAGAGGTCTGTAATTTTTATCATAGGTACACTTCAACTGTGAGAGAAGGAATCTAAAATCCAGAAAATCACATTGTATGATTTTTAAGTAATTAATTTGCATTTTATTGCATGACATAAGTATTTGATACATCAGAAAAGCAGAACTGAATATTTGGTACAGAAACCTTAGTTTGCAATTACAGAGATCATACGTTTCCTGTAGTTCTTGACCAGGTTTGCACACACTGCAGCAGGGATTTTGGCCCACTCCTCCATACAGACCTTCTCCAGATCCTTCAGGTTTCGGGGCTGTCGCTGGGCAATACGGACTTTCGGCTCCCTCCAAAGATTTTCTATTGGGTTCAGGTCTGGAGACTGGCTAGGCCACTCCAGGACCTTGAGATGCTTCTTACGGAGCCACTCCTTAGTTGCCCTGGCTGTGTGTTTCGGGTCGTTGTCATGCTGGAAGACCCAGCCACGACCCATCTTCAATGCTCTTACTGAGGGAAGGAGGTTGTTGGCCAAGATCTCGCGATACATGGCCCCATCCATCCTCCCCTCAATACGGTGCAGTCGTCCTGTCCCCTTTGCAGAAAAGCATCCCCAAAGAATGATGTTTCCACCTCCATGCTTCACGGTTGGGATGGTGTTCTTGGGGTTGTACTCATCCTTCTATTCCTCCAAACACGGCGAGTGGAGTTTAGAGCAAAAAGCTCTATTTTTGTCTCATCAGACCACATGACCTTCTCCCATTCCTCCTCTGGATCATCCAGATGGTCATTGGCAAACTTCAGACGGGCCTGGACATGCGCTGGCTTGAGCAGGGGGACCTTGCGTGCGCTGCAGGATTTTAATCCATGACGGCGTAGTGTGTTACTAATGGTTTTCTTTGAGACTGTGGTCCCAGCTCTCTTCAGGTCATTGACCAGGTCCTGCCGTGTAGTTCTGGGCTGATGCCTCACATTCCTCATGATCATTGATGCCCCACGAGGTGAGATCTTGCATGGAGCCCCAGACCGAGGGTGATTGACCGTCATCTTGAACTTCTTCCATTTTCTAATAATTGTGCCAACAGTTGTTGCCTTCTCACCAAGCTGCTTGCCTATTGTCCTGTAGCCCATCCCAGCCTTGTACAGGTCTACAATTTATCCCTGATGTCCTTACACAGCTCTCTGGTCTTGGCCATTGTGGAGAGGTTGGAGTCTGTTTGATTGAGTGTGTGGACAGGTGTCTTTTATACAGGTAACGAGTTCAAACAGGTGCAGTTAATACAGGTAATGAGTGGAGAACAGGAGGGCTTCTTAAAGAAAAACTAACAGGTCTGTGAGAGCCGGAATTCTTACTGGTTGGTAGGTGATCAAATACTTATGTCATGCAATAAAATGCAAATTAATTACTTAAAAATCATACAATGTGATTTTCTGGATTTTTGTTTTAGATTCCGTCTCTCACAGTTGAAGTGTACCTATGATAAAAATGACAGACCTCTACATGCTTTGTAAGTAGGAAAACCTGCAAAATCGGCAGTGTATCAAATACTTGTTCTCCCCACTGTAGCTGATAAGAGGAGTGACACCCTAATGACTATCCAGGCTGCAACACATCCAGCCTTGATTGGGAGTCCTATAGGGCGGCACCCTATTTTGCCCAGCTTCGTTTAGGTTTGACCGGGGTAGGCCGTCATTGTAAATAAGAATTTGTTCTTTACTGACTTGCTTAGTTAAATAAAGGTTATAAACCGACCCTATCCCTCCTCCTCAATACTCCCCAGGCACGACTACCCCCTGAAACATTTCTCTCCCTCAAACAAACTGCTATTAGCAGATATTGATCTGAGGCCATTTCCCTGGCTTCACTGAGGAAAAAGAGGAACATGGACTTCATTAAAGCCCATTGATTCGGAGAATGTCTGCCTGTATGAATGTGAGAGCACGGTGTTAGTTGTCGAGTGCTAGTTGCCGACGTTGTATTCTATCAGCCCTGATAGGTGATAAAGGATTCTAGAACTCTCCCCTGTTCTTTATGACTGGTGACAGACAGGCTGAATACCTTCCCCTGGTTCTTCATGACTGGTGACAGACAGGCTGAATACCCTCCCCTGGTTCTTCATGACTGGTGACAGACTGGCTGAATACCTTCCCCTGGTTCTTTATGACTGGTGACAGACAGGCTGAATACCCTCCCCTGGTTCTTTATGACTGGTGACAGACAGGCTGAATACCTTCCCCTGGTTCTTTATGACTGGTGACAGACAGGCTGAATACCCTCCCCTGGTTCTTCATGACTGGTGACAGACAGGCTGAATACCCTCCACTGGTTCTTCATGACTGGTGACAGACAGGCTGAATACCCTCCCCTGGTTCTTCATGACTGGTGACAGACAGGCTGAATACCTTCCCCTGGTTCTTTATGACTGGTGACAGACAGGCTGAATACCCTCCCCTGGTTCTTTATGACTGGTGACAGACAGGCTGAATACCTTCCCTGGTTCTTTATGACTGGTGACAGACAGGCTGAATACCCTCCCCTGGTTCTTTATGACTGGTGACAGACAGGCTGAATACCTTCCCCTGGTTCTTTATGACTGGTGACAGACAGGCTGAATACCTTCCCCTGGTTCTTTATGACTGGTGACAGACAGGCTGAATACCCTCCCCTGGTTCTTTATGACTGGTGACAGACAGGCTGAATACCTTCCCCTGGTTCTTTATGACTGGTGACAGACAGGCTGAATACCCTCCCCTGGTTCTTCATGACTGGTGACAGACAGGCTGAATACCCTCCACTGGTTCTTCATGACTGGTGACAGACAGGCTGAATACCCTCCCCTGGTTCTTCATGACTGGTGACAGACAGGCTGAATACCCTCCCCTGGTTCTTAATGACTGGTGACAGACAGGCTGAATACCCTCCCCTGGTTCTTTATGACTGGTGACAGACAGGCTGAATACCTTCCCCTGGTTCTTTATGACTAGTGACAGACAGGCTGAATACCCTCCCCTGGTTCTTTATGACTGGTGACAGACAGGCTGAATACCTTCCCCTGGTTCTTTATGACTGGTGACAGACAGGCTGAATACCTTCCCCTGGTTCTTTATGACTGGTGACAGACAGGCTGAATACCCTCCCCTGGTTCTTTATGACTGGTGACAGACAGGCTGAATACCTTCCCCTGGTTCTTTATGACTGGTGACAGACAGGCTGAATACCCTCCCCTGGTTCTTCATGACTGGTGACAGACAGGCTGAATACCCTCCACTGGTTCTTCATGACTGGTGACAGACAGGCTGAATACCCTCCCCTGGTTCTTCATGACTGGTGACAGACAGGCTGAATACCCTCCCCTGGTTCTTCATGACTGGTGACAGACAGGCTGAATACCCTCCCCTGGTTCTTTATGACTGGTGACAGACAGGCTGAATACCTTCCCCTGGTTCTTTATGACTGGTGACAGACAGGCTGAATACCTTCCCCTGGTTCTTTATGACTGGTGACAGACAGGCTGAATACCCTCCCCTGGTTCTTTATGACTGGTGACAGACAGGCTGAATACCTTCCCCTGGTTCTTTATGACTGGTGACAGACAGGCTGAATAGCCTCCCCTGGTTCTTCATGACTGGTGACAGACAGGCTGAATACCCTCCACTGGTTCTTTATGACTGGTGACAGACAGGCTGAATACCCTCCACTGGTTCTTTATGACTGGTGACAGACATGCTGAATATCATCAGTTTGTCACTTCCGTCCTGCCAGTGACCCTCCTGCTCCTCCACCTCCTCCTTGTCCTTCCCCGTTTGCCCTATTGTCTGCTTGGCTTCTAGGGCCCAGTCCCCCCCTGTACGCCTGCTTATTTATGGTCCCCGCCATAGTCTTATAACCATGTAAATGAATGGCTGTGCAGGCTCCGCGTACTCTGACTATGCAGCCTGTCACTCCCACCCTATCCCAGTGCTAATGACTACCTGCTTGTGTGTGTGTGTGTGTGTGTGTGTGTGTGTGTGTGTGTGTGTGTGTGTGTGTGTGTGTGTGTGTGTGTGTGTGTGTGTGTGTGTGTGTGTGTGTGTGTGTGTGTCCTCGTCTGTCACTCCTGTCCTATTCCCTAATGACTACCTCTGACACTCACTCTCTCTCCTACATCAAATCAACATCAACATGCTGCATCGTCATGGTGATGAAGTGGTAGAGCACTGTCGCAGCCTCCCTGCACACACACACACACACACACACACACCGCTGCCACCATGCCATCACGCTGCCATGCATACCAGATAATGGGAAGAGAACTGCTGTATGATACGACAACACCAGCTTTATTAAAATTGAGAGCAAAATTACCTCCAATTAGCGTTTCCAAAACGACGCGACATCATTTTACATTATATTCTAGAGAGTACTGCCCCCCTCCCTTGTGTGTGTGTGTGATGCATCAGAGGAACTCACTTCTTATGCACTTCCTCTCTGTTATCAACTAGGGGTATTATTTCCTGCATTGTTCTTATGATGATGTGTTTCTGTTTGATGTGGAATCAGGAGGGAGGGAGGGAGGGAGGGAAGGAAGGAGAGAGAGGGATAGAGGGATAGAGGGGGAGAGAGAGAGTGAGAAAGAGGGTGAGAGAGTGAGAGAGAGAGGGATAGAGGGAGGGAGGGAGAGAGAGAGAGAGAGGGGGAGGGAGGGAGGGAGCGAGAGAGAGAGAGGGGGGAGGGAGCGAGCGAGCGAGAGAGAGCGAGAGAGAGAGAGCGAGAGAGAGAGAGAGAGCGAGAGAGAGAGAGAGAGAGAGGGCTGATAGGAAGCAGCTAGATGAAGTCTGTCCCATCTCGTCCTGTTATTGTCAGGCAGCCTGTGGTAGATATTAGAAATGTCATGTCTTATGGACCACAACATCTAGAGTGTGATTGTGTGTGTGTGCATGCGTACGTGTGTGTGTGCGTGTGCATGCCTGTGCCTGTGTGTGTTAGATGTTAGAAATGCCATGTCTTATGGACCACAACATCTGTTGCCGTTCCAGTCTATAGGACCACTGTGCTCAGCCTCAGAACACACAGTAAATGCATTGAAAGGAACATGAGTTGCGTGCTGATGGATCTGAATAAGAGTCCAAGAGGGGATTCTTGCTGACAATATTATTAATAAATAAAAAACATTTGATCATGAAAAAGGGTGCAAGAAGTGGTCCAATTCATCTAGTCAAATAAATGGAACATACAGATGTTGGATCTTAATTTGACCCCTTTCGTCGCAGGAGGAAAATAATCCTGCAGCAGGAGGATTTGAATATCTGAAGAAATATTTAAAATCGCGGCCAGTGGGCTGCTGGAAGAGGTGTTTGTATACAATGCACACCGTACCTACATTGTAACTTATGTAAGCTACATGCAGGCTACAGCACGTCTCCTGTTAATTCTTATGTGGTTTATAATAAATGTACATATTTGTGGGGAGTTGATATTTTTTTAGTTAGTGAAAATCATATTTTTTTAATCAATTGTTTTATACGTTGAAGGCAAGTAATAGACAGAATAAATTATTTGTTTCCTCAGTGCCTTTGTGGTCCAACGGTTACAGACAGTCTACATATGCCAGAGTCAGCATGGGTTTGAATCTGTCCCACTGCCCTTTGACTCACGGATGAACGAATGTCTATTAATTCCGCATAGTTACTGGGTTAAAACAGAAACATTGATGTGAATTGTTAGATACTACTGCACTGTTAGATATTACTACACTGTTGGAGCTAGGAGCACAAGCATTTCGCTACACCTGCAATAACATCCGCTAAATATGTGTATGTGACCAATAACATTTGATTTGATTTGAAACAACTCAAAGATGAACAGTTTAGGCATTCATTCTGAGTGGTTAAGGTTTATGGTTATGGTTTAGGGAAGGCTCAAAACAAAATAATTAAAAACAATTGCCTATGTATCATCAGTTTTCATAGCATTCTTAGTGCTTGATAAAGAATGGTGAAGTGCCGTAGCGCAGTGGTCTTAGCAGCGAGCTCTGGCTCTGAGCTGCATGAATTTCTCCAGGTGCTGGATGATATAGTGACCGTGAACATACATTAAACCCACAGGTTCATTGCATTTATTTAAATGGATTGAGAAATGATACATAGCCTAACTTAAACGTGGGCGAGCGTCCACACTGGAGGAAAATATATCGTTCTACAGTAGGCCTAAATCTGTCAGTCAACTGATGGCCCAAATCAGCTAATCAACTCAGCCACTGTAGCCTATTATGGGATGTCATTATGCTAATGAGTAGCCTACAGAATGTATTGTAAGATAATTAAACAACAAGGGGCCTATTGCAACCATCAATGGCACTATATTATCACCAGATGATGTCTAGTTAAACCATCAATACGTGCTAAATTCACCCACACAGCTGACCTCAATGGCAACCGTTAATGGTCACCTCACTACCGCTCCCTAAAAGATAATGTCAGTGTTACCTTAATCCTGCTTGCAACCAAAGTCTTTCAAGATATGTTCACCCTCTGGTTGGTGTTGTAACCGGAAACAATTTACACTAAGAGCGATTTATCTATTTGACAAGCATCCCGTACAATATAAGTAAACTATTTAATTGTTTACCATGGCAAGTCTACTGTGGCAAATTACCCGACACTTTGTAGGAATGGAAACTAATGTTGGTGTAGCCTACTGTTATTATTCTATTGGTTTCCTCTTTATGTTATTCAACAGTGTCTCGTATGATAATTTCTTATCAAGATCGGAGGTAAAATATCCCTGGACTGTCCATATTTGAACTGTGTAAGTAAATATATCGGGGGGGATTCAGTTCTTCGTGCCAGAATGGCATGGACTGGTATCAAACCCACGTCGATACAGTAGGCCTATGTGCCAGATGAAAGCAGCGACCCTAACTTTGACCGTGGGATGTTGCCACTAGTATGTCATAGCCTAGTTGGAACCAATATCTATCTTGTGTTATTAAGCTACTGTATATGAAACGCCGGTTGTTGATATGTATGGCTGTGTTTCACATAGATGTTTGTACATTTGAATGTTGCAGTATTAGGACCTAGGCCTAGCGTTTGAGCGAGCGAGAGAGAACATCACGTTGATCGAAAGCCCTGATCCCACTGACTCGACTGCCACCGCATAGAGAGAAAGAAAACTGCTCTTTTTTTAGGGACTGACGAGAAAATTCTCTATGACAAAAGAGTGATCAAGTTAAGATCCGACATCTGTAGTGTACACACACACACACACACACACACACACACACACACACACACACACACACACACACACACACACACACACACACACACACACACACACACACACACACACACACACACACATACACAATGCTGTGTAATGGTGGTTGACAAGGGTGCAAAAGGATGTTGTTTATATGCAGTGGATGCACTTGGCTGTGTTTACTGTGTGAAATAACACTGGTGTTTGTGTTCTATTCTCGCCAGCCTGCCTGTCCACTGCGCTGGCTGTGAACATGGTACATTAAACAAAGCTATCACCATACCGTATATATACAGACAGTACATATGCCATGTCTTTATTCTTAGCCATATGTCCTACAGAGTTGTGTATATTCCTCTAATAAAATGATGGTGATTAAATAGATTCATTGACATTCAGGCAGAAGATAATTGTTTTTGCAAATGTCCATGCATAGATGTAAGATAACTTGATAGTGCAGTGCACATCCATGGTTTCCCCCTTCAGACACCTCTGTAAAATCAAAGATCATATAATAAGACAATAAGGGGGTTGTGATTGTAGTGAGCTACAGATGTACGTTCTTAATCTGAGCCAGTTTTCTGCAGGATTAAAATAATCTTGCAGCAACAGGAAATGGAAATGATTTTGTGGATTATAATTAATGGACATTTATGTAGGGATACATACATTTTTTCTTAGGACAAATCAAGTCTGACATTTTAAATTACAAACTTTAGAAGCCTTTTTGAACATTGAATACACTACAAGTTTGCATTTCTCACTGTGCAGGAACATTTTTCAGCAGCAGAAGAGGGATCAAATTAAGATCCTACATCTGTATGACCACCCTCCCTGTGGAAGCATCTGAAGGGTGAATGTTATAGGACAGACAGATCAACAGTATGTTCAACTCCTTCAACCTTTACACCTGTTTGTGTTGAATTCCCGTTCTCTTATGACTATGTGGGATAGGTTTCTTGGACACCGATTAATCGTAGTCGGGCCCGTAACCCTAAACCTTCAGTCCTCCTGTGTGAATACTCCCCGGGCCTGTAAGCCTCCCAGCATGCCTTCAGTCCTCCTGTGTGAATACTCCCCGGGCTTGTAAGCCTCCCAGCCTGCCTTCAGTCCTCCTGTGTGAATACTCCCCGGGGCTTGTACGCCTCCCAGCCTGCCTTCAGTCCTCCTGTGTGAATACTCCCCGGGGCTTGTACGCCTCCCAGCCTGCCTTCAGTCCTCCTGTGTGAATAATCCCCGGGCCTGTACGCCTAACTCTGGACATTAGCAAGACTGATGGCATGGCAGAGAGATTCCTAATTACACGCTCCACATTATTGGACTATTTCCCACCTATCAGTGAAAAGAATAGCCAGCAGCAGCATCATTAGCCTTTGTCCCTAACTCATTATTATTCATTTAAAGGATATTTGCTTTGTAGCAGAATGAGGCCTCTTTGTCTGAATGTTTAAGTGAAGGGACAATGCATCAACTCTGATAAATAATTTTGTCTTCTGTGTTAGATAAGATAAATCATATGTTCATTGATCGATCTAGGCAGGCTCAAAATGCAGGCTAACTATGTTTGCTGGACACAGACACTGGTAGTTTTTCTGTACTGGTCTGCTAATAAACAAACCAGCCCATACATAGCCTTATTGCTTTTACAGTAATTAAGTTGTCTATACATTTATTTTTATGCAGTAACGTATAGCTTATACAGAATAGCCTTAGCCTACAGGTATGCATCACTTGCTTATAATACTTTGATCTTTAAAGATGTATGCAGAGAGCATATTGACCATATAGTAGCCTAAAGCATGGCTCTGTGGCTGCATATAGAAATGTGTGAGCCTACAACGGAATCAACATTCAACACTCAACTAGTATGACAGTTTTACTGAAAGTATCCCATTTAAGAATAACAATATCAGGGCAAATAATCTCTCATGTGTGATAAGGGCAATTATCATTCCCAAAGAACCCCCACCACGCGTTACCCGAGGGAAGGAATACATGAATGTGTGCTGTTTCAGATTACAGTCTTTTATCATTGAAACTGCAGAACCAGATCTCTGATTAATATCTAATGCTGAACATTTCTAGAATACAAAAGCATGACCACATCTTTATTCATTTAGAAAGTCAATTGAAAGCGTTAGTTTTGTAAACTGTAAAATGGAGTAAACAGCAATGCTAAATTGCCAACAATTTCCTGTCAGTCCATTTAGCTACTCTGTGAGAGTTTGGGCTAAATGGATAGATAGGCTATACCCAGCTAGCACACTTGGTTCCTTGGAAGTTGTTGGAATGTATGTTTTTGGTTTCACATTGGTTCTGTGAACGAAGCCATTTGTTTTCTGACCGGTAAAATTGAACTTTTTAAAAACGTTCTGAGAACAGAAGTAAACATTTTGTCTCTTCTGGGAATGTTTATTTTAAGGTTGCAGAAAGGTTTTGAGAACGTTTTACTCTGGTTCCTTCCAGAGAGGTTTTATTAACGCTCTAAGAACAGAAATGATAGGTTATTTGGAGGTTTTTGAATAACTACCTTTAAACTTAAACAACACATTTATTTTTTATCAGTGAGATTTGAACCTGTAATCTTCTGTTCTTTATCCATGGAGTTAGTCCGTTGTGCCACCAGGATGAAGCTACCATGCTATGTTTTTTTTAACTCGTACCAAGCTGTTCATTTTAGTCTCTTCAAACAGACCGCAATTCAAAGGAAACAAGCACTCATTAACACCAGGTGTGCCCAATTAGTGGGTGTGCCCAACACTCCTGAGCACACTTAACAAGATAGAGAATATGAAGAGTTTTGTTGATGCTGAGAAAATAATGTATATGTTTTCAAATAACATTCTTAGAACATTCTCTGAACGTTACAAAAGTTTTCTTGTGTTTTTTTATGGAAAGTTCTCTTAGCATTCTAGGAAAAATTTGAGAACATGACTTTAAAGAACCATGAGGAAACCTGTAGGAAATGTTATGCTGAAGTACTGAAATTGCCACTGAAGAACATTGTTTCTTAACGTTCTCTGAACTATTCCAGAACATTCTTAATGTCAAACCATTTGGAGAACGTTCCTAGAACATAATTTTTTTATTAAAATATGAAAACATGAAAATGTAATCGTACCATGTTAGAACTTTTAGGAATTGGTAATGGTAAAGAAAATATATTTTTTTTGTCAAGTTCCTTAAATGTGCTGAAAATATTCCGAAGCCAAGTGACTATCCTGCACCATTCCCAGAAAGTTGTGGGAAAGTTGTAGGAAAGTTGTATGCAAAATAACCATAAGACAACCACACTCTCACCAAACTCTAAGAAACGTATAGTTCTCAAAACATTATGTGCTAGCTGGGTACCATTCGTTGCCACTATTTAAGGTGAATTAGTCATTTGTTTTAGGTCTTTTTCCCCCAGAAACCAGCAGCAACAGTTTCAACAACTGCATATTTCAGAGCAGATTAAACTAGATGGAAAATATACCTTGCAACTAGGGTTGCAAAGGGTCGGGAACTTTCCTGTAAATGTCCAGAATTTTACCGGAATTTTTCCATGGGAAGTTAAGCCCAGGAATTTTGGGAATTTTGCTTAAATTCATTAAAAAAAGTTAGCTTATAACAGTGAACCTTTTTTTGTGGGATACACATAAGGCAATTCTAGGTCTTGTGGCGTATTTTGGTTAAACTATCCCCAATTCAATGGAATTGCAACCCTCTGAATTCACAGTGCATTCTTCCATCACATGTGCAGTGCACTCTTCCGTCACATGTACAGCTGATTCTCAAGATCTTGCACACTAATGAGATGCTATTGAGCCCACACTACTACACCGTCTGAGCCAAGGACTACATGCTTTCTGGTAAGTTTTGATTACAATACTGGGTGGGGTGAATATATTTTACATGACATACATTATTTTTTGTTAACTAGTAAATAGTAGCCTACAGGAAAGTGTGTTTAAATCATTTCTAACTTGTTAACAATTTCTGCTAGTTCGTTTTTGCTACCATGTGAGTTTTAGCTTGCTTGAGCCTGCTAACTGAGGAGTGTTAATTCACCTGTTTCCATACATTTATCTTACAAAAGAGCTGTTTAATCTAACTGCTCAACTATTTATCTGTATATGGAATTGTATTTGGTAAAAAAGAAAAAAAACGAATCTTTACAGGAAAATGCGACGGCACTATCTGATGTGTGGAGACATTTCACTGCAGCTAATGTAGAAGGAAAAGCTGTGTACATTTGCAAATACTGTGCCAAATCATATGTGAAGAACGCAAAACAGATGTAGAATCATCTGGCCAAATGCATAAAGTTCCCTCAGCGCTCACAACCAGCAACCTCTGACAAAAGTCCCTCTACTTCTATTCGAGGTGAAAATGATTAATCAGACACCTTATCGATAGCAACAGCTCATGGTCCTCCTGGAATCAGAAGTTCTTTTGACTCAATGGAGGAATGTTATCAGAGAAATGCTGATGAATATCAACTGGTTCACCTCTGATGCTCACAGGCAATGTGTATTGGAAGAGATTTCTGAATGTTCTTCACCCAGCATACACCCCTCCAACATGCTTTATCTACTCATTTGCTGGATGCAGAGTTCAACAGAGTTCAAGTGAAGGTCAAGCAAATCATAGAGAAAGCAGACTGTATTGCAATCATCTCTGATGGGTGGTCGAATGTTCGTGGGCAAGGAATAATTAACTACATCATCTCCACCCCTCAACCAGTATTCTACAAGAGCACAGACACAAGGGACAACAGACACACCGGTCTCTACATTGCAACTTAGCTGAAGGCGGTCATCAATAACCTTGGACCACAGAAGGTATTTGCACTGGTGACAGACAATGCTGGGAACATGAAGGCTGCTTGGTTTAAAGTGGAGGAGTCCTACCCTCACATCACACCTATTAGCTGTGCTGCTCATGTATTGAATCTGCTCCTCAAGGACATCATGGCACTGAAAACAAAACAACTTATCGCATCAGCCACCTGGTGGAAGGGACTTTGTGGACTTTGTTTCCCCTGTTGCCTCCATCATCGTACAAATCCCACCAACATCAGCCTCCTCAGAGCGCAACTGGTCCTTGTTTGGGAACACACACACCAAAGCACGCAACAGGCTGACCAATACAGGGGTTAAATAATTGGTGGCCATCCGTGCAAATTTTAGGCTTTTTGAGCTTGACAACGAGCCATCCTCAACAAGGTTGGAAAGTGACAGTGAAGCCTCAGATTCTGATGTTCAAGAGGTGGACATTGAGGAGGTCCAGGGAGAAGACATGGAAGCCTGAGAGGAAGACAACCAAAGCTTTAGTTTCTAGACTATCATGTATGTTGAAAACGTTTTTGGGAGAAGTGATGGATCATTGGGGATCATTCAATATTCCCTTTCTTTTGTTGTTCAGTGAAATCATCCCATGTGAAGAGTCAACTCATTTAATTAAAGTTCAATTCGTAACTAAATTGTTTTTTTTATTTCTATTGGAAGGATTTAATCATTTGAAATTATGTCTACTTATGATAAGGTAAAAGGTTTATGTTTCTGTCTCCTTATGATATGGTATATATATCCAATGCAAAAAACATCTACATTTAAATGGTATTAATATTCATTTTCATATATTTCCGTTAATTCTTATATATTCCCGTTAATTCCCACGGAAAGATTCCACTTCTGAATATTTCCCAAAATGTGCAACACTACTTGCAATTGCAAATAAAAACGTGCATGTGCTCCCTGATAACGCACTAAAATAAGATCGCAAACACCCTTGAAGTGCGGTGTGGAGATAAAGAATGCTGATGGTCCCACCATTTTTGTTATATGTGTACTTTGACAATGTAAGTAATAACCTTTCTGGACTACCCATCCCGGATCTGGGATCATTGTCATCAGAAACGATGACTAGCATAGCCTAGCCTAGCGCCACAGGGTTTTAACTTGCCATGTCAATAAAGTCTATTGAATTGAATGCTCTCACAGCATTTCAGCGGCAAGGATAGAGACGACGGTGCTGTTGCAATCAGCTCGTCACGTTGTTTTCCTTGAGAGCTTTCTTGTTTCTGTTCCTCGAACACGAATAAGACAACATATGAATCAACTTTATGACCTTACGCCAGCTGCTTCTCCCGAATCCTTGGCACACACTTGAGGGATATTGGAGATGTTCCTCCCATCTGCATGGTCTTATAAATGAATATATCATCTATAATGTGTTGATCCTATACTGTAGGCCTATGGCTCTGCTTTATACATAGGCCTACCTACAGTGCAGTCAGACCTCTTCCCTTTTCCCACATTTTCCTACGTTAACAAAGTACCGAGTAAAGGGTTTGAATGCTTATGTAAATGTGATATTTCAGTTTTTATTTTATTTATTTTTGGAAACATTTCTAAAAACCTGTTATTGCTTTGTAAGTATGTGGTATTGTGTGTAGATTGATGAGGAAAAAAGGTAACTGTTTTTTTCACCGTTCAAATAATAGCCCATGTTCCACATTCACAGAGATTAAATTACAAAGAATTATTGTTTTAATTACACTATTAATGAATATGTCATTCTTCCCCCATCTCTCTCACACCCTCCATCTCTCTATCTCTCTCTCTCTCACACCCTCTATCTCTCTGTCTCTCACACCCTCAATCTCTCTATATATCTCTCTATCTCTCTGTCTCTCTCACACCCTTTATCTCTCTGTCTCTGTGACACCCTCTATCTCTCTGTCTCTCTCACACCCTTTATCTCTCTGTCTCTGTGACACCCTCTATCTCTCTGTCTCTCTCACACCCTCTATCTCTCTCTCACACCCTCTATCTCTCTCTCTCACACCCTTTATCTCTCTGTCTCTGTGACACCCTCTATCTCTCTCTCTCACACCCTCTATCTCTCTCTCTCACACCCTCTATCTCTCTCTCTCTCACACCCTTTATCTCTCTGTCTCTGTGACACCCTCTATCTCTCTCTCTCACACCCTCTCTCTCTATCTCTCTGTCTCTCTCACACCCTCTATCTCTCTGTCTTTCTCTGTCTCTCTCACACCCTCTCTCTCTATCTCTCTGTCTCTCTCACACCCTCTATCTCTCTGTCTTTCTCTGTCTCTCTCACACCCTCTATCTCTCTCTCACACCCTCTCTCTCTATCTCTCTGTCTCTCTGTCTCTCTCACACCCTATATATCTCTGTCTCTCTCTGTCTCTCTCACACCCTCTATCTCTCTGTCTCTGTGACACCCTCTATCTCTCTCTCTCACACCCTCTATCTCTCTCTCTGTCTCTCTGTCTCTCTCACACCCTATATATCTCTGTCTCTCTCTGTCTCTCTCACACCCTTTATCTCTCTGTCTCTGTGACACCCTCTATCTCTCTCTCTCTCTCTCTCTGTCTCTCTGTCTCTCTGTCTCTCTCACACCCTATATATCTCTGTCTCTATCTCTCTCTCTCACACCCTCTATCTCTCTCTCTCACTGTCTCTCTGTCTCTCTCACACCCTATATATCTCTGTCTCTCTCTGTCTCTCTCACACCCTCTATCTCTCTGTCTTTCTCTGTCTCTCTCACACCCTCTATCTCTCTCTCTCACACCCTCTATCTCCCTGTCTCTCTCTGTCTTTCTCTGTCTCTGTCTCTCTCACACCCTCTATCTCTCTGTCTCTCTCGGTCTTTCTCTGTCTCTGTCTCTCTCTCTTTTTCTTTCTCTCGCTCTCTTTTTCTTTCTCTCTCTCTCTTTCTCTCAAGCGACACAATGTCTATGCAATAACAGACTGGAACTTAGTTGAGATAAGTAAACCCTGCTGTCAACAATAGAAACAATAAGATTGAGTGTTGTGTTTTATTTAGAGCACTCAACTCCCTACTTAACAATTGTATCCTTAAGATGCACTATGTATAATGATATCTAGCTAGTGGAGTATTTTGCTCTGCTACCATTGATGGACATGAGCTAACTTTTTTTTTTTTTGCCTACAGGGACAAAAACATAAATCCCAAATTTCTGATTGCCATATAAAATCATCCTTCCTTCCTTCCTTCCTTCCTTCCTTCCTTCCTTCCTTCCTTCCTTCCTTCCTTCCTTCCTTCCTTCCTTCCTTCCTTCCTTCCTTCCTTCCTTCCTTCCTTCCTTCCTTCCTTCCTTCCTTCCTTCCTTCCTTCCTTCCTTCCTTCCTTCCTTCCTTCCTTCCTTCCACCCTCCCTCCTTGATTCCCTGCTTCCTCACTCACCGCAGCGACTTCAAAACTTTATCAGCAATCACAGCCGTGTGTCTTCAGACGATTCCAACGGGCGTTTTAATCAGCTCCAGATAAAAGGGGAAGCGCTTGACAAAGTAACAGGCTCCTATAATTTGATTTGAGAGGGAACTCTTTGTCTATTTTCGCTCATAAATGACAGTTTTTTTAATCTCATGGCCAGTGATGGGGAGAACGGAACAGCACCCAAACAACCCCCCCCCCCCTCCAAAAATACAAACAAACAAAACAATCGGGACCACTTGCTGGGTTGGTGATAGTGGCTGCTGCCTGAACTTGTTAGGGATTTGTGTCTCTGCCACACAACACAGCAAGCCGATTAGCTGTAGTCTCTACAGATTAGTTTACTGTGTTTCATGTCTCTGATGTTCAGGCCAATCACTTCAATAAACAAAACTATATATTTTGTTTACTGCAAAGAGAGGGCATTTTCCGTTTTCAATAGAATAACAAACCAACAAATGGGGGTTCATCCCATGATGATATGAAGTAACTATGGGCCAAGTACATACTGTAAGCAACAGTATATGAACTGTTTGAGCTATGCTGTGACGCAAGGATTTTTGAGAGAATTTATATTTTGTACAGCAATAGAAAACAACCAGAAAATCATTCCACATGATCATATGAAGCAACTAGATGCCTACATATTGTCTGTCAGCTTGTTTTCCTGTAAACTGCGCCCTTGGTCCTATAAGCTTCTCATTGGCACGGTGATCCAATCCATGATCCTTGCTTCTGCTGCTGCGTGTTTTTATGACCTCCCTGCTTTTAGCAGCCTTGGGTCAGTGAGAGACAGGAAGCTACCGCACTGGATCACACAGCTTGTCATAGCTGCTCTCCCCCAATCACTTACTGTTTCACATCACAGGGAGATTGCTCCTACATACACATACAAGAACGCCAAGGTAACCTGTCTAAATGACTATCGTCCCGTAGCACTCACATCTGTAGCCATGAAATGCTTTGAAAGGCTGGTCATGGCTCACATCAACTGTATCATCCCAGATACCCTGGACCAACTCTAATTCGCATGCCGCCCAAACAGATCCACAGATGACGCAATCTCTATTGCACTCCACACTGCCCTTTCCCACCTGGACAAAATGAACACCTACGTGAGAATGCTGTTCATTGACTACAGCTCAGCGTTCAACACCATAGAGTCCTCAGAGCTCATCACTAAGCAATGGACCCTGGGACTGAACACCTCTCTTTTTCAACTGGATCCTGGACTTTCTGACAGGATGCCCTCAGGTGGTGATAGTAGGCAGCAACACATCCCCCACGCTGATCCTCAACACGATGTCCTCTCAGTGGTGCGGTTCTTAGTCCTGTACTCGCTGTTCATCCACGACTGCGTGGCCGTGCACGACTCCAACACCATCCTTATGTTTGCCGACGACACGAAGGTTGTAGGCCTGATCACCGACGATGACGAGACAGCCTATAGGGAGGAGTTCAGGTTGATGGGGCTGAAGTGGAGTGGGTCGAGAGCTTCAACTTCCTCTGTGCCAACTTCACTAAGGATCTATCATGGTCCAAACACACCAACACAGCCGTGAAGAGGGCACGACAACACCTCTTCCCCCTCAGGAGACCGAAAAGATTTGGCATGGGTGCACAGATCCTCAAAAGGTTCTACAGCTGCACCATCGAGAGCATCCTGACTGGTTGCATCACTGCCTGGTATGGCAACTGCCTGGCCTCTGATCGCAAGGCACTACAGAGGGTAATGTGAACGGCCCAGTACATCACTGGGGCCAAGCTTCCTGCCATCCAGGACCTCTATACCAGGCGTTGTCAGGGGAAGGCCCTACAAATTGTCGAAGATTCCAGTCACCCTAGTCATAGACGGTTCTCTCTGCTACAGCACGGCAAGCTGTACGGATACACCAAGTCTAGAACTAACAGGACCCTGAACAGATTCTACTCCCAAGCCATCAGTCTGCTAAATAGTTAGTTAAATAGTTAACCATTAGTTACCAGGACTATCTGCATTGACCCTTTTTGCACTAACTTTTTTGACTCATAATACACGTTGCTCTTCTGTTTATTATCTGTCACTTTATTCCTAGTTATATGTACATATCTAACTCAATTACCTCGTAACCCTGCACATCGTCTCGGAACACCTTCCTAATATTGAGTTGCACCTCCTTTTGATCTCAGGACAGCCTCAAATCCTCGGGCAGGGACTCCACAAGGTGTCAAAAGCGTTCCACAGGAATGCAGGCCCATGTTGACTCCAATGCTTCCCACAGTTGTGTCAAGTTGGCTGAATGTCCTTTGGATGGTGGACCATTCTTGATACACGCGGGAAACTGTTGTGCGTGGAAAAACACAGCAGCGTTGCAGTTCTTCACTCACTCAAACGGGTGAGCCTGGCACCTACTACCATGTCCCGTTCAAAGACACTTCAATCTGTTGTCATGCCCATTCACCCTTTGAATGGCACACAGTCCATGTCTCAATTGTCTCAAGGCTTACATTTTTTTTATTTTACCTGTCTGGATTTAACAGTTGACATCAATTATGGATCATAGCTTCACCTGGATTCACCTGGTCAGTGTATGTCCTGGAAAAAGCAGGTGTTTTGTACAATCAGTTATCGTTACTCATTATGTATCTATTATTACTTGTATTATTTTGTGTTATTACTTTTCTGTTGTTTCTCTATTTTCTTTCTCTCTGCATTGCTGAGAAGGACCCGTAAGTAAGCATTTCACTGTTATTCCACACCTGTTTACGAAGCATGTGACAAACAGCATTTTTCTTTTGATTTTGATATGATACAGAAGATACCACAGAGCTGCTAGACTGCTGAGGGAAGCCAGCAGGTGCAAATGGATCTCTAATGCGGAACGGTGAGCGAGAACATGGCTTTGCTTTGCCTGACAGACAGGAAGGATCAGCAGCAGTAGAGCTAGATCAGTGGGTTGACGTGAGAGGAGTAGGATGTCAACAATCCTCCTGCTAAAAGACCAAGTGAGAGACTTCAGTGACTGAAGACTTTAACACAAACAATGGCAATATTGGATTCAGAAGTTAATCAAAACTAGTTCCTATAGCAACATCTGTTCCCATCTCTAATCAGTCATTCTGATTGTTCCATACCGAATGAATGATGAGACAAATTGACATCAAAACAAATTAAGAATTAAACATGTTCTCTCTCTCTCTCTTATTTTCGTTGTAATTTAAGCATATCCCAGTGGTCCCATGGGGTATTCAGCATTGAGTGGATCTGCAGGTATCCATATTTACCTGAAAACATAACAGCCGTTGCCCAAAGTGAGTTGTTTGTTCTCTTATCATGTAGTGGCTAGAAACAATGAAGCTGCCGAAAGATGTCAAGGCAACATTAAGATATATTCTCTTTTCTCTGTTATTTGGTCTCTTTTAAAACCAGAAGATAAAGTTGTAAAGACAACAGACGTTGCCTCCCGTTTGTTATTTACCTGCTCCCAGATCAGTTGTTCCTGTTCATCAAAGCAGCTTGAATTGAGATACTCTGTCTGAATCCCAAATGGCACCCTACTCCCCATTGGCCCAGGTCAAAAGTAGTGTACTACAGTCCAATTGGCCCAGGTCAAAAGTAGTGCACTATAATAGGGAATACGATGCCACTTGGGACGTACTCGGCATATCTTTCACTGGTGTAAAAAATGGGAATGGCCAATGGCTGTCTTCAAGACATGGGTATGTGCTTCTCCTTTTACTACATTATCGACCTCTTATATCGTACAGCAGGTTATAAAATGTCGGATGGGAAGATCGTTAATGGAATTCATGTGTAAAAAAAAACATAAGCACAAAACTGCTGTTACCCTTTTCTTCCTTCCTTCTTTCCTTCATTCTTTCTTTCTTTCTTTCTTTCCTTCTTTCCTTCATTCTTTCCTTCCTTCTTTCTTTCTTTCCTTCCTTCTTTCCTTCTTTCTTTCTTTCTTCCTTCCTTCCTTCTTTCCTTCTTTCTTTCTTTCTTTCTTCCTTCCTTCTTTCCTTCCTTCTTTCTTTCTTTCCTTCCTTCTTTCCTTCTTTCTTTCTTTCTTCCTTCCTTCCTTCTTTCCTTCTTTCTTTCTTTCTTCCTTCTTTCTTTCTTTCTTTCCTTCCTTCTTTCCTTCTTTCTTTCTTTCTTCCTTCCTTCCTTCTTTCCTTCTTTCTTTCTTTCTTTCTTCCTTCCTTCTTTCCTTCATTCTTTCCTTCTTTCTTTCTTTCTTCCTTCCTTCTTTCCTTCATTCTTTCCTTCCTTCCTTCTTTCCTTCTTTCTTTCCTTCTTTCTTTCTTCCTTGACTATACTTAGTCTTTCCCCTACAATAAAGTGGTCCAAAATAGCTCAGTCAAAGCCCATCAAAGATGGGTCAGGGATTTGCCAGGGATATAGTTCCTAAGAGGGCCATGAGTGATTATTCCACTCCTTTTAAGCAGCCTTTTTTCTCTTTCCTAATGATTTTCCTAAGGACAAACATGGTCAAATCCAACATAGCAATTGATTCCCCACCGTGATTTGGGCTATGGGTTTGTATCTAGCTATATCCCCCTTGGTGACTGCTCCGCTGGCAACGTAGGCGTCTCTCTCTGTTGATCCAAGCGCTCACCCCTCGAGGTCAGTCTCACAGAATATATCACTCTCTAAAACCTCATTCACTCACTTTCTCTTTCTCTCTCTCTCTTTCTCCAGACGAAAGGAATAGTTAGCCCATTCACATAAAGCATCTATAAAAGTATTATTGTGAAAGGGACAGGTAATGACATTGTGGGTTGTGTTGATGTGCCACTGAAGGCCATGTCTACAGGTCATAATCACCAGAAGAGAGTAGATCTCTCCAATGAAATGGCTTCCTATCAAACAGTTTCTAATAACAATATACGCAGTAATCAGGCTCATTCCACCAGGCGAATACCTTTACATTATGGGTTAGTAATGTCTCATGTAACCAGATAGCACTCATAAGAGGCATGAATGTTGAATGCTTTGTGTGTAGTTCTCTTCATGCCTATATTTAAATATTGACAAGACTGTTTGTATGTTATTCTCTAGGAAAACCATTGACTCTTCCAAACGATCTGTTCTTATCAATGGGGAGAAACTGAAAGTTGTATTTCGCCATCATTTTGGACTCCAACTTAACATTCAAGAAATAGCTGAAGAAGGTGGTTAACACTGTCAAGTTTGGGCTATCCAACTGTAGGTTTATGATACCTTATCTTCTTATGGAGCCTGCCAAACTATATACTGAACAAAAATATAAACACACATGCAACAATTTCTAAGATTTGACTGCGTTTCAGTTCATAGAAATATATCAGTCAATGGAAGTCAATTCCTTAGGTACTAATCTATGGATATCACAAGACTGGGCAGGGGTGCTGCCATGGGTGGGCCTGGGAGGGCATAGGCCCACCCACTGGGGAGCCAGGCCGAACCAATCAGAATGAGTTTTTCCCCACAAAAGGGCTTTATTACAGACAGAAATCCTCCTCAGTTTCATCAGCTATCCGGGTGGCTGGTCTCAGAAGATCCCGTGTAACCGATGTGAAATGGCTAGCTAGTTAGCGGTGGTGCGCGCTAATAGCGTTTCAATCGGTGACATCACTCGCTTTGAGACCTTGAAGTAGTGGTTCCCCTTGCTCTGCAAGGGCCGTGGCTTTTGTGGAGCGATGGGTAACGATGCTTCGTGGGTGACTGTTGTTTGTGTGCAGAGGGTCCCTGGTTCGCGCCCGGGTCGGGCGAGGGGAGGGACTAAAGTTAAACTGTTACACCCGCAGGTGAAGAAGCCAGATGTGGAGGTCTTGGGCTGGTGCGGTTACATGTGGTCTGTGGTTGTGAGGCTGGTTGGACGTACTGCCAAATTCTTATGGTAGAGAAATTAACATTCAGTTCTCTGACAACAGCTCTGGTGGACATTCCTGCAGTCAGCATGCATTGTGTTGTGTGACAAAACGGTCCATTTTAGAGTGGCCTTTTATTGTCCCCAGCAAAACGTGCACCTTTGTAATGATTATGCTGTTATTCAGCTTATTGATATGCCACACCTGTCAGGTGGATGGACTATTGTGGCGATGGAGAAATGCTCACTAACAGCGATGTAAACATATTTGTTCACAAAACATTTTAGAGAAATACGTTTTTTGGTATAGTGAACATTTCTGTGATATTTTATTTCAGCTCATGAAATAATAATAATAAATAATAATATAATAATAATAATAATAATATCTCCCGGGTGGCGCAGTGGTCTAGGGCACTGCATCGCAGTGCTAGCTGCGCCACCAGAGTCTTTGGGTTCGCGCCCAGGCTGGGCTGGGTTCGCGCCCAGGCTCTGTCGCAGCCGGCCGCAACCGGGAGATCCGTGGGACGACGCACAATTGGCATAGCGTCGTCCGGGTTAGGGAGGGTTTGGCCGGTAGGGAGGGTTTGGCCGGTAGGGATATCCTTGTCTCAGTATGTAAAAAAATAAATAAAAAATGTAATAAAATGTATGCACTCTACTGTAAGTCGCTCTGGATAAGAGCGTCTGCTAAATGACTTAAATGTAAAAAATGTAAACATGGGACCAACACTTTACATGTTGCTTTTATGTTTTTGTTCAGTGTAGATACAGGGCCTTCAGAAAGTATTCATACCCCTTGACTTATTACACATTTTGTTGTGTTACAGCATGAATTTAAAATGGATTCAATGTACATTTTTTCATACCCATTTACACCCAATAATGACAAAGTGAAAACATGTTTCTCGAAATTTTTGCAAATGTATTGAAAATAAACATAAATATTTATTTGCATAAGTATATGCATGCAATGATCTCACGTCTGAGTTATTGCCTTACAAGCAGGAGCCTCCATTCTCAAACCAATTAAATCACTCGTAGATGCAAGCCTTGTCTTTCAGATTCTGCATGGCTCCTCCACCTCTATACCAGTATATCATGCTGAAGGAATGCACCTCCAGGATAAAAAGGGCAGTAACTAGAGGAGACTGTGTTGTCCCTTTCTGACACAGTAAACTCAGACAATCAGCCCTCTCAGTAAGATCTTTACTGTACTGGAAGATGGCAGGGGCGGCAGGTATCCTAGTGGTTAGAGCATTGGACTAGTAATCGAAAGGTTAAAGATCTGCCCCTGAACAAGGCAGTTAACCCACTGTTCCTAGGCCGTCATTTAAAACAAGAATTTGTTCTTAATTGACTTTCCTAGATAAATAAATGTAATTACTAAAAGGTTATTGCTGTTATGATTGCAATGTATTAGTATTTTGTATTGTTTTTAGTGAGTATTTGTACTTGCATTGTGGCTGTATAATTGCCTTTACCCGCCCAGGGACTACGGGTGCAAATTAACTCTTGGTACATTTACATGGATGTTGCATTACTGTAATATTGATGTGAAAATGTAACTGTTTAACCAACTGTACAGGTAGTGTCTTCCATCAGCCAGCCAGTCTCTCTTAGTGTTTTGTGCGTCAGCAATTAGGTTGAGTGTTACTATACAAGCACGGTTTTTGACTTATGTATTCAGGTACTCATTCAAAATGAGACAAATACATTTATAGCTGGAGCGCTGGCGTCCATCTCGATATTGCGGGTTATATTTCTTCCCCATTGTGCAGTCTGTCATACTCTGGACAGCTGCAGTCTCCTGTCAATACACACTACCGTTCAAAAGTTTGGGGGCACTTAGAAATGTCCTTGTTTTTGAAAGAAAAGCTATTTTTTTGTCCATTAAAATAACATCAAATTGATCAGAAATTCTGTGTAAAATGATAAACTTGGATTAGCTAACACAATGTGCCATTGGAACACAGAAGTGATG